>NC_143262.1:9864218-10173437 GCF_984573655.1 Nuphar pumila
ACAGACAAATGATAAATTTGAAGTAGCTGAAAAAACAAAAGCAGCTTTTGGGCTTCCCTTCTATGAGATACAGAAGACTTGGCTTTTAATACAGTAGAATGGAGTTCACATTGTGTTTACAGGTAAAAAACCATCCATGACAGCAAGGCTAGAAAAGGAGCTTGTTTGGCAAGGAAACATAGCATAGATTTATGAATAGAGAAGGCTGTGCACCATTAACTCCCAATCAAAGCAGTAAATCACTTGACTAAGTTGAGGCAGACAGGAAAACATAAATTTCTGGAAACATCGTAAAGAAAGAAAAGTTTTATCCACTGGAGGTCAATGCCAAAGTACTCTTAGCAATGGAAAACACCTGGAAGTTTTCTGAAAATGCAAAATGTTCAGATAAAAGATGAGTTGAGGTGCAATGATCAGTGTTACCACCATTCCAAGTATAATCACTTGACCAATTTGTGTTTAGTGCTTCAATTATCTAATTATGACATCATTTTCATTCATTTTGCTAGGCAAGATGAACCATGATGCACATAAAAATAATGTATTTTACTAGAGGCTTCCCAAATTTGGTGAACAAGTTGCCAATTTGCCATACAAACAGTACAAGGACGCATCAATGAAAAGTCATCACCAGTTTATGGGATAAGAAAACTGAGAGCGGCAGACTGGATGTGAAGAATTTTTTAAACCAATGTTGTCAATATCGTTGTCAATTGGCCTGAATCTATGTCACAGAGGTCCAGGTGCATCGATGCGGTACATTAAAAACTTGGGTGCGGGGGAGCGGGGAGGATATATATATTTTAATGGTTTTAAGTTAACACTAATGGAATAAAAACAATTATCATATCAACAATTCATCACGCATAAATTCATGCAATAAATCAAGTTAACAATCTACCATTCATCATAATTCACCGTTTTAGTCCTTAAAACAAAAAAAATAAAATTTCTATTAAAATAAAATTCATAAAAAACTGGCCGAACTTAGAACAGAACCCAGTAGGCCTGGGTTCACTAGAGCCGAACCCAACAAGCTTGGGTTCACCAGAATCAAACCCATCAGGCCTGGGTTCGGTTCTGCTGAACCTAGGTTTGCTGGGTTCGGACCTTGCCCCAACGGGGGAAGGAGGAGGCGGCGGCAGAGGAAGGAAGAGAAGGAAGAAGAAAAAAGACAGGAGGAGAAGGAAGAAGAAGAAAGAGAGGACGACGAGGAGGCAGAGAAGGAAGAAGAAGAAAAAAAGTCCATTTTGGATACATATAACCCTGAGTACGGGTTGACTGCATCCGGTGCGGCAAAACATGAATTTTTCCGCACCTGCGTAGCGTCACGTCAACGCGGGTGTTGCGGGTTCTTTGGCGAGTCCCTGTGACAAAGGCCTGAATAGGCAGATTTGTATCCTATTGGCCCAAAATCGATAGGAAACAAGGCTAATTCGGCTTATTTTTCAAAAAGGATTAAAAGTCATTAAATATTTGTCATCCCGTGGTTGAAAACTGGCCGATTCACATCTATTCAGGTCAGAGTCGGAATTGGCCAATTCCCCAAATCGTTTTGAAAATCAATTCAGGGCCAATACTGATACTGACAACATTGCTTTAAACTTCCATACCATCAGCATTATATAGCATCTACAGAATAATTGGAAAGATGGAAAACCAAACCAATAAAGTGAACTAAGGGCGTGTTTGAGTGCTTGTCCAAGGACAGACAGAACAGTTGTAGAACACACTGTCCAGTCTGTCCTTGACACCTTTTTTATTTAACTTTTTAAAAAGTGTCCCGTCCCCAACATTGGGGGGTGGGGTTTACAGAAAAATCCCCTCCATGGTGTCCTGAGGACGCGCATCCGCAGCGTCCCATGTGAGCAGCGGGATGCTGTTTCAAACGCGCTCTAAAGGACTATGAGTTTTCATGCTGATTCATAATTGGCATCTTAATGCTAACAACTTTCAGACCCCCAACTTAACAGGCCATAAAATTAGACGCCCCAAAAGCAACTCTAATGAGAGATGATTCAAGATGGTCCTAAGACAAGGCTAACCCATCTCCAAAATCATAAGAGGAAAAGAAAGTATCGATGGTTCTCAACCCTCAAACCTACCTCCCAATTTCAAAGAGTAGATCTAAAACCGGTAAACTTAGCACGAAGCTCTATGCTTCCCATGAACTTCTATAAACACATTCCAAACCTAATCTCAACAAGAAACTATCATCAACACCACCATCATCAACATCGTTATCAGGGCGGAAAACCATATTGTAATTCAAAACCACCACCATCATAATAGCCACGTCTTCTCCCATATTACATAGTGCTTGCAATTCCTACACCCGCGTCTAATCCTATCTAACATCAAACACTGAGTTTAACCACAAATCTCTCCTATCCCAAAATATTGTCCTCGTGATTGAAAGCCTTAATTGGTATCCCTTTTACCTACTCCTTCACACTAGAGCCGCTTCAGTTCTCCACATAATATGCCCGAATCACCTTCCACAGATTTCTACGCCAAATAACCCCAAAACCCATCAACAAAAAGAACAAAAAAAAAACTATCTAAACGAGAAAAGTGCAAAAAATTCACCATGGATGTCACAATAGAACAACCCCCAGAAAGAGTAATCGGGAATTTCATAAATATTGGTGGCAAACAAAAAAAGAATAATAAACCAATCTGAAACACACACCATCTTTCGAAATATGAGAGGGAGAGAGAGCTTGGTACCAGATTTCGTGTTGAAGGGTGAGAGGGAGATTCTCCCGCAAATCGCACTCTCCATCCCTCCACTCGTTTTGGCCACCAAAGGTTTATGAGAGGGGCCAAACTTTTGTGTATACGAGAGAGAGAGAGAGAGAGAGATTTCATTATTTTACTGTAAGCAGCCTAACTTATAAATATTTACAGAAAGAAGCACAAGATTATAGTTATTACAACGCTATCCTTATATTTCAAACGCATTGCTTAATCCTAAGCTTATCCAGATTTGTCTTTTGTTGTTTAACAAAGATTATAAGATGACATAAGGTAAGTTTTTTTTTTTGACAGAGAAAGCTGGGGTTAGACATACCCCTATAGTGACAAATATCGCGAGATTTATGAAAATCTGGCAAGAAATTGGGTTAAAGTTTAAAACGACAATTTCTTGAGAGATTTTCATAAATCTCGCGATATTTAAGAAAAAACATAAATACCACGATTTAAATGCGATATTTATGTTTTAAACGGCTATTTATTGTGAAAAAAACCATGTATTTTTATTTTAGAATATTTTTATTAATATTTTCTTATAAAAAACAAATTTTATAATTTTTAATTAATTTTTTTATTACTGAGATTTTGCCAAAAAAAAGTGAGATTTATGAAAAAATTTTAATTTCTAGCAAGTTTTTTAAAAACAAGATTTTGCCAAAAAAAAGGAATGTATGTCACTGTGGCATACCCTACCAATTATACAAACATACCATTGGGATTCGAAGTTGCATTGTTGCAACACAAGGTGACATGTGCTCCTGCCAGACAAGCATAGCCCTAGTTAGTGACATAAGTTTCTTTATAAGACACAACTGCTAAAACCCTAGGGTGTTCTTTGCTACAAGGTCAAAAGTTGGTATACTTTTTGGTAAGGATGGTAGTGGACCGGGGGAAATGAGACCCGCCTGGTTTGGATTGGAGATGGAGGATATGAAATGAAGAATGGAAGGAAGAGGTTAAAATCAAAACTCGTGCAGAGATGGAGGTGGGGATGGACTTGCTTTTGCTCTCGCCCTGCCCTGTCTCGATCCTTGTTAAAAAATTACTATTATGCCTTTATACATATTATAAAATCTTATATATATTTCTAATTCTAACATAAAACCTTTTTTTTTAATCTCTCCTCTCTCATTTCTCTCCTTTTAACGAGTAGTGTGAGCCTTCATTTCTCTTCTCTTTTTTTTTTAATGGTGAAAAGCAGCAGCGGCGAAAGGATCAAAGAAACAAAACCCCGCTCCACTTCACCTCATTTGGACTGGAGATGAAGGACATGAAACAAATAATGAACTGAGGATGGAGGTCAAAATCAAAACCCGTATGAGGATAGAAGCAGGGATGGATGACAAAATTTTGAGACGGGGCAAGGATAGAGACTTTTCCCTCGAGTCTACTGCCATCCCTACTCTTTGATGGGCAGGACCGACCTCAAGGGTTTTACCAACCAAACAACCAATGTGCTATCGGTGATGGAGGGTTTATTCTTGGGGGAGGGTGTTGTGTGTTCTCCCTGAAACACAAATTCGCGTGTTCCTGTGTGTATGGAGGAATATCTTGGGACCCGTGATAATTCATATGCCAATGTTGCCCACAATGACTTTATAATAAAATAACATATAAAAAAGGTAGATATGCTTTTGACGAAAATGTTCTCCCGTAAGATAGATATGCATTGGATGAAAATGTCCTCGGTATATACATTTGCACGTTCCGCCTTTGTTGTAGCACAAGCTAAAAACAAAGGCAAAAGAAGGAGGAGGAGAGGGAGAAGCAAAGAAAGACACTTGTTAGATAGAAAACTTTTCCTGGTTCGTTCCTGCCTCGTGGAGATAACTATAAATCAAACGACTGGTTTGATCATTGGTGGGCATCAAGGGGGATTTGTCGACCATCTCTTTTTGCAGTCTTCTCTTCTTCTACGTTTTCGTTAGGCAGTATGAAAAAAAGCAATGAAGCACAAACATTTCAACAAGTGCCATTAAAGCGTCGTGAGTATCTTTCCATGTCATCGTGCTATTGTTGAAGAACGTATCCGATATCGTTCATTCACTCAATATATGCAATGTAACACAAATTACGGTTATAGTAACATGTATATCAATTTGTGAGATATTATTTTATTTGTAATATATTATGCTGAATTGTCGTATATCGATTTGTAAGATATTATGTATTTTCGAGTGTCGATTTGTGAAATATTATTTTGTTTGTTGATATCGATTTGTAATATTATGCTGAATTGTCATATATCGATTTATAAGCTATTATGTGCCTTCTAGTAACGATTTGTGAGATATTATTTTGTTTGTTAATATCGATTTGTAATATATTATACTGAAATGTCGTATATCAATTTGTAAGATATTATGTATTTTCTATTGTCGATTTGGCAGGTATTGTTTTGTTTTTTTAATATCGATTTATAATATATTATGTTGAATTGACGTATATCGATTTATAAGATATTATGTATTTTCTATTGTGGATTTGTGAGATATTGTTTTGTTTGTTACTATCGATTGTAATATATTATGTTGAATTGTCATATATCAATTTGTAAGATATTATGTGTTTTCGAGTATCGATTTGTTAGATATGGTGTTTTTTGTTAATATTGATTTGTAAGCTATTATGCTTAACTAATCGGTAGCCGTTGTTATATGCATCTTGAATAAATCATAGTAAAAGTATGCGCTAGCTAACACAAATTGATATTTTGCACATGACAGTGTTGAGCATATCAACTAGTTGCAGTGAAGATGACGTATCTCAATCATTGGAAAGTCATGGAGCAACGGACATCCGTACTATCGACGCACCTGAAAAATTGAATATGTGCACTAATGATGCACATGATAAGAAGGGTGCATGCATTGGATTCAATCTTGACTTGAATATTCCAGCAGACGAATTGTAATTCGATAATGAGGTAGATGATCATGACAGTGCACTTGACAAAGGTGCATGCACCTCAAGTCTACATGATAGTACACTTAACTCTGTTCCCGTAGAGGGAATGCAGTTTAATAATGAGGAAGCTGCATACAAATTTTACAATGGTTATGCCTTAAAAATTGGCTTCAGTGTTAGAAGGTATTTTTGGGCAAAAAATGCACAGGGTGTCATGGTGAGAAAGGCATATGTTTGTTCAAAGCAAGGTTGGAAGAAGTCAAGTGAAAATCCAACAAGGAGCAAGCCAGATTCAAGATGCGGCTGTCCAACGAGAATGGTGTTAAGAAGACTTCTGAATGAGAAATATGTAGTTCATAGTTTAATCAATGATCATAACCATGAATTAGCCACTTCATTTATGACTCCTATGTTAAGGTCACATCATAAAGTAACTGCAGCGCTTGCTGCAATTGCTGATATCGCCGGCATTGCATCAAGAAAGACATACAATTTTTGTGTGCACGTAAATGGTGGTCGCCAGAATGTACCATTCACACCTATGGATCTAAGAAACCACTTGAGAAGGAAGATTTCAAAAAACATGAAGAATGGAGGAATATGTTCTTTGGTTGATTACCTACAGAAAAAATCAAACATTGACCCTGGTTTCTTTAGTGCAATGCAACTGAATGAAGATGGGTATGTTGTGAATATGTTTTGTCCAGATTCAAAGTCAGAAATGGATTATGATTGCTTCAATGATGTGCTTGTTTTTTATACGACTGTGAAGATTAATACGGAACAATGGCAATTTGCGCAGTTTGTCAGAGTGAACCATCACTCACAGAGTTGCATATTAGGCGACACTTTTTTATATGACTAGACCAAGGAAACCTTTGAGTGGTTGTTCAGAGTATTTACACAGGCAATGAATGTGAAGCACCCTAGAGTTGTACTTACAGATGGTGATCATGCAATTGTAACTGCAGTGTCTCATGTATGACCATATGCACATCATCGTCTATGTTTATGGCATATCTTTCAAAATACAGCAAAGAACATAAGACACATTTTTAATCAGAAGACAAGGTTGATAAAAAGTTTAGACAATGTGTACTTGAGAGCATAGACGATGTCACCTTTATATCTGATTGGGAGCAAATGATTCAGATGTACGACCTTGAAGACTATGTGTGGTTACAACATTTATATGCAGATAAAGAGAAATGAGCATTGGCATATGGAAGACAATACTTTTGTGCAAATATGATAAGTACACAAAGAGTTGAATCTATGCATGCCACACCGAAAAAAATATTGTATTCATGTTTAACAATGTTTCGTTTCATGGAACAATATAAATTATTTGTAGACGGTCTTAAACAGAATGAGCTTGAACAAGATGTAAAATGCTTCAACACCCGCCCTGTAACTTTGGGCATAAAAATATTGACGCGACCTGCAGATCTGTATATACTAATTGTATTTGAATGGACTAAGAAGAAGGTTATACAAGTCATGAATTGCATCATAGAAGGACGTATGCAATATGAGAATGCGCACAAATACCATATTGTATGGGATGACAAAGAGTATCCAAAAAGGCAAGAAGCACATGTTACGTACAATGTTGACAACAGAACAATTGAATGCATGTGCAAAATGTTTGAATTTAAATGTATTTTATGTCATCATAATCAAGAGAAGATACAAGAAATACCTGAGTCATATATAATGCGAAGATGGACGAGACAAGCAGAGATTGAACTGCTAGAGACAAACAATGTCAATCCATCTAGTGTTGATGAGAAGTGCCAGATAGCCTCCTGTTACCAACAAATATGTAGGTCACTTATGCATATTGCATATTTGGCATCAAAAAGCGAAAAAACCTATGTATGTATGAGAAACGTGTCAAGGGAATTACTTGAAAAAGTACAGTTAATTTACCATGAGTTCGTTGCAGCTCGTGAAGACCAATCTAAGAAAACGGGATCGAACAACGTAGGTGAAAATCACACACAAAATTATCGTTTAACTCGTCCATAGTATATTGCTTCAATATATTTCATTACAAAGACGCCACAATCGACGCCATTGTTTTGTAAAGGAGCATCCTCTACGACGTGAAGCCTCCATGGGCCAATGTTGACACCCAACATGTCTTTGAAAAATCCAACCTGTGGTTTATGCAAAAGCAAGTAAATTCTGGGTCACGATAAAAGATACGATAATCTTAAAGATAGAAACTTACCAAATGCACAATGTCACAGTCTACACCAATGTCATAGTCCAAGGAGTTGTATAACCATAATTTTTGTTCTCGCATATCCAACACGTATAAGACCCAATGCTTTTCCGATTGCCACAATGTAGAAATCAATATCTGCAAATCGATTATAAAATATCTTAAAAAATGGATATGAAAATGCATACTAATACCATAAAAAGCGACGTTAAGAATCAACATATAAATCAATATTAAGAATCAAACCAATATCTTAAATCGATATTAGGAATCAACATTGAATCAAAACAACATCTTAAATCGCTATGGAAATTCTTATTGATAGCTTAAAAATAGATATTAAGAATCATCAGAGAAATAGATATTAAGAATCAAAACAATATCTTAAATCGATATTAAGAATCAACATAGAAATCAATATTAAGATTCAGAGCAATATTTTAAATCGATATTGAGAATCAAAATAATATCCTAAATCGATATTAAGAATCAACAAAGAAATCGATATTAAGAATCTAAATAATACCTTAAAAATCGATATTTAGAATCAGCATAGAAATCGATATTAAGAATCAAAACAATATCTTAAATCGATATGCAAATTTTTATTGATATCTTAAAATCGATATTAAGAATCAAAACAAGATCTTAAATAGATTTAACATCTTATAAATCGATATGGTCACAAACCTTTTCACTTGAAAAAAAGTCTGCCATTTGGTCAGCATCACCCCAGTATTGTATTCCGTCTAGAAATCCAGCCGCATATGGCATTTGGCAGATAATACTCTGTTGAACGGAATAATAATAATAGTAAGTTTAAAACATAAAGGTACATTAGTAAATAAAATAATAAAATAAACATATCAGATAACTAATATACCATAAAATAAGGGGTGATGACGCAGACCGACATGGTTCTTCCCTTGCTTTGAATATACATGACGAAATTGTGTATAGTCTGTTTAGAACAAATGTGCATTTGTCAATATACATACCCATGGCATACGTTAATGTATAACTGAGAGTGGTTTCATACGTACAAAATTATTGATAGTGTGTCCTTCTGCAAATTCATCTCGCATCTGGTCGATGTTCTCTTCGAGCACTTTGCTGAGTTTTCTGGCACCTTGTTTTGTAGATACTGTACTAAAATTAGCTGAATATTCAGTAAAATAACTATAGCATTATATTTAGTAAACGAACTGTAAATGATGTAAAAAGGCCGAAGCATGTTATAGAAATTGAAGGTACCCTTTTTTGTGAACGTTCGACTGAATCATAGCGTCCTTCTTCGACATCGATACAACTTGTGCTTAGAAGGAGGTTAGAGGAAACATCGATTTTTCTGCTTGTTGCTCATGAAGCAGGTTATAGGAAAGGCTCCTTTTCTTCTTTAAATGAATCGTCGCATGTTCCATGATATTAAAGGAAACGTCTTGTGTGCCTTGCGAAACACGACGATTCATTCATTTATTGTTCACGTCGTTTCACAACCCACCAATTTTCAAAAATCACGCAACAAATTGCGCATTAATTAAAAGACATCATTTCATTTGCTAGTATCATCGACACAATGTTAGTACGTATAAATAAATGGCACGTAGCATAGCATCAGTAGCGTGTCAGATCCTAAACCATATACTAATGTTATGCGGCGTTTCTTGCAACTCAAAACTAGTAATCACTATACATAATAAACTCAAAATTAGTAATCGCTATCACAGGAAGTACAAATCGTGGTAACTACATAATCGCTATACCTATTAATCGCTAAACTAAGTAATCGCTATCACACGAAATGCTATAAATAATAAACCCTAAACCAGTAATCGCTATACGATTTAGCAAACGTAAGTACAAATAATGGTATCTTCATAATCGTTATACTGAGTAATCGATATAGTAAGTAATCGCTATCACAAGAAACGCTAAAAGTAATAAACTTTAAGCTAGTAATCGCTATAGTCATGATATCAGCCCAAGTCAATGGTTCAGCGCCATTTTCCAGCGTAGGATACTCGCGAACAAAGCACTGTTAGTTTGATAACAATCAAGTACCAATATTTTTCAGATATCAACAAAATAATAGGTCCATTAGCATTCTCAGTTTGGGACTGTCGGGTGGATTCAAATGGAACTCAGGTCAAGTATTTGAGTCAGATCTGCACGGAGTCCGGATGTGTTCCCACTGGAAGTCACTTTTCTCTACGTATATAGTCCTTGTTTCATCCAATTTTTACCAAATTTGCACCCGGTTTATAAGACAGGAGATGGAGGACAAGAAACAGGAACTGAGGCAGGGATGGAGGTTAAAATCAAAACCCATGCAGGGATATAGGTGGTAAAGAACTTATGCTTTTCCCCGCCTTGCCTCGCCTCTGATCCTTCTTTAGAGATGGCAGTGGATCGAGGGGAAACGGGGCCCCGCCCTTGTCCTCAATCCCCATCTTGCCTCGCCCCTGTCCCCAATCCTTTTTTAGAGATGGTAGTGGATCGAGGGAAAACGGGGCCCCGCCCTGCCTCACCGCGGGGATGGAGGACATGAAACGAGATGGAGGTTAAAATCAAAACCCGTGCGGGGATGAAGGGTAGGATTTTGAGACGGGGTGAGGGTGGAGACCTTGTTCCCCGCCCCAATCCACTACTATCCCTACCCAGGTGGTCAGTGGGGTCCTGTGTCAAGCTGAAAGCCCAAGATCAATCCCACTGACACATTAAAGCTACTGTTGCTTTATCATGGTTGGGGTAAATAGGGTTGGGTGGTTGTGCTCTCAACCAGACCCATTAAGTGACCCAGTTCTTGGTGATCAAAAATAAAAAACTAAACATTGGCATATTATTTTACTTTTGAAAGTGATGGTTGTCCATTATCCAAAAAAAAAAGAAGAATTTCAAGAATTTAATAGATAATGGTTTTCTAAACAAGGTTATATATGAAGACTCGTGACTATTTTGACTATAAACATCCAGCTTATTCAATAAGTTAACTAGGTTGGTCTTTTCAAAGAATTACACAAGTTACTTTAGTCCCTGTTTGGGAGCCTTGCATTGAAATGGAGACACCACTTCTACTTTTGTCAAAATATGGTATTAACATCCTCTTTTAACAACACCTTTGCTCGCAAACAAGAGAGAGCATGAGAGCAATGGTGGAAACCGCAACAAGCCTCCAATTCAAGGCTCCCAAACAAATGTGGATCATATAAAACTGTGGGTGACATTAGCAATAGGGACTACCATGGTCTCAGTGAGGCAAGCCACTAGCTTCTTGCAATGTTCACTGAGCAAGTGCAAACGAGGGGTGCTCGGCTCTGCTCGGATTGTAGGCTCATTACACACGTTTATTGCAAATTATATAGTTTTTTTTCAGCATTAAAAATACCTCTTTTTGAATGAGCTAGCTTGAGACCCTCTTGTCTGGCTCAGGTTCATGAGGTGCTTGACCTCAACTCGGCTCATAGTGAGCTTAATTTAGGCTGAGTTAAAAAGAACCAAGCTTGAACACCGCAAGTTTAGCTCACTCAGCTCATTTAGCAAAGCGTACAGGCACAAACCCAAACCCCTCCCCCTACTTTTAGTGTGATGCTGCACCTGATCACCCACCATCTTTGGGGTACAACCCATCAATTGTGGCTCCAACAACAGATGGTGGTTGATCAGGTGCAACAACAAACTTAAAGTGTGTAATCACATTGCACATGATTCTCCCCAACACACAGACTCACGAAGTAAAAATTGAAGGGAAAGTCAGGCCATAAGAGATCATCAGTAATATTCAATCTCTACCGTGCATCACTTGGGAACTGTAAGAGTGGGGCCCTTACACATCTCCATCAAGTGAGATGTGCGCCGAGGATTGGATATAACTGCTGAATCGGGTTATATATAATATGACCTGATCTGCTCTCCACCTTGTGTACTATAAACTATTGAAGTTGTATGCACTTCTTGCGAGAACTGTGTGCATGCGTGCATGTGTGTGCATGTTTTATAGAAAAAGTAATAAATGACCCTATGAATTTTTTATATTTACACGGAGAAATTGCCCCAGGATCAGAGACCAAGCCGAGCAGCTGGCTTTGCATGACGTACTTGCAATCACAGTCCTAGTAGCGTAAAACTACGTGGGCTTACACCCCTTGCCCCCAGAGAGTTGCCACATTTCGGCTTGCGCAAGGGATGACACCCATGGAATTTGAACCCAGCTACTGGCCTAGGCCCCTCTGTATAAAAATGATGTATGTGTTGAAGGAGTTACCAATCTAGATCCTAATTTGGCTCTAAAATTGTGTGATTTAAACACTATCTAAATGGAAAGGTTAACCAGAAAGTAAGGACTCTTGATTTCAGATAAAATTGTTAAAACCAAAAGTCCTACAAAAGAGGCAATGCAAACTTTTAAAGTTAGTTTCTTAAATTTTTGGCCTAAAATCAAGGGATCTAATCTTAGAAAAGGATATCACATTCTATGTAACTGATTTGGTTAATATAGTGGAACTCACCCTCTCATGTTGTGTAGTTGAGAGAGAGGTGAAACTCGTGGACGTAGGCAGTGTGCCAAACCATGTAAAATCTAGTTTCTTGGTGTGTGTGTGTGTTTTTGTGTGAAATCGTGTATTTGATCTTCACCGTTGTAATTGATCTTTATAGCTTGATAAATATTTACATGGTATCAGAGCTTATGACAAGGTCCTCTTCCTCTATGTTGTCTGGATCCTTCATTGAAGGTCAGGCCATTCAATGGAATGCTTTTTTGAACCTTGTCTCTATCAAGCTCGATCATAATAATTATTTACCGTGGAAACCATAAATCAAATGTGATTTACTCCCAAGATCCGATAAAGTTTGTAGATGGATCATAATTCATTCAAGGTGATAATCTAACCCAAACTCAAAATCCTGAATTTGCTATTTGGAAGAGGGCATATCAGTTGGCCCTAAGTTGGATTAAAGCAACGATTTCTGAGCATGTACTTTTGCAAATTATTTATCTACCCACTGCTTGTAAGGCACGGGTAGCCTTAGAGCATTCATATGCAGCACATTCGAGCCTATGCATATTGCAACTCAAAAGAGATTTACAAAATATAAAAAAGAATGATAAATCGATGGTTGACTATTTAAATGAAATTAAGTTTCTTGCAGATTCCCTAAGTGTGATGGATGAACAAGTTTCTGACAATGATCTTGTTAGCTATACTATCAATGGTTTATCTTTTGAATATGAGAGTTTTGTAATGACTGTCACTACCATGACGCTTCTTCCAATTTTTTTTATATATATAAAACATTGTTGAATCAAGAAAAGAGATTGCAGATCTTAGCCCCTAATTAGCCTCCTACAAATGATCAAAATTCAAATATGACCTTCTTTGGTCAAAGAGGAAGAGTTCATAATTTTTTTTTACCATGATCGTAGTCATGGTTGTTGCCAAAATAAAAGCTTTGGTTGTAAAAATTAAGGTTTTAAAAATCAAAGTTACTTTCAGAATGAAGTAAACCATCAAGATAAATTCTATGGTGGACATCGTGGTGATAGTCAAGTTATATGTCAGTTTTGTGAGAGAAAGAACCATACAGCCCAGCAATGTTATGATATACCAAAGGCATTTTGCAGCTATGACTATGAATAATATGATCGAATCAAATTGGTATCCCGATAGTGGGGTGTCTCACCACATCACAACTGATGATACAAATTTATTCGGTAAAGATGACTATCATGGCACAAATGGAATAATGGTGGCAAACAATAACAACTTATCCATCTCCAGAATCGGTAATGTGCTCTTGCCTTCACAAAGTAATAGTTTTTGTTTAAAAAATGTGTTGCATGCTTCTAGTGTTGAAAAAAGTTTGATCTCAATTTCTCAATTTGCTAGAGATTACAATTGTTTATTTGAGTTCTATCCTCATGGTTTTTGTGTAAAGGATTATCAGAAAGGGAAAGTAGTTCAAAATGGGCCGATTAAAGGAGGAATGCACATCTAGCCAACCCACAAGCGCATCACATATCAGTTGAATAAGGCTTATGCAGCAGAGAAGGTGACGGCTTCATCACTTTGGCATGCGAGGCTTGGTCATCCGGGTTATAAAACTTTATCCTCTTTAAGACAAAACAATTATTTGAATTTTATTGACAATAATGATACCAGTTTATGCTCTGCTTGCATGAATGGTAAAATGCACAAGAATCATTTTGGTAAGGCTGGTCACTCTTCTAAAACCCCTCTAGAAATTATTTATGTTGATTTATCAGGACCGGCCCCAGTCACATCAAGAGAAGGCTATAAATACTACTTCTTGATAGTTGACGATTTTTCAAGATTCTCATGGTTATTTCCTTTAGAAAAAAAGTTAGATACTTTCAATTGTTAGAAGATTTTAAAAAATATAGTTAAAAAGCAAGTGGATCACTCTATTAAGATTTTTCATAGTGATCAAGGAGATGAGTTTGTCAATAGAAACTTTGATGAATTTTTAAATCACCATGGAATAAGGAGATGGTTGACATGCCCACATACACCACAACAAGATGGTGTTGTGGAGAGAAAACATAAACGTGTGACTGAAAGTGCATTGTGCATGTTGTTTTATGATTCTTTAAAACTCAGTTTTTGGGTGGATGCTTTTATATATGTTGTTCACTTGATTAACCGGCTACCATGTCTCAATACTGGACAAAGAACTCCATATGAGTTGTTGTTTAGAACCAAATCTAGCTATGACCATGTAAAAAATTTTGCAAGCATATGCTATATGTATCTGGTCCCATATAATAATTTCAAACTAAGGCCAAAGATAAAATTGTGTTTTTATTAGTGTTGGCTCATCTAATAATGGATTCTTGTGTTTTGATCTTGTTTCTAAGGTCTTTATTTCTCATCATATGAATTTTAATGAATCAATTTTTTGTATGCTGGAACCCTAGAGCCCGCTACGAGTGAAGAGGTGTCTAAATGGCTAATAGAAAAATCTCAAACTCAAGCAGATTTTGATATGGCTTCAGCTGATAATAATAAGAAAGCTAATGGTGGTTGTCAACCGGTAGTATTACAACCCTGTTGTGTACCAGCTAACCATCTTCTTGCTTCACCAGAAATCGGAGAGCAAACTAATAACGATGTGGATCAGCCGGTTGAGTCCTGAGATGATCACATTGATGGTGATGGTGATCACGATTATGATGAAGATAATCAAAGTGTCAATGGTGTTGATCGTGCTACCACAGATGGTGATGATAATCAGCCTAAAAATTACTCTCATTATGAATTATTTAAACAAGTCCAAAGTCAGGTTTATCCTATGATAACTAGGTCACATGATGGATCGTTAAGGCTAAGGAACAATGACTCATCACCTTACTACGTTGGATTTGGGCTCCTTTGTCAATTGGTTTATGAGGAAGAGCTTGTTCACTTTCACCAAGCTCTTAAAGAACCAAAATGGCATCAGGGCCATGAAGAAAGAGTATGAGGCTCTCATAAAGAATGATACTTGGACTCTTGTGCCAACCAATAAAATATCCAATATAGTAGGGTGTAAGTGGATTTACAAAATAAAAAAATATGCAGATGGAACCATAGCATGGCATAAGGCTTGATTAGTGGCTAAGGGCTATAGCCAACAAGAAGTAATATATTACTTTGAAACATACAGTCTCGCGATAAAGCCCACAACTATAAGAATTGTTCTCTCTATTGCAACAAGTTGTAACTAGAAAATTCATCAATTGAATGTTAACAATGCATTTCTATATGGTTTTCTAAAAGTATATATTGCTCAACCTCCTGGATTTGAAAATAATCAAACTCCTCACTATATTTGCAAGTTAAACCATGCTATCTACGACTTAAAATGAGCCCCAAGAGCCTAGTTTGAGAGGCTCAATCAATATCTTGAAAAACTTAGATTTATAAGCTCTAAGGCCGACACATCTTTGTTCATAAAGATTGCACATGAACTAACTCTATATGTTTTGGTTTATGTAGATGATATCATTATTACAGGAAGCTCATCGGACATAGTTCAACAACTTATCAAATTGTTTGACTCAGAATTTTCTATCAAGGACATGAGTGCTCTATCTTTCTTTCTGGGAATAGAAGTTATTCAAAATGACTTTGAAATACATATATGATCTTCTCGTTAGAACAAGTATAGAAAGTTGTAAGCCGCTTCTCACTCTACCAGCAACCAACATTCATATTTTTAGATATGAAGGAGAAAAACTCTAGGATCTAACTCGATAACGCAACATTGTGAGAGCTCTTCAGTATACAATATTCACAAGGCTTGATATTTTATATGCGGTAAATAAGGCATGTCGATTTATACATGACCCAACAGATGTCCATTGGTCTCTGGTGAAACAGATCCTAAGATATATCAATGGTATGATTAATTTGGGTCATGAAATATCCAAATCTAGAGAAAATAATCTCTCTATATTTAGAGATGTTGATTGGGCAGGGTGCTCTGGTGATCAAAGATCAACAAATGGTTATTTGACATATTTGGGTCTAAATCTTTTGTCATGGAAGTCATTCAAACAACAAACCATTGCTAAGTCTAGCACAGAAGCGGATTATAAAGCATTGGCAGAAGTTTTAGAATTGTTATGGCTACAACAATTGATGAGTGAATTGGAAATTTAAAAATCTAAAAGTCTGGTTACATTGTGCAGCAATCTCGAGGCCACTTATTTGACAGCCAATACTATGTTTTATGCCATAACAAAACACATAGAGGCAGATTTTCATTTTGTTAGAGAAAAAGTTGCAAATCAAGCAATTGAAGTTAAATTCATTTCCTCACAAGAGCAGCCAATTGATATTCTCACTAAGCCATTAGGAGGATCTAGTTTCAGGTATCTAAGAGACAAGCTAAATCTCTAGGAGATTAGCTTGAGGGGGCGTGTTGAAGGAGTTATCAATCTAGATCCTAATATGGCTCTAAAATCGTGTGATCTAAAGACTATCTATATGGAAAGGTTAACCAAAAAGGAAGGACTCTTGATTTCTGATAAAGTTGTTAAAACCAAAAGTCCCAGAAAAGAGGCAATGCAAACTTTTAAAGTTAGTTTCTTAAATTTTTGGCCTAAAATCAAGGGATCTAATCTTAGAGAAGGATCCCAAATTCTATGTAATTGATTTGGCTAATATAGTGAAACTCACACTCTCACATTATGTAGTTGAGAGAGAGAGGTGAAACTCGTGGACATAGGCAGTTCGCTAAACCACGTAAAATCTGGTTTCTTTGTATATGTGTTTTTATGCAGAATCGTGTGTTTGGTCTACACTGTTGTAATCAATCTTTAGAGCTCGATAAATATTTACATGGTATCAGAGCTTATGGCATCGTCCCTCTCCTCTATGTTGTTTGGATCCCTCATTGAAGGTCGGCTATTCAGTAGAATATTTTTTTCGAGCCTTGTCTCTATCAAGCTCGATCGTAATAATTACTTGAGAAAATCACAAATCGAATCGATGATGTACTCCCAGGATCTGATAAAGTCTGTAGATGGATTGTGTCATGCCCCAACCCAATTCATTCAAGGTGATAATCTAACCCAAACTCAAAATCCTGAATTTGTTATTTGGAAGAGGGCAGATCAGTTGGCACTAAGTTGGATTAAAGTAACGATTTCTGAACATGTACTTTCATAAATTATTGATATACCCACCGCTTGCAAGGCACGGGTAGCCTTAGAGCATTCATATGCATCACATTCGAGCCTATGCATATTGCAACTCAAAAGAGATTTACAAAATATGAAAAAGAATGATAAATAGATGGTTGACTATTTAAATGAAATTAAGTTTCTTATGGATTCCCTAAGTGTGATGGATGAACAAGTTTCTGACAATGATCTTGTTAGCTATACTATCAATGGTTTATCTTTTGAATATGAGAGTTTTGTAATGAATGTCACGACCATGACGCTTCTTCCAAATTTTTTTTTATATATATAAAACGTTGTTGAATCAAGAAAAGAGGTTGCAGATCTTAGCCCCTAATTAGCCTCCTACAAATGATCAAAATTCAAATATGACCTTCTTTGGTCAAAGAGGAAGAGTTCATGAAATTTTTTACCGTGATCATTGCTAAAATAGAAGCTTTGGTTATGAAAATCAAGGTTTTGAAAAATCAAAGTTACTTTTAGAATAAAGTAAACCATCAAGATAAATTCAATGGTGGAAATCATGGTGATAACCAAGTTATCTACCAGTTTTGTAAGAGAAAGAACCATACAACTCGACAGTGTTCTGATATATCAAAGGCATTTGCAACTATGACTATAAATAATATGATTGACTCAAATTGGTATCCCGATAGTGGGGCATCTCACCACATCACAACTGATAATACAAATTTATCTGGTAAAGAGGACTATCATGGCACATATGGAATAATGGTGGCAAACAGTAACAACTTGTCGGTAATATGTTCTTATATTCACAAAATAATAGTTTTTGTTTAAAAAATGTATTTCATGTTCATAGTGTTGAAAAAATTCTAATCTCAGTTTCTCAATTTGCTAGAGATCACAACTGTTTCTTTAAGTTTCATCCTCATGGTTTTTGTGTAAAGGATTATTAGAAAGGGAAAGTAGTTCAAAGCGGGCCGATTAAAAGAGGAATGTACATCTAGCCAACCCACAAGAGCAACACATATCAGTTGAATAAGGCTTATGCAACAGAGAAGGTGGCGGCTTCATCACTTTGGCATGCGAGGCTTGGTCATCCGGGTTATTAGACTTTATCCTCTTTAAGACAAAACAATTATTTGAATTTTATTGACAATAATGATACTAGTTTATGCTCTGCTTGCATGATTAGTAAAATGCATAAGATTCCTTTTGGTAAAGTTGATCACTCTTCTAAAACCCCTCTAGAGATTATTCATGTTGATTTATTGAGACCGGCCCCAATCACATCAAGAGAAGGCTATAAATACTACTTCTTGATAGTTGATGATTTTTCAAGATTGTCATGGTTAGTTTTTTTATAAAAAAAAGTCTTATACTTTCAATTGTGTCTAGATTTTTAAAAATATAGTTGAAAAGCAAGTGGGTCACTCTATCAAGATTTTTCATAATGATGGAGAAGGTGAGTTTTTCAATAGGGACTTTGATGAATTTTTAAATCACCATGGAATATGGAGATGGATGAGATGCCCACATACACCTCAACAAAATGGTGGTGGAGAGAAAACATATATGTGTGACTGAATGTGGATTGTGCATGTTGTTTTATGCCTCTTTGAAACTCGATTTTTGGGTGGATGCTTTTAGATATGTTGTTCACTTGATTAATCGGCTGCCAAGTCCCAATACTAGACAAAGAACTCCACATGAGTTGTTGTTTAGAACCAAATCTAGCTTTGACCATATATAAATTTTTGGAAGCGCATGCTATCTATATCTGGTCTCATATAATAATTTCAAACTAAGGCCAAAGATAAAATCGTGTGTTTTTATTGGTGTTGGTTCATCTCATAAAGGATTCTTGTGTTTTGATGTTGTTTCTAAGGTCTTTATTTCTTGTCATTTGACGTTTGATGAATCAAATTTTTTGTATGTTAGAACCCAAGAGCCTGTTACGAGTGAAGAGGTATCTAAATGGCTAAGAGAAAAGTCTTAAACTCAAGCAGATTTTAATATAGCATCAACTGATAATCATAAGAAATCCGATGGTGGTTGTCAACCGGTAGTATTACAACTCTACTGTTTACCGCCTAATCATTTTCTTGCTTCACAAGAAATTGATGATGATGAGGATCAACTAGTTGAGTCCTCACACGATCATGTTGATGGTGATCACGGTCATGATGAAGATAATCAAAATGCCAATGGTGTTGATCGTGCTACCACAGATGGTGATGATAATCAGCCTAAAAATGACTCTCATGAATTATTTGAACAATAAGTCCAAAAGTCCATTTTATCCTATGATAACTAGGTCACATGATGGATCGTTAAGGCCAAGGAACACTGACTCATCAACTTACTCTTACTACATTGAATTTGGGCTCCTTAATCAATTGGTTTATGAGGAAGAGCCTGTTCACTTTCACCAAGCTTTTAAAGAACCAAAATGGCGTCAGGGCCATGAGGAAAGAGTATGAAGCTCTCATTAAGAACGATACCTGGACTCTTGTGCCACCCAATAAAATGTCCAATATAGTAGGGTGTAAGTGGATTTACAAAATAAAAAAATATGCAGATGGAAGGAATAGATTACTTTGAAACATACAGTCTTGCAATAAAGCCTACAACTATAAGAATGGTTCTCGCTATTGCAGCAAGTTGTAACTGGCAAATTCATCAATTGAATGTTAACAATGCATTTCTATATGGTTTTCTAAAAGAAGAAGTATATATTGCTCAACCTTCTTGATTTGAAAATAATCAAACTCCTCACTATATTTGCAAGTTAAATCATGCTATCTACGACTTAAAATGAGCCCCAAGAGCCTGGTTTGAGAGGCTAAGTCAATATCTTGAAAAACTTGGATTTACAAGCTTTAAGGCTGACACATCTTTGTTCATAAAGATTGCACATGAAGTAACTCTATATGTTTTGGTCTAAGTAGATGATATCATTATTATAGGAAGCTCACCGGGCATGGTTCAACAACTTATCAAATCGTTTGACTCAAAATTTTCTATCAAGGATTCGGGTGCTCTATCTTTCATTCTGAGAATAGAAGTTATTCAAAATGACTTTGAAATCTTACTCACCCAAATTTGAAAATACATATATGATCTTCTTGTTAGAACAAGTATGGAAACTTGTAAGCCTCTTCTCACTCCAACAACATCCAACATTCAAATTTCTAGATATAAAGGCGAAAAACTCAAGGATCCAACTCAATACCATGACATTGTGAGTGCTCTTCAATATACAATATTCACAAGGCCTGATATTTCATAGGAGGTAAATAAGGCATGTCAATTCATGCATGACCCAACAGATGTCCATTGGTCTCTGGTGAAACGGATCCTAAAATATCTCAAGGGTATAATTAATTTGTGTCTTGAAATATCCAAATCTAGAGAAAACAAGCTCTCTCTAATTACAGATGTTGAATGGGCACGATGCCCTGATGATCGAAGATCAACAAAATGGTTATTTGACATATCTGGGCCTAAATCTTTTGTCATGGAAGTCATCCAAACAACAAGTCGTTGCTAAGTCCAGCACAAAAGAAGAATTGAAGCATTGGTAGAAGGAGTTTCAAAATTGTTATGGCTACAACAATTGATGAGTGAATTGAAAATTCAAAAGTCTAAAAGTTTAGTTATATTGTGCGATAATCTCGATGCCACTTATTTGACAACCAATACTGTGTTTCATGCCAGAACCAAACACATAGAGGCAAATTTTCATTTGTTAGAGAAAAAGTTGTAAATCAAGAAATTGAAGTTAAATTCATTTACTCACAAGAGCAGTCAGCTGATATTCTCACTAAGACATTTGGAGGATCCAATTTAAGGTATCTAAGGGACAAGCTAAATCTCAAGGAGATTAGCTTGAGGGGGCGTGTTGAAGGAGTTACCAATCCATATCCTAATTTAGCTCTATATTGTGTGATCCAAAGACTATCCAAATGGAAAGGTTAACCACAAAGGAAAAACTCTTGATTTCTGATAAAGTTGTTAAAACCAAAAGTCATAGAAAGAGGCAATACAAACTTGTAAAGTTAGTTTCTTAAATTTTTGACCTAAAATTAAGGGATCTAATCTTGGAGAAGGATCCCAAATTCTATGTCACTGATTTGGATAATATAGTGAAGCTCACCCTCTCACGTTGTGTAGTTGAGAGAGAGAGGCAAGACTCGTGGACGTAGGCAGTGCGCCAAACCATGTAAAATCTGGTTTCTTGGTGTGTGCGTGTTTTGTGTGAAATCGTGTGTTTGGTCTTCATCGTTGTGATCGATCTTTAGAACTCTATGCTCTGTGGGGGCCAAAAACTTCAGCACGCCCACGCAATTGCACACCCTGGCTATGATATACAATTGCAGTTGGGCACATTTACGCTTTAATTAAACTATAGGATGTTGTTGCACTCTTCCATCCCAAGGACTAGGCTCCCCATTTAAAAAAAAACAAAAGCAGAAAAGAACACCACATTATGAATGCGAGGCATTGTTGGACCACTTTCATGCTTAGGGAGATTCAATACATTTGCCATGATCAACATGGCATTTATTGAGGGACCGAGGGATCCAATTTTCCAAGAACATACAAAGTTGCAAACATTGATTCATCGTAATAGGAAACTGTTGCTAAAGAATCAAATACTCACAGCAAGATGACTCAAATCACACACATAGACGATTATGTGGTTCGGCAATGTGCCTACGTCCACGAGAGAGGAGGGGATCTTTTCATTATTGTCATAACATACAAAGAGTTACAGGATGAACACATATAAATCGTTCTTTCCCAACTTCCCAACAAATGAGGAAATGTAACTTTCTAAAGATAGAGCTAAGTCCAAGAAAGAAACAAAATATATGGAAAGGATAAAGAAAGAAACAAAACCAAGACAGATGGGACTCCTCCAAGCATATCGACTTGCCTAACACTCCCCCTCAAGTTGAGAGGAGTGAAGGTTCACTACTCTCAACTTGTTCATGAATTTAGATAGCTTTTCTTTGGTAACTGCTTTGGTGAATATATCAACACATTGATCTTCACTCTTCACATAAGAGGTCTCAATTTCCTTGTTCTGAACCTTGTCACGAACAAAATGGTTGTCGATTTCTATATGTTTAGTGCGTTCATGAAAGACTGAATTTGCTGCTTTATGAATAGCAGCTTAATTGTCGCAGTGAAGCTTCATAGGATCGGTTTGATCAAACCCAATCTCCTTCAATAATGTCTTGAGCCAAGTCAATTATGTTGCTGCATTAGCCATTGCCCTATATTCGGCCTCAACACTAGACCTCGATATAACCTTTTGTTTCTTACTCTTCCAAGAAACAAGATTTTCTCCAACTGTAACATAAAATCCAGTGGTCGACTTTTTGTCAAAGGTGCTGCCTACCCAATCGGCATCAACAAATCCTTCTATACTTGTGTGTCCATTCCTCTTTATTAATAATCCACATTTTGGTGTTCCCTTTAAGTACCTCAAAATTCGATTAACTGCATTGAGATGATCCTGTCGAGGAGCATGCATATACTTACTAACCTCACTTACAACATATGTGATATCTGGCCGAGTGACTGTGAGATAAATCAGCTTCCCACTGAGTTTTTGATACTGTTGTATATCTTGTATTCTATCACCTCTAATGGCATCCAGTTTATGGTTGACTTCAATAGGAGTAGCCTCTGGCTTTGCTCCAAGTTTTCTTGTACTCTTCAGAAGGTCAAGAACATACTTTCTTTGGGATAAATATAAACCTTTCTTTGAATGACTTATTTCGATTCCTAAAAAATATTTCAGTTTGCCCAAATCCTTGACGTCAAACTTCTTGTTTAAGTATTGTTTCATTTTTCCAATCATTGCTTTATCATCACCTGTCACAACAATGTCATCTACATAAACCAAAGTTAGACACTTACCCATTTTTGATCGGTGAAAGAATAGGGAGTTGTCAGAATTGCATTTCTTATATCCGAACTCCATTAGGGCGCTGCTCAGTTTGGAGTACCACGCTCGTGGAGATTGCTTAAGGCCATATATAGACTTCTTTAGCCGACAAACCATGTTCTTCTGATTTGTATGTGTGAGACCTTGGGGAATTTTTATGTACACTTCTTCTTGTAGGTCTCCTTGAAGAAAGACATTTTTTACATCTAGTTGACACAATTCCCAGTCAAAGTTGTAGGCTATGAATAATAACATTCAGAGAGTTGTCATCTTGGCTACAGAAGCGAAGGTCTCTATGTAATCAACTCCTTCTGTCTGAGAGAATCCACGGGCTACAAGTCTCGCTTTATATCTGTCTAAGGTACCATCACTTTTGAATTTCAGCTTGAACACCCATTTGCAAGAGATTGGTTTTTTATCAGCAGATAGTTGAGTAAGTTCCCATGTATCATTTTTCACCAGAGCATTTAACTCTTCATTAATAGCCTTTTCCCAATGGGGATCCTTGTAGGCTTCTTCAAATGTCTCCGACTCTGAGTAATCTGAAAGTTTCATAAGAAAAGTTGCATGATCATGAGAGAAACGATCATATTTGACAAAAGATTCAATAGGATATTTAACATTGCTCATCATAACATAGTCCATGTATCTTACTGATTGTTGATGAAGTCTCTCTGATCGCCTCAAGGGAGCAACTTCAATATTTTCAAGTTTACTGGTAGTGACTCTATTGACATCATTGATTTCCCCAGTTTACTTTTGAATCATTACATCATCATTAGGAGAAATATTTGGAAAAGACAAAACACCAATATCCTCTCTAGGATGCTCCCCCTAAAGTTGGTTCTTATAATATGCGTGTGACTCATCAAATTTCACAACACAAGAAACAAACATTTGTCTAGTAACCGGATCATAACACCAATAGCCTTTCTTGGTTGGAGAATAACCCAAAAATATACTTTTATCCGCACACATCTCAAGCTTATTTCGGTGCCTAGGAGATTTTCACATATAGGCAACACACCCAAATTTTTTGAAGTGATTAATTGAGTGTTTCTTGCCTTTAAGGACTTCTATCGAAGACCTCCCATCAAACTCCCTTTCTGGAAGATGATTAGTGATGTAATTAGCAGTAGAAATGGCCTCATTCCAAAACCGGCTAGGAACTTGATTCTGAAAGAGCAGGGCTCTAGCAACTTCTAGCAAATATCGATTCCTTCATTTCGAGATACCATTCTGCTGAGGTGTTTCTCTACATGTAGTCTGGTGGTCAATTCCCAACTTATTAGTGAAATTGACAAACTGTTGATTTAAATATTCAGTGCGAAACACTTTTATATATTTTCCAAATTGAGTAACAATCATATTATGAAAAATTTTAAACTTTGAAAATACTTCATCCTTGCTACGCAGAAAATATATCCATCTGACTTTGGAACAATCATCAATAAATGTCAAATAGTATTTAAAACCATTATAAGCATCAATAGGTGTTGGTCCCCATACATCTGAATGAATCAGGTTAAAAGGTTTTTTAGAAGTATTTTCAGATAAAGGAAAGGGAGGTCTAGTACATTTTGCATAACGACAGATCTCACAGATACCATATTTGAAGTTCATTCCAGGTTTTAAAGTTCTCAAAACATAACTCGATGGATGACTGAGTCTGGAATGCCACAAGCCATCTTCATTCTTATTCAAGTTGGTGACTAATGCATTATTCTTGTTATTCAGGTAATAGAGACCTCTAAACTCTGAGCTTTCACCAATCATCGCCCTTGTGCTCCGATCCTGAAAAATAACTTTAAATGGCAAAAACATAACATTGCAATTATAATCTCTAGTCACATGGCTAATAAACATGAGATTAGACGTTAGTCCAGGCATGTATTGAACATCAAGAGGCTTTAAATTTTCAAGAAAAGAGGCTTTCTCTTTCCCTTCAACTCGAACCTTACCACCACCAGCAATAGTAACCGGTTTGATTTCAGAACTAGCCTTGATGTTGGATATAATGCATTTCATCACTAGTCATGTTGTCTGACGCTCTCGAGTCAACTATCCAACATTTATCATTAAATTGTGAAAGGAAACTAAAGTTACTTGTGGTATCGACCTTATCTCGAGATGCCACGGTAGCATGTTGTTGTTTGGTGAAACTTTCGAACATCTGGCTCAGCTTTTCCATAGTAATCAGAGTTTCTTTTTTATCTTCTTGATATGCTTGAGCGACCTTCAGTCTGTCACCACCACCGTTATTGGGCCTTTTGTTTAGTTTCCATCATCTATCTCTTGTATGGTTCTCCTTCTTGCAATAGGTGCAAAACAACTTCCTTTTCTCGCGTGGATCAGTCGGAGTTACAACCTCTTTTTGCTTGGAGAGGAGAGCAGCTTGGGACTCATTAGAGTCATCAATCTTTAATATAGGATTCATGACTTGCCTTCTGCATTCTTCACGCATAATAATAACGCATATTTCATTTAACTTGGGTAGATCTGAAGACATGATAATCTGGCTGCAAAGGTTCTCATACTCAGGTCTCAGCCCAGCCAATAATTGATTTTTTTGTCATGCTCATAGTTCTTTTGATGAATCACAACATCCGTGGCAGTGAGAGTATATGACTCCCAATCGTTCCATAAGGCCTGCAATTCCCCAATATATTTGGTGAAAGGTGTCTCACCTTGTTTAAGTTTGTTAATCTCCTGCATAACTTGATAACATCTCGCCACATTATATTGATGGCTGAATATCTCCTTTGATGCATCCCAAACTTTCTTTGCAGTTTCTAGAGAATAAAATGTTCGGGCGATCTTCTTGTCCATGGAGTTCAGAAGCCACGACATCACGATATGATCATTAGACTCCCATTCTTCAAGTTTCGAGTTTTCATCTTGTGGCCTGACATTGCTGCCGGTAACATGTCTGAGCTTAGTCTTTCCACTCAAGAACAATTTTGCAGACTTAGCCCATGTGAGATAGTTGTAGCCGTTCAAAGGTTCTGTGGTGATCTTCAAGGCTGGATTCACGCTCTTCACCATATTGACATGTTGCTGGTTGATATCAGTTGAGCTGCTTCCCTGTGCTTGTGATCCGTCTGCCATGAGTGAACAATAAATGCAGGTTGAAATAACCTGACTTTGATACCATAAAGAATCGAATACTCACAACAAGATGACTCATATCACACACACAGATGATTACGTGGTTCGACAATGTGCCTACGTCCACGAGAGAGGAGGGGATCCTTTCATTGCTGACATAACATACAAAGAGTTACAAGATGAACACATATATAAATCGTTCTTTCCCAACTTCCCAATAAATGAGGAAAGGTAACTTTCTAAAGATAGAGTTAAGTCTAAGAAAGAAACCAAATATATGGAAAGGATAAAAATAGAAACAAAACCAAGATAGATGGACTCCTCCAAACATATCGACTTGCCTAACAGTTGCCTTTGGAAAGTAATAGTTGCTTACTTTTTAGATGATACATTTGTAAATGTAGAAGAAAGTTGTATTCAATTAGAATATCCAAAAAGCATATATGGATCAGAGATGGGTAAGTCCTCCAAATAGTTATGTAGTGGGAAAAGATTATCTATCACAATGGTAAAAGTAGATATCAGTGACAGTAGAGTGTACTTGTGAACCAACTTTCACAATTTCAAGGCTAAAAAAATCATATTTTCATTGAAAAAACGTGATTCAAATATCAATTTCTAACAAAGTAGACTATGCAGAACATATCTACATGGTCAGATTTGCCATAAAGTATCACAAATGCCAGTTAATATGGGTACCTACACCACTAGTAATCTTTTATTTATGTTGATCCAACGGCCAGTAGGTGATCATAAAATTATTGGGAGGGGCCTCATTAATAAAAAGCTTAGTTGTGCACTTGTATGGTAGCTACTTGCATGGCTGAGATGGGCTGAGATTGCTTTACAGTACTAGTGTCACCAACATTGTTATATCAGAAAAAGTATTTGTGCCTTTTTGTAGGTCGATCGAGCATCTCTACAACCTTCATGTCCTACAATAATTGGCCCATTTAATTACAAGTCTTTGGTGCAGATGTGCATATGGTATCAATGAGTTGATGTGTTCAGCATTGTCAACTTTTTAGAGATCAACCCTTGGATCTTGCATTGGTTCGCCAGTAAAGATGTCATCGACAGTGCGCCAGTAAAACTCCAAGGCTAGGATCCTTACCCCCGAGGCCTATGCTACACATTGGCTTGCGCAGAGGAGTGACACCCACAGGAATAGAACCTTGACTGCCTATTTAGTAGCCAAGGCCCCACCCCCACTATACCAACCACTATAAGAAAAATGTTAATTAGCGACGAAAATTGGCAATGGATTATTTTCGTCGCAAAGTTGCAACGGCTTAGCGAGAGAAAAGTAGTCATTGCTAAAATAGAAATTTGCTGCGGACTTAGCGACAGAAACATTTCGTTTCAAACTCCATCGCTGATTAGCGCCGAAAAAGTTTTGTGTCAAGATCGGTCACAACGTAGCGATGGATTAGCGACAGAAGTTTTCCGTCACTACGGAAGTCGCTACTTAGCGACGAATTTGCCACAGAACTTTTCCATTGCTAATTCATCGCTATTTTTTTATATAAGCCCTTCTAAGGCGCGACATTCTTTCTCTCTCTTCACTCTCTGATTTCCCCCAAATCGGGTTTGAACCCTAACCCTCCGCCGACCGGCCCCTTAGCAGACGATGACCTTGTTGCCTCCGCGGACCCTCCCTGCATCCGGCTACCTGCCGCCGGCAGCCCATCCCGAATCCACCCCTTGTTTGCACGCCCCTGCGCTCCAATATCGTGCACCTCTTGCTCGTCTGCCGACGCCGATGACCTCCTCCCCCAGGTATGTCTCCTCCCTTCCCTTCTTTTTCACCTCATCTTTCTCTCTCGTTCTGCCCTCTATCACCCAGCGGGCCGACGGAAGGGGTCAGAACCCCCCCCCCCCCCCCGCTTGTTTTTAAAAGCCGCAAGGACACATGAATGCCCCTATGCCCCTCCCTGTTTTTTGTTTTCTTCTTGGACCGGCAGGGGTCGATGCCATCGGCCCCTGTCTTCTCCTTTTCAAGAGCCACAGGGGCCTTTGGCCGCTTCCCCCCCCCCCCTTTTTCTTCTTGGTCTGACAGGTGCCTTCGGCCCCTACGTCTTCCTTTTCAAGAGCCGTAGGGGCCTTTGGCCCTTGCACCCCCCTCTCCCCTTTTTTTTCTTGGTCGTATATGAATGTGCTTTGCAGGTGCGTAGCTGAGCTAATTGCGCGATGCTTAGTGCTAAGCATCGCATGCGGATAAAAGTGAAATGCAAAAAAAAATTTAAAAAATATAAAGGCAATAGCATGCAAATCGGGTAAATACTCGTGGTGAGTAAGTGATGCAAACACATCACATGTTATTTAATTTCTTAGATGCCACAATTTTTTGTTCACATACTCACTTAGTTGTGGATATCTAGGACTGCTTTGATGGAGTTCGGAGATCATGCTGAGCATGATTTTAATGTATAAAAATAGAAGTGCTCTTATTTTTGGAGTTCGGATTTTATGCTAGTCATAGTAGTAGTTAGCGGGATATTGAAGTGTGTTTGCTGCAGGTACATGTTTAACATTGTTTTGATATGAATGATTTGAATGTATTATAATGTTTGATGTGACTGTATCCATGCTTGCATGCAGTTATTTTCAATTTGATTATGCCTTCCATGTGAAATTGTATCATGAAAATATGCTTCAAATGAATGTATCATGTTATGAATGGGTTTGCACATGAAAATGAATGATAAGTTATCAATACTTCAAATATGCTTCAAATAAATGATTTTGCACATAAAAATATTAAGTTATCAATGCATACATAACTGTTCTTGTGATTGAATGACATCATATATATATATATATATATATGTGTGTGTGTGTGTGTGTGTGATATATATCAAATCATTACATTCACAACGAATGCATGATAAATTTGATATTTTCTTCATCATAGCATTCTTATGATTCTCTTTTAACTGGTTAGGATAATATCCGTAACATCATAGGACAAAATGACTGCAAACCGTGAATGAATGTATCGCAGAATAGTTGACAATGAGGTATCGCTTGAATATATGGATGGTGTTGACAGTTTTATTGAATTTGCAAGGGCAAGTGTCAGTACAGTGAATCCCACAGGTCAGATCAGGTGCCTCTGCATGATGTGTAACAATAATCGATTTGTAGAACCTCATGGCATTAGACGTCACCTATACAGGAAGGGTTTTGTGAGTGATTATCAGAATTAGATGCTTCATGGTGAAAAAATTTAGAACAATTTTGACGCATGGGTGGATGTGGTGTAAAATAATCCATATGTGGATTTGATGTTTGATGCCGCAGAACCAGAACTAGTTCTGCTATGAATCCTAGTGATGTACCAATTGGAATAGAGGAAGCAGAAGCAAACGATGCAGCTAGTAGATTTTATGATCTACTTAAAGATGTTGATGAACCACTTTAGAATAGTTGCGAGAGTCACACTATCTTGTCTGCAGTTCTTCAACTACTGAATTTGAAGTTCGAGTATAATTTGAGTCAATCATGTTTTGACCGTCTGTGCTCTATTATGAAGAGTATGTTGCCCAAAGATGAGAAATTGCCACAAAATTTCTATCGTGCAAAGGTATAGTCAACTCTCTAGGTATGAGGTATCAAAAGATAGATGCATGTCCAAATCACTGCATGTTGTATTTCAAAGATTAAGAAAATAATAGATTATGTTCGTCATGTAGGCATCATCGGTTCAAGCCAAAGACAAGAGATAATGGTAGCACGAGGTCAAAAGAAGTGTCATATAAGTCACTCTGCTACTTTCATCTTACCCCTAGATTGCAATGATTGTATATGTCTTCGAAGATAGCTAAACACATGAGATGACATGCAAATAAAGTTCGACATGATGAAGACAAGATGATGCATCCTGTTGATGCGAAAGCTTGGAAGCACTTTGATCGTACTCATCAGACCTTCACAATGGAAGTGAGAAAAGTTAGGCTCGGTTTATGTACAGATGGATTTAATCCATTTTGGGGTAGATCAACTCCATACTCGTGTTAGGCCAGTATTTGTCACCCCATACAACCTTCCTCCAAGCTTGTGTATGAAGCATCAAAATCTTGATATATATTTAAGGCCATTGATTGATGAATTGAAAATACTGTGGAATGACGGTGTTCTCACGTTCGATACTTACAAAAAACAAAACTTCAATATGAAGGCTGTTGTTCTATGGACAATCAGTGACTTCTTTGCATATAGTATGTTATCTGGTTGGAGCACACATGGGAGGTTGGCATGTCCGTACTGCATGGAGGATACACAATCTTTTAGATTGACGCATGGAAGGAAGTTATGCTGGTTTGATTGTCATCATTGATTTTTACCCAACGACCATCTATTTCGATGATAAAAAAATGTGTTTCGAGCAGACACAACTGAAATGGAAGGTCCACCTACAAGGTTGTCTGGCATAGAGATTTTAAGAAATTTGTGATACTTTTCATATGAATTGACAGATGCTCGTAGCCTGACAGCCTTCCTTGGATTTGGGAAGGATCACAATTGGATAAAGAAATCTATATTTTGGGAACTACCATATTGGACGACCTTATTGATACGACATAATTTGGATATGATGCATGTAGAAAAAAATGTGTTTGATAATATGTTCAATACGGTAATGAATGTCAAAGGAAAAATGAAAGATAATCCAAAGGCCCATATAGATTTAAAAGTAATATGTAAAATACCAGAATTGAGACTCAAAGAGTACAATGGCAAAATACTGAAACCAAAAGCAAGGTACGTGCTTGGACCCGATCAAATAAAGCAGGTATGTCAATGGTTGAGACAATTGAGATTTTCATATGGATACGTCTCTAACATTGTTCAGGCTGTGAAGATAGACGAGAAATAATTATATGGGTTGAAGAGCCATGATTGTCATGTCATTATGCAATGGTTGATTCTCCTACCATTCCATGATATGTTAGACAAACCTATATAGAGGGTATTATCCGAGTTGAGTAGATTTTTTAGAATATTGTGCACATCGGAAGTCGTAGTATCTGAGGTAAAGAATCTCGGGGATTCTATCGTCACTAATATTTGTCAGCTAGAGAAGATATTTCCGCTAGCATTTTTCAATGTTATGAAACATGCGATTATACATTTGCCATATGAACTAAGGGTTGGTGGTCCTGTGCAATATCGGTGGATGTACCTATTTAAAAGGTATATTTTTTTTATATTTTTATCTTCAATGCTATTGAGAAATTTATTATATTACGAGATGTATATTGTTGATAGATGCATGTTTGACCTAAAAAAAAGGTTCAAAATAAAGCAAGAGTAGAGGGTTTTATTTGCGAGGCGTACACTTTAGAGGATATTTTAAAATTCTCATCTATGTACTTTGAACCTCACATTCCAACATGTTACACTTTCTCACCTCATAATAATGATGGAGAATAATTTAATGTAGCTGACAAACTATTGATATTTCAACCACTTGGGCATACCTTTGATAGTTGTCAGTCAAGACTCTTCGAAGATCGAAAGCAAGACGCAGCACAAATCTATATCCTTTTTAATTGTTCAGCGATCGACCCCTACATTGAGTAAGTATACTTAATATATAACACTAAGTTTTATACGTGCATACATGGTTCGATAATATAAATATTTGTTAAGTGCAGACAATTTGATCTGGAGTTGCGAAGAGAACTTTCATATCTCATTGATGCAGAAATATAGAAAGAATGTGAAAATAAGTTTATGGCATGGTTGAAAGAGTTGGTAAGGACAATGACATACATTCTTTTCCGTGTAAACAACAATAAGTTACTTAATTGGTTGTGATCACAGTCATTGTTTATGCGTGTAGGTTCACCATGGTGATGTTAATGATCAAGGAATATATGATTTGCAAAATGCTCTGACCAAAGTTGTGCAATGTTACAATAGGTACATCGTAAATGGTTATCGATTTCATACAAAAGACTACGGTATAAACAAGTCAACGATGAATAGTGGCATGTGTGTCAAAGGTAACAACTACAGTGAAAATGAACATGACTACTACGGTGTTATAGAAGAAATAATAGAGTTGACTTACTTAGGCATAAATAATAGAGTAACTTTATTCAAGTGTAATTGGTTTGATCCCACAACAATAAGAGTCGACAAAGCCTCAGGCATTGTGGAGATGAATCATAAATCAAGGTTTGGAACATATGAACCATTCATATTAGCCTCGCAAACTCAACAAGTTTACTATACTTCATATCTGAATACAAGGAAGTCAGATAAAAATGAATGATGGACAGTTTGCAAGGTGAAGTCTAAACTATACCCCGAGTATGATCAATTACAGAAAGACAAGATTGTTGAAGATGGTGATTACTATCAATCAGATGATATGTATGACTTCTCATATGGTCATGATGTCACACATGGTATGCATGTCATATCTCCATTGTCCGATGGCATATGTATGAAAGAATGTGATCCAAATGATATACCAAGTGGATGGGCGCCCAATGAAGAAGAAGAAGAAGATGAAGAGAAAGAGGAGGAATAAGAAGAATATGAAAGTCAAACAAGTGATGAGGAAGCATACTCGAGCTAGTGAAATACATCTTGTAATACATACCTTATGTTTTAATGTATTGCAATGTTTGATGTTGATGATTTGAATGTATTGCAATATATTGCAATGATTTGAATGTATTGTAATGTTTGAATATATTGCATGAAGTTATTTTTTATTTGATTATGTATCTATGAAGATATAAAGTTGTGTAACTGATCCAATTATATTGCAAGTTAAGGATAAGTTATCCATGATTAGCAAGTGATGTCATATCTTATGTTTTAATGTATTGCAATGTTTAATATGAATGATTTGAATGTATTGTAATGTATTGCAATGATTTGAATGTATTACAATGTTTGAATGTATTGCATGAAGTTATTTTTTATTTGATTATGTATCCATAAAGATATAGAGTTGTGTAACTGATCCAATTGTATTGCAAGTTAATGATAAGTTATCCATGATTAGCAAGTGATGTCATATCTTATGTTTTAATGTATTGTAATGTTTGATGTGAATGATTTGAATGTATTGTAATGTATTGCAATGATTTGAATGTATTGCAATATTTGAATATATTGCATAAAGTTATTTTTGATTTGATTATGTATTCATGAAGATATAGAGTTGTGTAACTGATCTAATTGTATTGCAAGTTAAGGACAAGTTATCTATGATTAGCAAGTGATGTCATATCTTATGTTTTAATGTATTGCAATGTTTGATGTAAATGATTTGAATGTATTACAATGTATTGCAATGATTTGAATGATTTGAATGTATTGCAATGTTTGAATGTATTGCATGAAGTTATTTTTTATTTGATTATGTATCTATGAAGATATAGAGTTGTGTAACTGATCCAAATAAAAATTTATTTGTTAGAATATGGTTCGTGGAGGTCACAATGGTCGAACACTCAGTGGTAGTCAGTCTCAACCTTTATCTTCATGGGTTGCTTCGATAGGTATATCATTTAACTAATTGTATACTTGATTAGTTTAAATGCGCATTGTGTGAATTTCTAACTCATTTTTCTATAGATGATGTTTCGTCTGCATATGATCCACCTACACCATCTGTTCATACAAGTCACGAGACAACACTGGATACAGGGTCGTCTTAGTCTGACACACGATGACTTATTCAAATAGTGTATATCGATAATCGATCGTAAGTATTTCATTTTCACTTATCCAATACTTATCTTATAAATAGTGTATATCGATAGTTAATGTGTATCAATTCATGTGCAGCGCGAGGTTCAAGCCACAAGAAGTAATACGAGAGATTATGCAGTCACTAGTTCAGCATCTACCAGGATCGGTCGCTCAATAGAAAGAGTACCCGAATGAGGTGTTGGATAGATTATGATCCTCATTCATGGTATACAATCGTTTATCATAGCTAATGTGTTTCATATTTAATTTTTTGTTATAGTATGTCTACTAACTTTCTGAAATTATTTGTTGGCCTTGAATCGCTTTGCGACTGCAATGGAGGAGCAGGACGCGAGGTGGGTGTGGCAGAAGGTGGCTGTCAGTCGATTTGCAGACATGCTGCATACTATAAAGACTGCAACAATAAAAGCATCTGGTGGGATAGATGATCCACTGTAGTGGAAGGGCCATATCCCTCTTACTATCAGGTCAGATTTTTGGGATGCAATGTGTGACAAGTGGGCGGGGCATGAATTTCGAAACCGCTCAGCAAAGGTTGCACAAAACTGAGCGAAGATGCCTGATGCCCATCTAAACAAGGTGGATTTAGGACTTTTGGATGCCACCCGAAGAAAATTGTAACTCATCAATATATATATTGTCAAATTTATAAGTATTGTTGCATACTTTTTAAATAATTTTTTTATCATTTAACCTCACAGGAAGCAGAAAAAGGAGGCATTGTGCCTTACAAGGATGTGTTTGTTGAAACACATAAACGTAAGAGCATGAAAGAGTTCATATCAGAGAAGGAGAGAACGACAATAGTATGTATTTATTATATTAATAAATATTGTAATATACAAGTTACCATGAACATTGTAATTCCTAATTATTAATTCATACTGTAATCATTACTTTGTAGGAGTCATACGAGCAGCAGATGGTAGAGCGATATGGCGATGATTCCACTTAGCATCCGCCTTTTGATCCTGCAGCATGGGTGACTGCAACCAGTGAACCTAAAAAGGGTCATGTGTTCGAGTTTGGGAGTAATATGAATACCACACCAGTCATTGCCTCCTCCAGCCAGAGCTCTGAGAGTTCTCCCGCCAGCATCAACTCCAATCGTCCGATTGACCCGGCTAATTCTTGGGATGGTATCCGTCAGCTTGTTAAGGACACAATGCGTGACTATTTACATGAAGTAATTTCTGACGTTGTTCATAATGAGCTGTGCAACTATTTTTGGGACAAGGGAACTTTGTCTGCAGCTGCCTGTCAGGTATGTAAGTTTCATGTCGTTAGATTTTAAGCTAGTATATGCATGACTGTATCACATATGAGCATGATTTCATCACTATAAAAGTTTTTGACTGCCTTATAACACATATATGCATGATTGAATCACTATAAAAGTTTTTTGACAACATTAGAATATATATATAAGCATGATTTCATCACTATGAAATTGTTTGAATGCCTTAAAAGACATATATGCATGATTGAATTACTATGAGAGTTTTTTAACAACATTAGAACACATATAAGTATGATTTCATCACTATGAAAGTTTTTGACAACCATAGAAAACAAATATGCATGCTTGAAGCACTATGAGAGTTTTTTAACAACATTAGAACATATATAAGCAAGATTTCATCACTATGAAAGTTTTTGACTACCTTATAATACATATATGCATAATTGAATCACTATGAAAGTTTTTTCACAATATTAGAACACATATAAGCATAATTCCATCACTATAAAAGTTTTTTTACTGTCTTATAACACATATATGCATGATTGAATCACTATGAAAGTTTTTGACAACCTTTGAACACATATATGCATGCTTGAAGCACTATGAGAGTTTTTTGACAACATTAGAACACATATAAGCATGATTTCATCACTATGAAAGTTTTTGACAACCTTAGAACACAAATATGCATGCTTGAAGCACTATGAGAGTTTTTTGACAACATTAGAACATATATAAGCATGATTTCATCACTATGAAAGTTTTTGACTTCCTTATAACACATATATGCATGATTGAATAACTATGAAAGTTTTTTCACAATATTAGAACACATATAAGCATGATTCCATTACTATGAAAGTTTTTTTACTGCCTTATAACACATATATAAGCATAATTTCATCACTATGAAATTGTTTGACTGCCTTAGAACACATATATGCATGCTTGAATCACTATGAAAGTTTTTTGACAACCTTAGAACACATATATGCATAATTGAATCACTATGAGAGTTTTTTGACAATATTAGAACACATATAAGCATGATTGTGATACATAAGACATTTATTTGGCAGTCTTATAACACATATATGCATGCTTGAATCACTATGATATTTTTTTGACAACCTTAGAACACATATCTACATGATTGAATCACTATGAATTTTGTTCTGTCAACCTTAGAACACATATTTGAATTCTGTTAGTGTCCTTCACTTTATTGCTAGCTAGTCTATGTGTAATTCATTCATGTTACTTTGATTGTCTTAGATTAGGTGCATTGCATATAATTTATTTCATTATATTTTGTTTATCAATACTAACCTTTCTTTTCTCTTGTAGGATGCTGGAGATAATCAACGTAGAGAAGCTGATGGAGGCATGGATGAAGGGGAAGATCGAGACAATGAAGAAGATGATGCTTAGAATCTTGGTGATGATTAGATTCATGTGTTGAATTTGTTGTACCTTCTTGTTGTTTCAAAAGAAACTCTTTATAAAGGTTCACTTGTAAATAATTAGAACTTGGCGAGGATTATAGTGGATTGATAAATTGTTTAAATTGCTTTGTATATATATTTTTTATGTGTACTTTGTTTTTTATACACATGATATATAAATTGTATTACGAGAAAATTTTTCTCGATATTTATATTTCAAATAATTTTTTTAAAATTTTTTGCGTTGGATTAGCGACGGATATTATCCGTCGCTAATTAGTATCAGCCTCCAATTTAGCGACAAATATTTATCCATTGCAAAACTAAATCGGCCAATGTTTTGCGATTGAATGTAATCCATCACAAATTCGTCATTACAATAGAGTCAGAATTAGCGACAGATTATAATCCATCGCAAAACCAAATCTTTGCGAATTAGCGATGGCCTTGCGACGAATCATGGCATTCGCTAATCCATCGCAAATTAGCGACAGAAGTAGCGACAAATATTTTTTGTCGCTAATTAGCGACTAGGAATTTGCGATAAAACTTATCCGTCACTAAACTGTTTAGCGATGGATTACATCCATCGCTAATCTGCAGATTTCTTGTAGTGAATCCCCCTTGGGGCTAAAACAAAACATTAACCAACATGTAATACATAATATATAGATAAACAACAACAAAATGACAATGATGGATTCATCTCAACCAGCATACAATAAAGATCTTCGTTCATGCATGGCTTTCATATATCGCTTGATGTCAAATTAAGGTCCATGGAGTAACCAATGTCAAAAATCCCGGGTGATAAAATGCTTTCTTTCTGAAAATATATTACTTTAAAAAATCATATATTTCATAAAACATAAAAGATTTTAAATATACAAAGTCAGTTACTTTATACTGTATAGTAATAAATCACGTTATTTTGAAAACATCACAAATTTATTCGGATTTTATCATTTCATCTAAGAAGACCGTGGAACCTCTATGAAATACGTTCAAGAAAATAGAGAACAACTTAAACTTGAAATTAGACAATGAAAAAAGTTCTTTAAAAAACATAACAAAAAAAACTTAGGACTAATATAATGAACATAAAGATATCCTATTCATTCACAGTGAGAAGATTCTCAGTTTTAAGGCACGTTTGGAAGAGAGAAAGATGTAGGAAAAGTGATGCAAAATGGAAAATTCGTACGGATTTTCTGACCCTTCCAAACGAGAGACTTTTTCGCTGAGAGAGTTTTTTCTAAATTACACTTTTTGATAGGAAATATTTTTCCATGAGGGGTGGTGGAGGAATGTTTCATACCAAGAGAAAATTTATTTTTACACTCTCCACCACATCTCACCATATCTCACCACCACCCACCATCTCACCATCACTACCATCGCCACCACCCTTTTTTCTTCTCTTATTTTTTTTACATTTTTCCACTCTGTTTTTCTCATGCTATACAAACAAGTGAAAAACTTTCTTTTGGAGAACTTTCCATATCAAAAATTATCTTAGGCAAAACTTTCTTCTCCTATGAAAGTTTTTCTCTCTACCAAACGTGCCCTTAGGTATTGCATGAAGCAAATATCCTACCAATACAAAATCCAAATATGAATAAGTGATGACTACCAACTAACTACCAGAATTTTTTTTTGGATGTTGCAACAATGATAGGCTTCAACTTATGAGCGGCATAAGGAAGGGAGTGAAGGTTAACCTTAACAACAACAGGGACAAGATTTGCAAATTCATGTGGAATGTTAAATCAAACATTTTTTTTGCACTGAAAACATAGAGGAAGTAAGGAATGTCTATACCAGTACATAACAAAATCTAGGCTATGCTCATGACTTAAAATTATCAATTGTAAAATCCGTAAAATCTAAAGCATATATAAAAAAAACAGATTTAGCATGCATTCACTCACTAAATTACAAAAATATGGATTAAAATGCAAAACCCCTAAAATCTAAAACATACATGAAAAAAATTATATTTAATATCCATTCACTAAATAAATTACAAAAATATAAATTATAATACAAAACCCCTAAAATCTAAAGCATACATGAAAAAACTCAGATTTAAAATACATTCACTCAATAAATTATAAAAATATAGATTATAATACAAAACCTCTAAAATCTAAAGCATACATGAAAAAAAATGAATTCAGTATGCATTCGTTTAATAAATTATAAAAATATGAAGTATAATACAAAATCTCTAAGATCTAAAGCATACATGAAAAAAATAAATTTAACATACATTCACTTAGTAAATTGCAAAAATATAGATTATAATCCAAAGTTCTTAAAATTCTAAAGCATATATGACAAAAAAATTGGATTTAGCATGTGGGGGGAGAGAGAGAAAGAGAGAGCACTTTCGGTGAGGATGCTATCAAGAGCAAAGTACGCCGAAGAGAGTAGAGTGGGATGCCAGAGTGAAGTGCGATCAATGGTGGTGGAGAGAGAGAGAGAGAGAGGTATCGTCGGTGGATGGCAGAGTGGTCGTCTTGGGTGGAGCATTCGATGATCAAATTTGGCTTGCCGAATAAGAGCGGATAGTGGAGCGGTGATCGATGATCAAATTTGGTTTGTTGGATGAAAGCGGACAGTGGAGCGATACGATCGGATCTGGCTTGCCTGATGAGAGAGAGAGAGGGCAAATATTTTGAAGTACGAGTATTTTTATTACCACACTTTATATGTGTGCTAACAAAAATTCTTTTTTCCTGGCGCACTTCTTCAGTGTGCCAGAAAATTGGTCTTCACTATTATAATTTTTCAGTGAGCCAAAAAAAATGAATTTTACTGGCACAACACATAATTCATCATTAAATTTCGGTTTTTCACTGGCGCTAAGCAAAGTAGCGTCAATTAAGATGCCACTAAAAGAGTTTTTTCTTGTAGTAATTGTAATAGCATCAATCGGATCAAATCAGTGATTTTTTTTTTCACGTATTTCTCATATCCATGGTATCTTTGTTCTACAAGTTGTTTCTAAAAGCCAATTGATTTTTCACTAAAATTGAGTGCTATGAGGTAGATGAGATGACACCAGCCTATTAAAACCATTGGATCAGTTCAGGTGCATTTTCCTTTATGTTGCTCCACAGACACATAAGTAGAGACCCAAGTTTTTGGTGTACCCTCAAGTGCACCCACCCTAAATAGTCCAATCAAATGATAGAATGGTCAAATTGGTTTATAGATGCAATCTAAATAGTTTATTTAATAAAAAGCAGGTTTTGTTGTCTAAAAGAAATATATATAACAGGTTTTGAATCGCAACAGCTGTGTAAGAAGAATCTTCAAGGTCATCAACAATTAATGGCTTATAATGTTTTTAAATGGGGTTTTCAGATTTTCTGGTATTTTTTAACAATTCTAATCCCATAGATGTGTTCAGCATGGTTGATTTACTGGAAAACAACTACGTCATGATTTCTTAAAAAAAAATAATAATATTTGGAGCATTGAAATTTTACAAAGAATTTAGACTTGATTTTTTAAATCTTATAAAAACCTACCCATGTTTCAAAATCCAATGTTCCAAGAGTTGATCCCTATAAAATCAAACACGTCTCACATAATTAAAATTAAAACTAAAATCTCAAAAACTCATTTAGCATATTTTCACTTGAACATTAGGTGATTGCCATAAGTGCTTGATGGGTTTTTAAGGGTTTTTTTTCATTTCATTTTAAATTCTGACCATACAGATGTGATCTATGTAGTTGATTTTATAGGGATCAACTCTTGAAGTGTCCGATTTTGACACATGGGTGAGTTTCTACAAGATTCAAAAAATTAATGGTAAAAAATCTTTATAAATTTTTTTTTAGGCTTCAAATATCATTTTTTTCATCACATGATCCAGGTTTGGATTCCTCCTAAGCCGACCATGCCCAACACATTTGTGGGGGTCAGAACTGTGAAAAAAACACTAGCACAAAAACCGATTATCAGGCACCTAATGTTCAAGTACCTATGCTCTCTCTGTCTCTCTCTCTCTCTCTCTCTCTCTCTCTCTCTATATATATATATATATATATATATATATATATATATATATATATATGAGAGTAGTGATTAGGTGCTTGAATGTGTGTGCATGATGGGTTTTTAAATCTTTTTTTATTTTATATTTAAATTTTAACAGTACATATGTGATCCATGTACTTGATTTTATAGGTATTAACTCTTGAAGTGTTCTATTCCTGGGTGGGTTTTTATAAGGTTCAAAAAATCAACTATCCAAAATCTTTGTAAATTTTCTAAGCTCCAAACATCATTTTTTTCATTGAAAACACATGATCCCGGTGAGGATTCTTAATAAATCAACCATGCCCAACACATTTATAGTGCCTGAACCGCATAAAAAGCACAGAAAAAGCAGAAAACCCATCAAGAAAGTTCATCAAGTACCTAGCGTTCAAGCACCTACTCACTGCAACACTATATATACATAGCATACACACACGTTCTCTCCATTCAGTAAGCCCAATTGATTTTCTAATAATCTGTGTTAAGTGATTCATGAATATGACCACATAGATGTGATCTTTATAGTTTACTTAGTAAGAAAGGTTTAAGATTATGATATCTTGATATTTAGGCAGGTTTTAATGACAATAATTAAAAATGCACAGACAAAATTCTCGAGATTTTCACAACATAAAAATGTCGACCATTTTTGTCAAAATAACTCCGTTGAAAACAGGTTAAGTACACCTTCAGAGCACAATTTAGAATACACCTGCTACTAGGGGTGTCAACGGGTGGGATTTACCCAGACTCGACCCGTACCAAACCGTATAGGGTCCGGGTATGATGATAAATAAGAAGACGCGATTAAGACCTGGGTCCAGACCTAAAGGTTTGATTAATACATGGATCCGGGTATAGTTTGTAAAATGTTATATCAGACCCAGGCCCAACCCAAGTTCCGATTAAGACTCGCAAATTTTCAATGTAAAAAGAATTAAAAAATAGTATTTTACCGGGTATGGTTCATGTAGTTCTTATCGGGTCCGGGAATGGTTTCTCTAATGGTGGGTCCAATTAAACTCGGGTTGGGACCCGATACCATACCCTTAAATCAGGGCCGTTCCACTTGGGTCCTAACCAAACCTACCCTTTGACACCCGTACCTGCAACTATGACTTTATACTATCTAGGGGTGGCAAAACCTGACACGACCCGCCAACCCGACCCGCCAACCCGCCTCTTAAACGGGTCGACCCGCCTAACCCGTTTATTAAACGGGTTGGGTTCGTGTTAGGGGTATGCCAACCCGGCTGACCCGTTTAATAAACGGGTTAGGCGGGCGGGTCAACCCGTTTACCCGAACACAACCCACCAACCCGACCCGCTAACCCACCAACCCGTTTACCCGACCCAACCCGTTTATTAAACGGGTTAACCGGGTTGTGTCGGGTTACCCGTTTAATAAACGGGTCGGGTCGTGTTGTGGTATGCTGACCCGCCAACCCAACCAGATTGCCACCCCTAATACTATCCCATATGTACTATGCCATTTTCCATGGCCAGTACCATCTCAGATCAGGTTGGTGCAAAGTTGTCAGCATCGGTATTGGCCCTGAATCGTTTGGCCGACCATTAAGCTGTATCGGCCGATAGTAATACTCAAGTGAATCGTTTTGTATCGGCCAAAAAAAAATGTATTACATTTCAATCATAACGTAACATGTGTTAAAATTATTAAAATATTATTAAAAATATTAAAAAATATTAAAAATCATTTTTAGTATTTTTATATTTATTTAAAAATAGCTGATTCAGGGGTGAATCACATGGCTTTTTTGCCGATGCGATACGTATCGGCCAACCATACACAACAATAAATACTGATAAAATTGGGTTGGTGACAACCAATGGGCTGGCTGGCTGTGAGCCAGGGTTCCAGCATATCTAAATTCACGTTTGAATCGCCATACAAGCCCATGCATGGAACAAAGAGGACAAGCGACGTGCATCCTGTCAGCGCTGCTGTGTCCTGTGCACGTGGCATTTGTCCCGTGATGCAAACACACCCTTAGATTGCGTTTGAACGCCTCGGTTCTCAACTTTGAGAGATCAGATTTGGAACCAAAGATCTCTGACCTGACATCGGGTCGGGTAGAAAAAGTGAGGATCTGAAATATGATGTTTTGAATCTTTTGATGCCTTGGATCTGAGTGTGGGCCCTACGTCATGCCAACAGCTTTGCACATCACATCTTGGATATGAGATCCAAAGCTCTCAAAATGGAAACTTAGTCGTATTTGGTAATCCCAGTAGCTAATAGATTGGACCTAATAAAAATTTCTTGTACCGGAATCTGGATTCGAGATTCGTTTGCACCGGATAAGGTCAGCTATATAAAATGATAGACCCAATAAGGTCTGACTCGGTTCTAGAATCTCCCTGATTGAGTCCGTGCCACACAAGGACAAGGCTCAGCCATAGCCCCAGACAAGTTCTTCCTCAAGCAAAACAGACAGAGTTCTTTTACCTGTCACAAAACAATGATAGATCTGGATCCACATGCCAAAATTTCAAGCTTTAAGTCCATATTTGACATAGATCTGAGGAAGCGAATTTGGATCTGTTTTCGAATCTCATTTCATCCTAGTGGATCCCATAAGAAATAGGCTGACAACATGTATTTCACATAATCACATCTTAGTTTTTTTGTGAATCAAACCCTACAGATATGATCTATGTGGTTTGCTTAGTTAAAACTATTTTTTAGATCGTCTGTTTTTTGTTTTTTGTTTTATTTATAACCCGAAGAAACTGAACCTGGTACCTGCGGTCATCATGCCAGTGACGTAAAACTCCGAAACTAGGACCTCCACCCCCAGGGCCTATGCTGGCCATCGGCTTGCACATAGAGGAGACGCCGATGGGAATAGGGATGGCAGTGGACCGGGGCGGGGGTGGGGGACAAGGTCTCCACCTCCGCCCTGTTTCAAAATCCGAACCTTCATCTTCGCACCGGATGGATTTTAACCTCCACCCCCCACCTCCATCCCCATTTCATGTCCTCCATCCCCGGTCCAAACGGAGCGAGGTAGGGTGGGGCCTTGTTTCCCCTTAGTCTATAGTCATCCCTTAAAGGATTGGGGACGGGGCGGGGCGGGGCTAGGCGAAGATTGGGACGGGGCGAGGCAGAGAAAAGCGTAAGTCCATCCCCGCCTCTATCCCTGCACGGGAATAGATTTTAACTTTCATCCCCACCTCCATCCCGTTTCATACCCTTCATCCCTGGTCCAAACGGGGTGAGGCAGGGCTAAGCCCGGTTGTCCCCCGGTCCACTGCCATCCCTAGATGGGAATGGAACCTTGACCACCTGTCCAGTGTCACTATAAGAAAAACCCTGATTAACGACGGATATTTGCGACGAAATTAGCGAAAGAACATTATTCGTCGCCAATCTTTGAAATATTTTTGAAATTAACGCCGATACAAATTATGTCTCAAACCCGTTGCTAATTATCGATAGATCGGCGACAAAAAAAAATTGTCGCAAAAACTGTAGCAACTTAGCAACGGAATTAGTGAGAAAAATATTTCGTTGCTAATTAGCGGTGGATTAGCAACAGAAAAATTCTCTCGCCAATTCCGTCGCTACTTTTCGATTTAAATCGTCCCACCTAAGGTACAAATTTTTTCCTCTCTCCCCCGTTCGAAATTTAAAATGATGTGAGATTTAAACCGTTCTCAAACAAGCGTTCTTGTGAGCAATTTTCCTGCCTCCGTCGTGATATTCCCCTTCAACTCCATCGGAGCCCAGGCATCGAGGAGGTCAAGCGACCACTGGCAAGGCTCGCCGAGTGATCCCGCTGGCCGATGAAGCGGAGCCTCGTGCTCGCTACCGTAAGGCTCGTCGGACGATCCTGCTGGCCGATGTCGACCGCCGCGACGACCGTCGAGCCGTCGCCCAACTTCGATGCATCAGAGGAGGGTGGGGGAATCTCGATGAAGGGCGTGCGGATCGCAGGGCGGCCGCTATACCTGGACATGTAGGCGACGTCTCCGGTGGACCCGAGGGTGTTGGACGCGATGCTGCCCTTCTTCACTGGCCGCTTCAGCAACCCCCATTCCCACACTCACCTCTATGGCTGGGAGTCGGACGAGGTGGTCGAGCGCGCCAAGGAGCAGGTCGCTTCCCTTGTGGGCGCCAACCCCAAGGAGATCTTCTTCACCTCTGGTACCACCGAGTCCAACAACATCTCCGTCAAGGGCCTCATGCGCTTCTACCGCGACAAGAAGCGGCACGTCGTCACCACCCAGACCGAGCACAAGTGCGTCCTCGACTCCTACCACCATCGGCCTCGTCTCCGTCATGGTCGTCAACAACGAGATCGGTCCATTCCGACCTTTGTGAGACCCAATCAGAGATCTTGGGGCCGAGGGAGTACGGCTTGCTGGGATCCGGTGGTGGGTCGTCTTCCTTCTCTGTCGTCACCGACGAATCAGTCCAAGTCCGGCCTATTGCTGCTGGAATACCGCCCGACAGAAAACAAATTTTTTTTTTAAATTTAGCGACGGATTAGGGACGGATATTATCCGTCGCTAATTTAAAATAGCGAAGGACTCGCGACGGATATTATCTATCGCTAATTCAAAATAGTGGCAGACTCACGACAGATCATGTCTGTCGTTAATCTGTCGCAAATTAGAGACAAACAAGTTTTGTCGCTACTTAGCGTCGAAAAAATCACGATGAAAGTTATTCGTGTGTAATCTGTCGCTAAACTGTTTAGCGACGGATTAGAGATGAATTTAAGTCGTCGCTAATCCACAGGTTTCTTGTAGTGTGTTTAGGGCCCCACCCACTACGCCAACCTTCCCTGGAGCTTTCTGTTTGTGTTCTTTAAGCAGATTTTCTAAGATCTACGTGATGCAGCAGTTTAGAGTGACTCAAGATTTCAATAGTAAGAAAATCATGTTTTTAGGTAAAATCCACCCAATTCAAAGTGAATTTCCAAGAAAATGGACTATGCTGACCGTATTTGTATGGTCAATTTGTCCAAATAAAGCTCACCTAGAAATTCAGCTAGAGAGCACCTTATTCAAGAGTACAACCAATATTTTCACTTTACATACATACAACACAAACGTGTAGGTAAATTTGACCAAGAACCAAACATATATATATCAAACAGTCATCTTGCATCCAATCCAACTAGGGTGCCAACGGCTCGGATTTGGTTCGCACTCAGGTGGTACAAGTCTAGAACCAGATTTTTGGGTATAGTATCGATTCCTGACCGAGGTCTAATCAGGTTTTACCTGAACCTGATAAAAACTACATGAACCAAACCCAAACCATACTGGATAAAACTATATTTTTTATCATTTTTATATTGAAAAATTGCATGTCATAATCGAAACGGGTCAGGTATAAAATTAAAATTTCACAAACTATACCAAACTATACCCAGGTCCATGTATTAATCGAACCTTCCGGACTGGACTTGGGTCTTAATCAAGTCTTCTTATCTATCACCATACCCAGACCCTATAGGGTTTGGTTCGTGTCCGGATAAACCAGGCCCGTTGACACCCCTACATCCAACCATTCCAACTCCGATCCAAACGCACATTTAGGTTCTGTTTCAAGATCCATATGCAGAAAATTATGAATCAGATTCGGTTCGGAAAATGGCCGAATCCGATCCGTTTGTACCCCTATAAATTATCCTAACCGGTGAAGGAGGTCGCTGCTTTTCCCGCGCGGGTGAGGAGAAGGGAGAACATGGGGACGAACGAAGAAATGCAGAAATTGGAGAGGGCGATCCTATGCGCGAAGATCTCGCGATTGCTTCACGCCATTCGAACGGGCCATTGGGGCTCTGAGGTAAACGAAACTCGACGATTTCTTCCTTGAGAGCTTGGAATCGAAGGTTTCTTCTTGTGGTTTTGGCATCGGAGGATTTTTGTTTCTCGTTGAAAGGGAAGCAAAGGGTGGGCGATGGTCGAGGAGGTGGAGATGGAGTTAGCGAGGGAGCGTCGCAAGGGAAGGAGGCTTGGCGCCCTGAGGCGGTGGGAAGTGGCCCTCCTCCTCCTCCTGGCCCTCTTCCTCTCGGCCACCGCCTTGGCCTTGATCATCGCGTTTCCGTCCGATGAGTGGTGAAAATTGGGTTTTGACCTTGAAGCTGATCGAGTTGCGAAAGCTTCTGAATAGGGTATTATCCTCCGCCTTGGCTTGAATTCTTTTGGGGTTAAAGAATTTCTTTCTAGTTGCTCTGGAACAATTCTTGATATTTTGTGAAAACCTGATATTCTTTGTTTGGAATTGAATCGATGAGTGATGGACGCCAGAAAAAAGAAGGCCAAAGTTTTGGGGGAGGTGTTTACGGCGGGTTCGCTCCTTTAGGTCACAAAGATACACGGACACGAGGACACGGGATGCGGGTTTGACTCGCAAGTTCCCTAAAAAAATCGAAAATGAGAGATGCGGACGCGGAATTTTTAGTTTTTTAAATAAATAAACAACTAATTTTATTAAAAATAATGATAAAATATTGAAATATTGGCCATATGAACCATGCCCGAATCAGCGTGTCCACTCGTATCGTGAAGAACACGGGGCCAAAATGGCGTATCTCTGTGACATTGGTTTAAGCCAACAGCCCAAGGGAGATAGCTTGACTCAGGCTTCGTATACGAGCTCGGCTTCGTTTAGAAACACAGTATGTTTTAAGCTCAGGCACGACCAAGTTTGAGCTTGCTCGATCTGGCTCGGCTCGGCTGGAGCTGAGTGGATAGCATCCGAAAAATTCTTAGGAATGTTTGGTGGGGTGTGCTTTTACACGAGAAAAGTTACTTGACAACATAAGTATATTAAACAAGCTAATCAAGATCATTAGCCCTGATCAAGCGTGGCTCTTTTGTATGTACTGAACCCGGGATTGTCCTCAAACAGGCCAGTTTTTGTAGTTGAATGAGTTTGAGTCAAGCTTAAACAAGCCTAGCTCAAGCTTGCTCGGTTCATTGTCCTGCTCTAGGCTTGACCCACCGCCAGTCTAGCCTGTGTCTTGTTCTCAGGTCACATCAAGGCGGGGAAGGGGGTGTGATGGTAGTAGAGGTGTGCACCAACCCGCCAGGCCCCAGGCCCCACGGGCCAGGCCCAGCCTAGGTCACTATGGACCGGGCCTGGGCCTTCATTTTGGACCTAACCTCAGCCAGAACCGGGCTTCCAGCCCAGCTCCTGAACCCATTACTTGGTTGATCCACAACCCATTTCAAGTTGACTCGGCCTGGTCCAATAAGCTCAATGGGCCAATGTGTGGGCCCTAGGCCAAGCTTTGGGCAACGGGCTGGCCTGAACTGGGTTGACCAGGCCCAGCCCGGTTCACTTGCGGGTAATGTGTCGTGAGTTGAGGGATTTGAGGCAATAAGATAAGATCTCTCTATGAACGAAGATTTTCATAGGTTTTTTTAATTTTTTTCTAAAATTTCACCATAAGGATGTGAGCTAGGCACTTGGTTTTATAGAAATAGGCTCCTGAATCATCCAAGTGATTTACAAAGGGTTGAAAATCAATGGCTTAGATTTTCATAAATATTCAAGCATAAAAAATTATATTTCTTGATCCGATTACGATGATCCAACCATCGATTCCTAGCAAATAGACCATGTTGAATGCATCTGCATGGTTATATTTACAAAAAAACCTATGAATTTCTCAATTCATACCAGTATACATATTTCTGTAAATATTGGTTACTAATAAAGACAAGGAACTAATGAGTAAAAATCACTCTTTTCTTCAAAAAATTTCTAACTATTTGTAGTTCAAATGTTAGGGATGTGATCTACATGGTTTGTTGAGTAGAAAAATTGTTTTGAATTGTATGATTATGACAAGTAATTAGGTTTTTAAGGGATCCAAAAATCAATAGCCCACAATGTGTCAAAATTTCATAACTCAAAAGATCACATTTTTACATCAGAAAAGAACGACCCAAGGCTTGATCTTTAGCAAACAAACCATGAACACATCTATGTGGTTAGATGGAATCAATACAACTTGTACCTATGATTTCTAGCTCATTAGTTTCATACCATTTATCTCTCAAAACCCTTTAAAAACATATTTACATGTGTTTTTTATTTAATCTAAATGCATAGATATCTATTTAAAAGAACATGTATCGGTTGAAACACTTCATTTTTACATGTATTTTTAGCTGAACAAAAAAAAATCACCAGTTTATATTACAGCAAAAACTTTATTAACCAAAACTAAAAAATTCTTGTTAAATTGATTCAATTCAAAGCATGGTTCTTAGTGAATAAGCAATGATAAACACATATGCAAGTTTGGATCAAGCATTAAGCACATGTAAGTACATTTTTTAAAGGAGTCTTGGATGGTCGGAGAGATAAATGGTCTAAAACTTACACATTACTCTCTCTCTCTCTCTCTCTCTCTCTCTCTCTATATATATATATATATATATATATATATATGCACATATACGAAAATGTGTAGGTGCATGATCACTTTCGAACACGGCCAGAACGAACTTGCGCAGAGCGTCCATCACGTGTGCGAGGTTTTGCCAAATAACACCTTTAGCGGCAACTTTTGTCACCGCTAAAGGTCACCACTGAAACTTTTAACGGCGACAAGCGAGTAAACACTCACGCCAAGCATCCATCGTGTGTGATGGGCACTCAGCGGAAGTTCGTTTTGGTCATGTTCGAAAGTGATCACACACACACACACACACACACACACACATATATATATATATATATATATATATATATGCACAATGGTGCCTTGAACCCATGTAGATTTAGACTTTAATAGTTGGTACTCTGAAGCAACTAATATATCCGCTACTCCTTTTTTCTATTTTGGTAATCCATAGTCATAGTACATGAAGATGGCCAAACAAAATTCAGCAAGCTACAGGTTGCAAAAGAAAAAGAAAGACAGAAAAAAAGAAAGGGAAAGAAAAAAGAAAAGAAATTATTGGACTCACCCAAATAATGATTACAGACCATTATTTACATGGGATTTTGAAAGAAGAGCACACCCCCAAAACCACAATATCTGCAGAGGAAGCTCACTGCTGGAAACGAGAAAGACCTTCACTGATCTTATTTACAGTAAGTGTCAAGTATATCAGTAAAATTGTCCCCACACTGGACCTGAAAAAGATTAAGAGAACACCAAAGAACTGATTTTACAAAACTGAGGATGCATTTATCAGAAAAAGATGTGAAATTAATGATCATAGCAAGCACTAAATAGAAAAATTATCAGTTCAAGAACAAAGGATGGAGTACTTTGGAATCCAAAACAAGGTTCTTGCCTCTATACACCTTAACTGCCTGACAAAATGCAACACAAGGCACAAAGTTTTCGGCATACAGAAGAGAGATACAATGATAAAGATGATCACAAACTCGTGTAGGACTAAATGATAGCTACAAACTGATCACATGAGAGTCACTCAGGGCATAACATATGTCAGAAAATGTTTCACTTCTATGTTTTCAATTAGCTTCAAGAAATATTTCTTATTAGGTTCAGCAAGTCCTTCAGATGCTCCTATGTTTAATGTTTTAATCGTTTAAGCATACAATTTGTTAGTCCAGGGAAGTGCATTACTAAGTTGTGGTAGTGCATTACGTCCAGGGAAGTGCATTACTAAGTTGTGGTAGTGCATTACTAAGTTGTAGTAGAGAATGGTTGCCCCAAGTTGTTGGTAGTTGCTACTGCTCTTATTGTTAAAATATGTATATATATACATATATATATATATATATATACATATACTTATATATATATATACATATATGTATATATATACATACTCTCTTTTAGTGAAATACCCGATAGGGGTATTCTTGTAAAACAGCCAATGTACTTTTTATTTTTTATCTTTTTCTTTTTTCCTTTTTCCTTTTTACTTTTTTTCTTTTTATTTTTTTACTTTTGTATGACCACAAGGGGCCCCACTCTTGTAGTCGTTGGGGCCCCAACGGTCAGATTTCTGACCGTTGGGGCTCCCAATGACTACAAGGGAGCCCCCTTGTGGTCCCTTCTTTGAGCCTCCCTCCTCTATAAATAGAGGAGGTGTTCTCCTCTTGTAAGCATGGGTTTTACACCCTTCTCTTCCTTTCTTCAATAATATCCAACTTATGACTTTAAGTCATTTTCTATATTTGAGAGTTTTGTGTGTGCACTCCAACTTATGACTTTAAGTCATTTTCTATATTTGAGAGTTTTGTGTGTGCACATTTGGTGTTTGTGTTCGTGGCTCTAGTGGTCACTCTTAAAGAGTGACTTTTGCTCTATTGGTGCTTCCGCCTCTTTTCATTACATGGTATCAGAGCTCGGTTGGTGATTGGGCTTTTCTTTGGAACGTGTGCCTCTCAATTTTTGAAGAAAGGAAGGACTTTCGGTGCCGATGGAACGTGACTCTAAAGTGGAGATTTCTTTTAAGCTAAATGGGTCCAACTATCTCATGTGGGCCTCCACTATGGAAAATCATCTTAGAGGTAAGAAACTTTGGGGTTTTGTTATGGGAACTACTCCCGAACCCTCTCGTGTTCTCACCAAAATCGAAAATGAAGTTGAAAAAGCTTTAAATGGCGATGAGCGCATCAAAGCTATTAATGATCATCAATCCAAAATTGAGGATTGAGAAAGTAACCATGCCAAAATTTTGGCATGGTTTATGAATAATGTAGACCTTAAAAATTGTGCTAATATTGCCAAATTTAGAAGGGCCAATGAGGCTTGGTTTTTCCTTAAGGGTATGTATACCCAAAAGGATCTTGCTCGACAATTTTTTTGTCAAGAAAAAATCCGTTCCACCAAACAAATGGATATGAGTGTCCGGGACTATTTTAGTTCTCTAACTCCTCTTTGGGATGAACTTGCTCTTCTTGAGCCTAAGTGAGTGGCTCCGGAAGATATTGAATTAAGAAGGGAACAAATTGAAAAAGAACATTTTTTTCAATTTCTTCATGGTCTTCGCCCGGAATTTGAACAAGTAAGGGCATCTCTTCTCCATAGAAGCAAAGCCCTACCTATTGAAGATGCACTTGCCGAGATATGTCAAGAAGAAACTCGACTTAGCTTGAGCATTAAGAGTGATGAAGTTTTGGTCGTTACTAGGCTCGGATCGAATGTTAAAGCATATAGACCTCCCCATTTTAACAAAAATAGTAATGGGCCTAGAAAGGGAATAATATGCCATTATTGTAATGAACCGGGACACATTAGACCGGTTTGTCCAAAACTCAAAGGAAAGGTTGCCGCGGTTGGGGAAAATTCTCCAAAGAAGGAAGAAAGTACCAAAGAAGGAGATATCAAAGAAACTCTAAATCACATCTCCGAAGTTCTCCAACATCTTCTCAAGACTTCTCCTTCAACATCCGGAGCCGCCATCGCCTACTCTTCATCACCTCCAGGTATGTGGATACTAGACTCCATTGCTTCGTTTCATATGACATTTCATAAAAACTCTCTTTTAAATGTTTTTTCCGAACCCATATCCCTCTTGTGTTTCAACGGCCGATGATACATCATTAAAAATTGAAAGTATTGGAACACTTGATTTTAAAAACTTTTTCGTTCCTAAAGTAAGAATCGTTCCTAAAATTAATTTAAACTTTTTTTCCGTTTCTCAAATCACCGATCATGGATGCCAAGTCTCTTTCTCACCTAAAGATTGCACCGTGCAGGATCTCCAGTCAGGAAAGCTGATTGGGCAAGGCCATAGAAGGGGTGACCTCTACTTTATGGATTTTTTTACTCTTCCATCTAAGTCATCTTGCAATCTTGTTAAAGACAAAAGTATTGGAATATGGCATGAGACTTGGCCATCCAAATTTTGTAAAAATGTCTCTTTTTCCGTTTTTTAACAATACTTGTAAAGACAATTACATGACTTGTAAAGATTGCATTTTTGGGAAATCTAAAGCTACTCCATTTCCTCAAAGAAGTTACTTTACCACTCGGCCATTTGAACTTATTCATTCCGATGTGTGGGGACCTTCCCCTATTTTGTCTAAAGGAGGTTTTTCGTATTACGTGGTCTTTATAGATGACTTCACTCGATTTACGTGGATTTACTTCCTAAGTCGCAAATCCGAAGTTTTCTCCTTCTTTAAAGAATTTCATGCAATGGTCAAAAATCAATTTTTGGAAAATCTATCTATTCTTAGGTCCGATTCGGGAGGCGAATATATGTCCAATGATTTTCAAAGCTATTTAAAAGAAAATGAAATTTGTCATCAACGTTCTTGCCCCAACACTTCGCAACAAAATGGTCTTGCGGAAAGAAAGCATAGACACATAATAGAAACTACAAGAACGTTATTAATTTCAAGAAATATTCCAAAATCCTTTTGGGCCGAAGCAGTTTTAACCTCTACATATCTTATCAATAGAACTCCTTCATCCTCTTTAAAAAATCTTTCTCCATTTGAAAAACTTTACAATATGTCTCCCGATTATAAAAGACTAAGAATTTTTGGATGTAAATGTTTTGTTCTAACTCACAAAAATGATAAACTTTCTCCTAGGGCTATTGAATGTATCTTTTGGGGATATGGCGAAAAACAAAAAGGTTATCGATGTTTTGACATACTTAAGAACAAACTTTATATCTCTAAAGATGTCACATTCCTTGAAGAGAAAAATGTTTTTTCGCACCAACCAAATGAAAATATTGATTATTCCTTTCTATTTGACTTGTTGCCTCAAGAAAACATCATAGATAATCATATTGATCTTAGTGAATCCCTTAGCGAAGATCATTTTGAACATCCAAGTGATGATCAAAATTTAGAAGAAAATGTTTCAAGACAAATTCAAGTCTACTCTAGAAGGAATGAAATAAATCCTCCTTGTGCCCTTGAAAATTTTTCCCAAAGTGAGTCAATCGAAGAGACCTCTCAAAGAAGATCAAATCGGATTTCCAAAATACCAAATAGATTTGTTTCGTATGATTCCTTTTCTCCTAACTTTCGAGCATGCCTACTTGCTCTTCACTCCTTTCATGAACCATCTCATTACAATGATGCTAAGCAATATGCTCATTGGAATGAAGCTATGGAACTTGAACTTAATGCTCTTAAAAAGGCACAAACTTGGGAAATCATTGATCCTCCCAATGGCAAGAAACCCATTGGATGTAGATGGGTTTTTAAAGTAAAAAACTAAGAGTGATGGTTCATTGGAAAGATATAAGGCTAGGTTGGTTGCCAAGTGATATGCCCAAGAATATAGGGTAGATTATGATGAAACTTTTGCCCCAGTTGCTCGAATGACTAGTGTTCGAGCTCTTATTGCTATAGCCTCAGTTAAAAAATGGCCAATCTTTCAACTTGATGTCAAAAATGCATTTTTGAATGGTAATTTAAATGAAGAAGTTTATATAGAACCGCCTCCAGGTATGAACTTAAATGGAAAAATTTTGAAATTAAAAAAGGCTTTATATGGACTTAAGCAAGCTCTTAAAGCTTGGTATGATAGGTTTAGTAACGTATTAATCAATTTAGGATTTTCTTCTTGCTATACTGACACTGCTCTTTTTGTTAAAAGGACAGGTGACTCCATTATTATGCTTCTACTGTATGTTGATGATGTGATCATTATTGGGAATGACAAAAAGGGAGTAAATGATGTAAAGTCTATGTTAAAAGAAACTTTTGATATGTCTGACCTTGGTTATTTGAGATATTTTTTAGGGATTGAAGTGGCTTATTCCCCGCGAGGATACATCTTATCTCAAATGAAATTAGCTGCAGAAATTTGTACCAAATCAGGAATATCTGATGAAAAGAAAGTTGAGACTCCTGAAGTTATTAATGCAAAACTGAGACTTGGAGATGGTGTTCTTCTTGAGGATCCAACCCCCTACCGTCAATTAATCGAATCTCTCACCTATCTATTCATCACACGTCCAGACATAGCTCATGCGGTTCATGCAGCAAGCCAGTTTCAGCATGCACCTGCTTCGGTTCATATGGCAGCCGTAATGAAGATTGTGCGATATATCAAAAATACTATATCCAAGGGACTCTTTTTATCCTCTTCCTCATCTCTTGACTTAACTGCTTTTACTGATGCTGACTGGGGAGGAAATCCCAATGATCGTATCTCAATAACGGGTCTTTGTATTTTTTTAGGTGAATCCCTCATTTCGTGGAGATGCAAGAAGCAGCAAAAGGTTTCACTATCATCCACTGAAGCTGAATATCGGGCCATGGCAATGACAACTATGAAAATCGTATGGCTCAGAAGTCTCCTTGCTGACATGGGCGTCCCCATTTCCACTCCCACCAAGCTCTGCTGTGATAACAAAAGTGCGATATACATTGTCAGCAATCACACCTTTCATGAGCGGACCAAGCATATCAAAATGGATTGCCATTATGTTCGAGACGAATACCTCAGAGGGACTATCTCATTACCATATGTTACTTCAGAGTATCAACTAGCTGACTTCTTTACCAAGGCGCTCCCAACTCCACGATTTATGTTTCTCCTTAGCAAACTTTCGGTCTTCTCCCCATAAAGTTTGAGGGGGCGTGTTAAAATATGTATATATATATACATATACTTATATATATATACATCTGTATATATATAAGTATATATACATATATGTATATATATACATACTCTCTTTTAGTGAAATACCCGATAGGGGTATTCTTGTAAAACAGCCAATGTACTTTTTATTTTTTATCTTTTTCTTTTTTCCTTTTTTTCTTTTTATTTTTTTACTTTTGTATGACCACAAGGGGCCGCACTCTTGTAGTCGTTGGGGCCCCAACGGTCAGATTTCTGACCGTTGGGGCTCCCAACGACTACAAGGGAGCCCCCTTGTGGTCCCTTCTTTGAGCCTCCCTCCTCTATAAATAGAGGAGGTGTTCTCCTCTTGTAAGCATGGGTTTTACACCCTTCTCTTCCTTTCTTCAATAATATCCAACTTATGACTTTAAGTCATTTTCTATATTTGAGAGTTTTGTGTGTGCACATTTGGTGTTTGTGTTCGTGGCTCTAGTGGTCACTCTTAAAGAGTGACTTTTGCTCTATTGGTGCTTCCGCCTCTTTAGCCTTGCCTCCAGGCAGTCATCAATATCAACAATATTTTCAGAATATCACATTATTTTTTGTCTTTTCGAAGAAATGGAGATTTGGAACAAATCTCACAATGTGTGTGTGTGTGTGTGTGTGCACGCTCGTGTGGTGAGGTCTCTTCAAGTTCTAAACCTTTGATATCAGTCCTTTTCTTTCAATACAAGCTTCGGATCCAACCTTGGAACTTAGGCAAACATGTCAAAAAAAATCTACCACTAGAAACATATCCAATGCCATGTCTACTTATTTATATCTGGTACACGAGGGATCCCAATTTGAACTTTTGGTGTGAAAAAATAAAAAAATAGGAAAAGTGACCCCTGGATGTCTTAGGAACAACGAAATGCTTGGAGAGAGGTGTCGAACTTACAGTGTTGCGAAAAACAGAAATACTTTTCTCGGATCATGAGTATAGCGTTTATATGTCCACCATTTATCGTTAGCAGCATCATGGGCCTCAGTTCTGTATCTGCCATTTGATGAATATAAAGGAATAATGGGCTGTGTAGAAGAGCACCATGGAAGTAGAGAATTGCATCTTTCTAGTTTAAATCCTGCAGACGAGAAAACAAAATATGTAAGCTGTGGAAAAAGATTTTTCACCATGCCTTCGAGACACATTTAGCAATCCTATCCACATTCAAGGAGTTCACGAGAGACTAGGATCAACATGTCTTTGGTCAAGAAAAGCCAGCGATACATTTGCCTCCCTGTATCAAATAGAAATAGATGTTTGCTTATATTCCAAGAGAATTGAGTTCCATGTTCTACCATGAAAAACTGATAGATGGTCATTAGTGCTATTTGATATAACTGAATTAACTAGCTGATATGTGAAGACCCAGTCATTCTAGAAGTACATATAAATTCAAAGATCCAACATATTCCCCCACAGTGTTGCTCAAGTAAGCACTCAGATCTCTACTGAATGCATATCATGTACCTTTAGATGTGTAATTCAGCAACATCATCCCACCGTCTGTGAGAAGTTGGATGCTTTTCCGACCCACAGGTAAGGAAGTTGTTCTAGTTAGAACTTTCTGAAAACCAATTATTGAAAGAAACAAGATGTTAACTGCAATATCTTGTCAAACATTTGAATATAGAATGACAATGAGAATAGTAAGCCAAGTAGTGCCATTACAGTAAGCATGCCACCATCAGTTATCTTTGGTATATTGGAAGATCCAATGCTGCACTTAGGAGTTACAAGATGCTCACATTCGGCTCCAGCCATGGTGTCAGGGATAGGATGACATATATGATGCTTTGATGGGTATAGAACTCTTAAAGGGCTCAATAATGTCAATTCAGAGAGAAGAATTGGCTTGGAGCATCCATTATCAGAAACCAATGGAATGCCTGTGGCATCTTCAGCCTGCATAAAGAAAAGTATGTATCAGATTTGCATCAATGACAATTTTTGGTATGTTAGATTTATTCTTTACACGAACAAACAGAAAAGATCATATGTAGTTTTTATGTCCCATCAAGAAATGCATAGACATGTTCGGATCAGTTGTTTTTTTATAACCTGATCACTGAATTTAGTCTATATATATAGTCACTAGAATATGAGAACTAGAAATATAGGTATTTCCAACACTTTTTTGCAAATTCAACCATGTGGATGTGTTTGGCATGGTGAATTTGTAAGGAATCAACCATTGGATCATGTATTTTCGATAAAAATGTGATTTTTGAATGCTTGAATATTTACGAAGATTATGAGCCATTGATTTTAAAGCCTTAAAAAAGTCTAGTTTATGCATCAAAATTGGATGATTCAAGAGAGGGTTCTTATAAAACCAAGCATCTAGATCACATCCTATGGTTAGATTGAAGAGAAAAGAACAAAAAATCCATGAGTGAATGCTTGAATATTTATGAAGATTATGAGCCATTGATTTTAAAGCCTTAAAAAAATCTAGTTTATGCATCAAATTCAGGTTCTTAGAAAACCAAGCATGTAGATCAAATTCAGGTTCTTAGAAAACCAAGCATGTAGATCACATGTGTACGGTTAGATTCAAGAGAAAAATAAAAAATCCATGAAAATCGCTGTTCACACATTAGTTCTCATATTCCATATTCCAGTCTCTCTCTTATATATATATATATATATATATATATATATATATATTGAAGCCACAGAATTATATGCAACTATTGAGCTGGAAATCATAGATTTTAGATTCTTTTTGTAGATTAAATCCTATGGATGTGATCTACAGGTTTTGTTTAGTGGGAAATGAGTTTTGAATCATATGATTGCAGCATGTTTTTTAACGGCTTCAAAAATTAACAGTCCACAATGAATTAAAATTTGATGACTCTAAAAATCATATTTTTGGATCAAAATAACAGGAACCAAGGTTTGATCCTTGGCAAACAAACCATCTTGAACATATTTATATGGTTGGATTGAGTCCTACATCTTGAACCTATAATTTCTACCTCAATAGTTCCATATAATTCCGTGCCTTCAATGACACCATTTAAAAAAGATAAAATCACAAATACAGAAAAAAACTAATTTTTAAACAAATTAAAAAATGAATTCTCACGATATTATGAGCTAGGGAATTTCTCGTTTTTTTTGAAAAAAACACCCATTTTGTTCGCACTGTCCGCGAGTAACCATTTCTTGAACCAGGTACGATTTTTAAAAGATAAGCATCATCATCCGACTGCTGCCACGTTTAATTGCAACAAGTTTTTTTTTCATAAAAGTTGGCTACCGACCAAAATTACCTAGAAAGAAATGAAAGTGCTCTCCCTCTCTCTCTCTCTCTCTCTTCTATCCAGAAATTACGACACAGGCACACATATACACTTATCCAGAAATTCAGGATAATCTTTTCATTGGATTACAAACGGTAAACTCCCAACTTATCTCGCTTTTCAGGACAAGTGCTCTCAAACTTATCTCGCTTTTCAGGACAACCGATGAAAGAAAAAGGACCATTCAGTTCTCCCCAGGACAAAGGACAAGACTAGCATTCCCGGCCTCCCCCAGGACAAGACTAGTAGTCCCGGCCTTCCCCCAGGACAAGCCTCTCTCTCTCTCTCTCTCTCTCTCTCTCTCTCTCTCTCTCTCTCTCTCTCTCTCTCTCTCTCTCTCTCTGTTCCAGGAAAATCAGCAACGACACAATGGGAAGCATAGATTTCGGGAAATATGAACAGAATGTATTTCCAGAAGTTTGAACGAGCGCAGAAAAAATAAAACAGCATATTACCACGAAGGTGCAATTCTCATGAAGGCAGACGCATTGCCCACACACCCACATCCCATGAACCCCACAGTACAACCGCATCGCCTGAAACAATTTAAAAATATATATAGAGCCCGTAAATTGCAAAGAAAAAGGAATATTTCAGAAAAAAAATTAACCCATTTTTTGAAAAATAAGCAAGAAGGGCCACATTTTCTGTCAAAATATTTCTGGTTTCTTTTCTCTGCTCTGCTAGGAAAAAACTCGCCGAATTCCGGAACAAGAAAAGATGGAGTAATCAGTAATGTTTCCACATCTGAAGCACCTTCCTGTAATAATGCGAACTTAGTGGATCTAGAAGGTAGTTTCGTCAAAAATGGATGCGGCTTCCACCCATTACGATTTACGACTCAGATCATGTCATCAACGAACTACGAGAGAGAGAGAGAGTTGTGGAAGATTCCAGAACGTTCCAGAACAAATGCAGTAGTGCTCACCTGCTGGCAGTTGCATGCCGCCATCCCCTGTGTGCTTCGAGATCTCTGGCCGAGAGAGAGAGAGAGGATCAAAGAACTCAGAGAGAGAGAGAGAAGCAGAAAGACAAATTTAATGACGGAGGAGAACGCAGAAAGTTCGTATCTGAAGCAGCCTCTCTTCGCCTTGGATCGTCACAGAATCTGAAAATGACAAAAGTGTCCCTGCATCTGCCTCCTGTGGACGTGCTCTGATACTCTATATGTCTCTCGCTCCCCTCTGGTGGGAAATTTCTCAAATTACCAAAATTACCCTGCACCTTTTACGTATTTGATGCCGTGGTGGTAGTGGTAGACTGGTAGTAGGGATGTAAACGGTTTGGATTCGGGTACGGATGTGGCTAATATCAGATCCGACTAACTCTGATACCTGCTAGGCTGCTACACGGATTCATATTCAGGTTTCCATGCTAATGGTGAAAAACTCATACCAAATCCGATCTTTTACGTGTGAGTAGATTTGGACATACGTCAAATCCAAATATTTGTCAGATTCGGTAGCAAATATACTAAAACCATATCCGCATCTAATTCTAGTCGGATATGAATTTGGGTTACCAAATCTGACTAAGTGGAGTTGGATTCAGTAGGATACTGTTGGCGTGTGTGCTTGCCGGGAATGCTAATATGGATGATGGAGTATGGATAGGGATGCAAATATGTAACAGTTTTGACTTGACAAATTGTATGGAATGTTGCATTTCAATATGTGCAGTATACAACTGAATACAGGTTGGATTTGAAAGATGCACATGTAGTGTTGGCAAACCAGTCAAACAAATCAAACCGAGGCTGGTCAAGCTCAGCTTATTTCTTGGGTAGAGTAGAGCCAAGCTTGAGTTCATGAAAAACCTAAGTTAAACAAGACAAGAGCGAGCTTGCTCACCTACAAAAAAAATGTATTTTTTAAAGTTGAAAATAATATAATTAGGACCCTAAACCTGCTAAGCCAAGATCAAGCTAGCTAATTTGCAAAATAAATAGTTGTTACCCCAATAGCTTTTTATAAAATTTTAAAAATTGACGGTCTAACATTTTTTTAAATATTTAAGGCTTAAAAAATTATGTTTGACATCAAAAAAATATGATCATGTGTTGTTTCTTAATAAATTGATTGTGACGAACACAATCTATATGGTCAGATTTAAGTAATACATGGGAATAACTCTTTGAAAGCTTGGTTAGCACAACAGTTATCACCTTCCTATATATATATATATATAGAGAGGGTCAAAACTGTAAAAAAAAACACTGAAAGCTGAAAACCCCATTTATCATATATCATTTAGCACTTAACGTTTGAGCAGCTACCAATTTCGCTCTCTCTATATATAAGCCAAAGTTACGGTGTGTGATTCTAGTTCAAGATCTGGGAGAACTAAATTTGTTACAATTTTTTTGGAAAATATTTTTTAAAACAATAAATGTTATGCTGACACTAAAAAACAGATTTTTCTTTTTATAAGCAAGTGTTGTTTCCTAATAAATCTGTCTTAGCAAAACATCTGTATGGTCAGATTTAAGTAATACATAGGAAAAACTCTTTAAAAACCCCGTTAGAATAGAGGTTAGCATTATATATAAGCCAAAGGTACAGGGCGTGATTCCAGTTCAAGATCTGGGAGAGCTAGATTTGTTACAGATTTTTTGGAAAATATTTTAAAAAAAATACAAACATTCATGTTCTGGATGTTTCATCTAAAAGAGTGAATATTTTGCTGACACTAATTTTCAAAGCTTTATTGAAATTAAACAAAAAGAGTTTTAAGCTAAGTTTTGCTCGCTGTAACCAAGTATGTCACGCAAGATCCAGCACCCTATAGGCATACAGGAGCAGAGTTCAAACTTTGGGCATAGGAGTCATTTTCTTCATACGAAGGGGTGTTTTTGTAAGTTTGATGATTCCCCTATAACCAGCCAGGGTGGACGACTAAGAACGTTGGCTTGTCGCTACGTGGCACGTGAAGCTCAAAAGCACGTCATTCGAGGCATCCCCATCAAGTTCACGGGTTTTCATACAACTTAAAATTACTAAAACACCCTTATTAGAGGTAGAAGTAAGGTTTGAGCCCCGCGTAAGAGCCTAAGAATATCGTTATCAGTATCGGTGCGTATCGGCAGAAAATCGATAGGCTTCAAGGCTATTTTTTAAATAAATGTAAAAAAATATTAAAAGTTATTTTTTTTTAATATTTTTTAACACATGTCACATTATGATTGACACATAATATTCAGGCCCGACAAAATTGCCTAGGATAGCCTTAGGGATGACAATGGATCGGGGGAAACGGTGCTCCGCCCCGCTCCGCCTCACCCTGTTTAAACCATAGACTTATGCTTTCTCCCGCCCTGCCCCGCCCCGCCCCGCCCCGCCCCGCCCCGCCCCGTTCCCGTCCCTAATCCTTCTTTAAAAGCCTATTTTACAAAACATGTGTGAGCTTGTTTTACAAGTTTAAAAGAGCATGAGCCAACCCACAAGCACTCATTTTGTTTCTTAGCTTTAGTCATATAAGTGACAGGTGTCATGTTCAAATCCCCCAAAGATCATCCCTCAACTTTCTTTGCGCAGGGTACCCTATATTACCTTCATTAGTAGCAAATATTTTGTTGTGTTTGGTTATATAGGGATCAACTCATGAGTCATCAATTGGATCATGTAAGGCATTCTCATCTAGTTGGTGTTAACAAAATCACCTTTTAGAATAGACTGGATAGTTTTTTTTTTTTAAGGAAAGGTAAATTCATTAAGGTGAGGGTTGAACAACATTGGAGCCAGTTGAGGAGGACTCAAGCAACAAGGAAAAAAAAATAGGAAAAGCTTCATAAAGATCCTGGCCTACATATCCATGATTTTTCAATGTAAAAAAGTAAAAAATATTATTTTACCAGGTATGGTTGGGGTAATCCTTATCGGATCCAAGTATGGTTTCTCTTACGGTGGGTCTGATTGGACGTAGGTATCAACCTGGTACCAGCATGTCAAATCAAGTCTAGGTCTGGTTTCACTTGGGTTCGAACCAAACCTAATCCGTTGACGCTCCTACCTAGCATGCAACTCAGACGAGCCTTGAGTTGCGACACATAATCTGTTTTTTTAAGGGTTTCAAAAATTAATGGTCCATGATGCACTAAAATTTCATGACTCAAAAAATCATATTTTTGGATCGAAATAACATGACCCAAGGTTTGATCCTTAGCAAACAAACAATCCTGAACACATCTATGTGGTCAAATTGGGTACACTTTTAGTGTGTTGCATTTGATCACTCTTGGCCCCACAACTAATAGGCGGTAGTGTATCCCAAAATATGGAGGGTGAACAGGTTGTCAACGGGTTGGGTTTGGTTTGAATTCAGGTGAAACCAGATTTGGACTCAATTTTTTGTTATAGTATCAAGTCCAAACCCAAGTCTAATCTGACCCACCATAAGAGAAACCATACCCAGACCCGATAAGAACTATATGAACCATACCCGGTAAAATAATATTTTTTTATCATTTTTACATTGAAAATTTGAAGGTCTTAATCGGTACTCGGTTCGGGCTCAGGTTTGGTATAAAATTTTACAAACTATACCCAGCTCCATGTATTAATTGGACCCTTTGGGTCTGGACCTGGGTCTTAATTGGGTCTTCATATTTATCACTCCTATAGGGTCTGGTACGGGTAAATCCGACCCGTTGACACCCCTAGGTGCAGCTGCAACACACTAAAAGTGTGCTATCACATTGCACCTGATCCTCCCTCGCTCTGTTGCACCTCTAGTTTTTAGAAACTATTCTTGGACCCTCATCTAAGCATAGACATGGAATAGTGTATTGCACGATATGCATAGTCTTCTAGTCAAAAGATTAGGGGTGTCAACCGTCCCGTTTTGTTCAGACCCAAGTGAGACCAAACTCATAAGAGAAACCATACCGGACAAAATGATATTTTTTTATCCTTTTTATATTGAAAATTTACAGGTCTTGGTCAGAACTCGGGTCGGACCCAGGTCTGGTATGAAATTTCACAAATCTTATCTGGTTCCATATATTAATGGAACCTTTTGATCTAATACAAGTTCTAATGAGACTTCCTTGTTTATCACCAAACCTTGACCCTGTAGGGTTTGGTACGGGTCCGGTCAAACCTGAATCATTGATATCCTTACAAAAGATGATAATATTGGCTCATTTCACCCCCAAGGGGTTTGGGGGTAGTGGGAGGGGAATTTGACCATAAGATGGGTATAAGGGTAATTCTCATGGGCATGAACCCCTTGAAGGGACAAGGGCATTATGTTTGGCGCTATACAGGTTTACACTTTCGGGAATGCCACTGTGATTCTGATGAAACGAAAAAAGCAAAACAAAAGCAAAGTCAAGTGGCATTTTAGTAAAATCAGATATCTGAGAGGGAGAATCCTGTCATCAACGTCCCATTAGGCGACTCCGGCGAGGGAATGACAAAAATTGGAAGCATCTTTTCTCTCAATATTATTTTTGTAAAGAGCCAAGGGCTGGATGCACTAGCCGTTAGCCTTTTTGGAGGGGTCTGAGTTACTCACGAGAAAGTGTTCTTGGTGGGGCCCTGATGAATTTAGGGATGTACTGATGTAGACCTTAGTGGTGTGGATCGGATATCCCAATGAACCCAAATCCATTTTATCGTGTCTCGCAACAATTAGAGGTGCAAACAGCCCGGATCCTGGCCTGATCTTGTTAGATCTGAATATGAAATGCAAACAACAGATCTGGATCCGAATCCAAATTAGTTCTGATGAAGTAGGGTTGAATCTGAATCCAAATACAAATGATAGTACTGGATGCAGAAAAAAATAGCAGAAAAACAAGCTATTTACATGTAAAAAATTGCAAACAAACCGGATTCTGACTCTGATCAATTGCAGAACTGAAATAAAACATTGATCTGAATCTTATCTGAATCCGGAAATAATTCAATTGAATAAATCCAAATTCACATTTGGGTTTTACTTAAAGGATCCAAAACTGAATATAACATTAGGACTCTAAAGTCCGATCAATTTGCAGCCCTAGGGTCAAGTGCCGGACCTCCACCAGAGTTGGGAGGGTTCGGAACCGGTTCTGACCAAGAGGTGCTGGTACTGGGCTTGGGCTTGGACTTGGGTCTTGCTGGATCTTCCATAGAAACCCACATTCGGTCATATTAAGGATTACATAAACCGGACCTGATGTCAGGTAAAATATTTTTTTTCAGATTTTTTACATTAAAAAGTTGTGGATCAAAAATAGTGAGAGACCAATAGCTTGTGTGGGACCCAGGTTTGATATGAAATTTCATAAATCATACGTGGCTCCGTATGCTAACTGGACCTCATGGGTCCAACCCAGATAGTTAATCAGACACCTTTCTTTGTAGCCAAACCCTGACCCTACCAGATCTGGTATAGGTCAAGACCAGGTCATAACAGATCCATTGGCACCCCTAGCTACAGTAATCGTAACATGTCGTTCTTCAAAAAAATAATCATATATGATTAGTTAATCTGGTCAGACCCAGTTTTTTGTGATTTTGAATCTGAAATCTTATATCCAACTAGATCTGACCCTGATTACATGTTAATCTAGATCTGATTAGGACACATAGCAAATCGGATCTTGGTTCAATACGGGCTTTCTGCATCCAATCTCAACCCTATTAGGCTGTATCGATTACTTCCAACCCAAGTCTGACGCGTATCCATCCTTACCAATGATAGCGATATCAGCAGTTTTGGACTGGGTCGAGTATTTGATTGGTACAAATCCAATCCGTTTAGTCACCAGGTAAAAGAAAAATAATTTGATAATTGGATTCAATACAGACTTTACATATGTATCGGAATCCAAATCAAAATCTGACTAATCTCTGTATCAGGGAACATATATAAAGGGCATGTTTGATTAGATTAAAAAAATTCCAAATCTAGATTCAGTTGTACCCATTTTTATTTCATCTGAATCTAGAACGGGCTCCAAATCTGGTGGCGGGTCCAGTTATATCAGATTCAGTGATGCTTACGTCTGAACCAGATCTGACCCATTTAGATACCCATGGTGTTGGGTAGAGATAGTGATGCAAGTGGTTGGTTCGCTATCCAATTGACACAGGATTTGGATCATGTTCTTGGATACAGTAGCCTGTATCCAAATCTTGGTTGGAATCCGGTCATGCATGGTCGGGTCTTATCAGATCCAGACCCAGAACCTGGTATAAGCAGGTAACATTGAGTCCTGGTCGGATGCAGGTTTAACCTAGTTCCTTTGAATTTTTACGTATGAAAAATAACAGAACATATTCATTTCACTGGATCTAGAGTCATAGAGGTTTGAATTTGATCCACTCCCCCGTGAGACACCAATCAGATCTGGATCCAGGACTGAATACAAGCTTGACCTGACGCATATCCAAAACCTTTGCTGACCTATGTGTGGAGATAGGCCCATGATATGGGGGATTCTTTATCAAGCTTGCTTACCAACATGTTAAGGGGAAATGTCAGCTGCCCTCGACTATACTGTACTCTCTAGTATACGGATATAGTCTATATTGTTTGCTTAGTCAAAATACTGTTTAGATCGTCTAATTATGTTGTATAAGAATTTTTTAAAAGCTTCAAATTTCAATGGCTCACAATGAATTAAAATTTCACAAGTCACAAAACCATGCCTTTACATAGAAGCCACTAACTTCAAATTACATTCTATGGGGTCAGATTGATCAAATAAAGTCCATGCCTACGAGTTTCAGCTAGAGAGTACGGTACTCTAGTGTGTAACCAATATTTTTTCCTGATTATTGACAATGGGCTCATGTGGAACAGGAAAATATTGGCTACCCAAACAACCCACTTCAGCACATTTCTTGATTTTTTTTGTGCATCAAGCTTTGTAGATATGATCTGTATGGTTTGTTTAGTCAAAATCATGTTTTAGATTTTTTTATTGCATTGTATAAGCAAAGTTTTAGAGGATTCAAAATTCAGCAGTCTATAATGTGTAAAAAATTTATGATTGAAAAAATCACGTTTTTCCCATCAAAACTACTCGGTCAAAAGTGTATTCCTTAGTAAAAGAACCATGCTGAATGCATCTGGAGGGTCAAATTGATGAAATAAAGCTTACATGTATGAATCCTAGCTAGAGAGTATGGTACTCTAGAGTGTAGCCTATATTTTCTGGTATTGAACATGCATATGTATGTGAATGGCATTTATTCAAGGAAGTGTATGATTCATGCATGTAGAATACATGTCAGGTGAATCTTTGAATTAGTAGATGATTGAAAATAGCCAAGGAGGCAATACATGGAGGCACAATACACTGAAAGATTGGCCCATGGTCTAGAGTTGTCAATGGGTTGAGTTTGTTTAGAGTGCCCGTCCTTACCAGTCAGTACACAAGGTATGAGCATGAAATATGATCGAAAAATAATCATATTAGTCTTGTAAAATGGTGTGATTTCATAAATACCTCACAATTTGTCAAAATCTTCTCTATGTCTAAAATGTTTGATTCTTGACTTTTTTAGTATATTGTTACTCATGGCAGATGTTCTCACGATAGATACATAAGTCATCTGAAGGTCGCAACATCTAAATAAAAAAGTGATTTACATGAACATTTTGCAAACCCGATGAAATTCACATAAAGTATTTGTGAACGGTTAAAAATTTTATATGGCCTTGCATAACTTTTGATGAAACCTATTGATATTCAAATATGATCGTGATTATGTTCATGAATTGTTGTTTTGGTATTGAGTGAGATTATAACTTATGCAATATTTTATCATGCTTTTACTAGTTTTGGTTGTAGGATTAGCTCATCTGGGCACTTATATAAGTAGTGGCAATTTGAACACGAGAAAAAGGCCCAGCTTCAAAACTTTGGATATACTACCTTTGTTGTTTAACAAATCAGGTTAAGGGTATAAGCCTGAGTGTGTTGGGGTGATGCAATGTTTCTTATTTTTTTTATAGTAGGATCTCTTGAAGATGATACCTTCAAGAGATAGACTTACTCACGACACCAGTATGGAAAAATCACTTAAGAACTCGACATAGACTGTAGAGCATGCAACACACATGTTTCCAATAGACCCGACATTGTCTCTCTGCCATTTAGGCAAATTGATATGCACATGTTAGTAGCCATATTGAGAGGCAATGATTAATAACCACACTTGTTAGTAGCTTTCGAGATAGGTTTAGCTATGCAAACTTTTGTCTTAGATAATCAATGTATCCTATCTTGGTACCGTATGTCTTTGTACTGAGTGAGCAAAGTTTTTTTCATGCTTGTAACAATAATTAGTGTGAGCGCATTATATTAAGGTTATACCTCTAGTGCATCTTTCAATATGGTCCCAGATAATTTACTAGTAAATATGGATATATTGCACAAAAGTTATGATTTGCCAAACAAGTTTTTTTGTAAATATTATTTTCAAGACATGTTTATAATTATTATGTTTGTTAAATTTTGTTTTTGGTATTCTTAAAATCTCTATAATTTTCATAGTCTAATTTTAATTAAAAATATTACCTAATAAGAAATGGCCTTATCAATTAAAAAAGTGTGGTTGAAGGTTGGTATCAAATGTAACTCTTTTTATTAATGGGGGGCTGGAGTTTTCATACTCTCTAAATAAAAGTTTTCACCATAGAGAGGAGCAATAGCGAAATCTTTTTTGGATAGCTTTGTGCCATGTAACCAAAAGGCAAACTTAGGTCCACCTCATTTGGTGTACTCTTAAACCTAAGGTGAACATAAAAGCTTAAGCTCAATTATATTTTTATGATGGTTCAAGTTAAAGTAAGTTGATCTTGTCTTATGCTTTATTTTTTCTTTCTTTTTCAATCAAAATAGACCTGAAAATCTTTCGTTTATGAAGGGTATGCTTTCTCTTCTCCTCTTTCTTGATGTTATTATTAATGTATACATATTATTTATTCAAATTTGTGTTTTGATCCTATACTTATTTAAATTCTGTATTTTTAAGCCAAAAGCAAAATTTTCTTCTATATGTCAGAAATTACATAACAATCAAACAGTTTTGGTTTTGGCAGATTAGGTTGCTTGTTTAGATAAGTTGATCTTATTTAAAATCATATTTATGATTTTTTATTATGATTACATGTTTTTAATTGCAAGTATATTATTTGAAATTTAATCCATCTAAAAAACTTAGATAGTTTAATTGATTATTTATGATCATATATACTAATTTAGAACATGTTCATAAAAATTTTATTTGCATATTTAAATTGACATGTCATATGGATCATGTATAAAAGTGTATAACTAATTTCATTAATATGATAATTTTAAATAAATAAACAAAAAAATATATTTGTTTCTCATAAAACAAAGTAATGAAATTCTATACCTAATTACAATCATATGTGGATATGTCATACTTGAATCCTAACACAAGAGATTCATATATGAAATATGTGGATCTTATGAGATTAGAAAGCGAACTTTTTAGAATTTAAAAGTTTCAGCTCCAAAAATTTATATCACACATTTGTGGATATCAATACATACGTGCATATGTCATGCAAAGCCTCATTAACTAAAAATTTTCAAGTATATACGCAAATGTGTAACTTTTTTTTTGAAAGGCAAACTGGGGTTAGGCAGACCCCTACCAAATATCTCTTAAGCCCCATGTGGCAGAGGAATTCAAACCTGGGCATTCAGCTTGGCACAAGATCCCGCTTACCACATGGGATACCACCTCGGTGGTACGCAAATGTGTATTGTAAATGTTCTTAACCTCACATCTTTTATTATTCAAGCTCATCAAGTTTATGGCACATATTTATGGATATCACAACCTTGCAAATACCATGAAAACTTCTTTTAACTAAAAACTCACATAAAGCTAAACATACACTCATAAATGTGTGTTTGACAAATATGTGTTGTTAATGTCCTTATTTTTGCATGTTTCTTTATTCAAACTTGACAGGTTCGTGTCATACATTTGAGGATATCATAACCTTCGCGAAGATAACTTGTAAACAACTTTTAACTAAAATTGCATAAAGTTAGGATGTCCGCAAATATATGAAGTGACTTTCATAAATACTATATGTGAACCTCTTGTTAATTCAATGCTAATATATTTTAACGTGTGAATATTCTTACCTTCACATGTTTTTTTATTCATATATAAAGTCATTGGCGGTCCTTTTTTCCTTTTTTTGTTTATCATTAGAACCCTAACTCTTTTTTCTCTCCCATTACAGTGATTCTTGAGCATTTTATATTGCAGTATTTGACAAGGTTGAGATAACTTTTTGGTCAACCTTTCCTATCTTTCAGCCCCAAAAACTTAAGACAAAGAGTGAGTTTCATATATTTTGTTGTTGGATTAAGGTTTTTTATAGATATATATTTGTTAGCCTTTTAGTATTTGTATTTGGTTATTGTTGTGGATGATTTATATTTGTTTGCATGTATTTTATTTAATATTTGACACTAGATTGTATGATTATAGTTGTTTTATTCTGAGGTAATGGGGTTAGAGTTGATTGTCCGCAAGCATTTAATTGAGGTAACGAAGTTACAATTGAACTAACTGGTTTTCAGTTTGAGACAATAACTATGGTTGATATAGGCAGTTATGTCAAATAAATGTATGAAGGTTATATTATATAGATGGCATTTTGTTAAATGTTATTTTTATTTGATGCATGATATATTATGTGGTTGGTGTAGACAATTAATGATGACCTCAGAAAGGGTTAAATTACACTACCTTCTCATCGATGACCCTCATTGAAGATCTATAATGATGTCCAAAAATAATACCTTTAAGAAATTTATGGCCTTAATGTATCGTAAAAACTGATATACCAAAGCGTATCTGAACTTCTAATACAGTTATTCTGCAAACATAGAAAGTCAAAAAATAATTATACTCATTCTAGATGATGATGATTTAGACTTTATGTTATATAATAGTGACATTTACTTAATTTTCTTCATTGTACTACATGACAAAGTTAAATAAAAAGCAGTTGAAAGTAATTTTCGAGAAACAGCTGATGAACAAAATAACCACTAAAGAAACAATATATCAAACAATGCTAAGAAACATATGAAAAATATGCATTTATCTCATGCAATATTTGTTGAGAGAAATCATGTGGCGAATATCCAACCCTCCAAACAGTTGGTAATATAGATGTTCCTTACATGTACATGAAGAGCATAAAGTTGTCCCAACCAATTAAGGATATCGATGTCGTATGTGCATGTAATGATCAATTTACACAAATAATTAATGTTGTACATGATCAAGAGATGTATCAATATTCTTCTATACAATAATATATACACCATCAGCCATTGAATATTTTTTTTAAATAATATTTAAGAGAGAACAACTTCAGTATATTACATAAGTTTTATGATATAGAGCAATTTCTATCAGCCTATTTGTAGCATGCACATATCATGCATGTCTCTTTGATCGACCAATAGGTGTTGGTGCCTACATGTCACTTTCTTTACTTGTCATCTTTATAATATAAGATAAAAAAATTCTACACAACCAAATTCGAGTATAGAGGTAAACAGGCAAGCAAAGGAGACTAACATGAAATTAAATTTTGAAAAAAAATAAACAAGGTATTAAAAATGCAAAAATAACTTGAGATTCATACCATTGTTTACTCATTATCTTTAATATATGATAAATAACTAAATTCGAAGCTAGAGGGGTACCAGATTAAGAAAAGTGAGCAAAAAACACTTACATGAAATTGAATTAAATAAAAAATGAAATAGGCTATTGAATATGCGAAAACAACTTGAAAATCACGTCATTGTTTTGTAAAATAACTTAGCATGTCATTGTTTTCCAAAATAACTGACTCAATCGATTGAAACATGTGCTTACCAGAAAATCTCATCGTCGATAAAAAAAAATAGGCTATTATGCAAAAACAACTTGAGAATCATGTCATTATTTTACAAAATAACTTATTCATGTCATTGTCTTTCAAAATAATTGATTCAACTGTTATGAGTAAAACATGTGCTTATCAGAAAATCTCGTCATCGATGATGTGCCTAGTGCTAAAAAACTCATTGATGATGTGTTGTCGCATGATGGATATCAGGCAAGAACAGTAACACCTCATCAAAAAAATTTGTCGGAGAAACAAGTTGGGGACCACAAAACCCTCACTAAGAAACCCCGTTATGTGAACATGGTCTTCAAATGTGAAACATGGCTTTTATACAAATAAAGAGTCGTATTTAATGTGCGTGTGGAGGTTCGCAAATGTTATGCGTGAGGGTCAGGAGATTCACACAAAGGTCATGAGAATATTTGTGAACCTGACAACTTCGCATGTTGAATATATGAATGTTATGTAGGCCCCCAATTGAGGTTAGAAGATCTGCATATACAAAGGAGGTTTGTGAGTCGTCTATGCAAATGCCAGTTGTACAACCACAAATGTATGGTGCAAACATGCCAAACTCGAACCAGAAAACATGCAAATGTAAAGATATTTGCAAAATAAGCTTAAGACAATCACATTTTAAATAGAATTGTGTTTCATTATTAGACTTTTATGAAGGCCATGACATACATTTGTGAATATCTTGACTTTGTTTAAATTTTTTAGTTAAAGGAGGTTTGAATGTGGTCTGTGCGAAGGTCGGCATGGCCGCAAATGTATGACACAAATTTGTCGAGTTTGATCTTTTAAATTCTAGAAGGTTCACATATAGTATTTGTGAAAGTAACACTATACATTTGTGGACATCTTGACTTTATGTGATTTCAGTTAAATGAGGTTTGCATGCTATTTGCACGAAGGTTGGGATGTTCGCAAATATATGACACCAACCTATCGAGCTCGAATCAGAAAACATGCGAAGGTAAGGACATTCACAACACATATTTTTGAATGTCAAACACACATTTGTGAACATACATCCAGATTTTATGCGAGTTTTTAAGTTAAATAAGGTTCGCATGGTATATATGTGAAGGTCATGATGTCCACACATGTGTATTGTGAACATGCTGAGCTCAAACTTTTAAATTCTAAAAGGTTCACATCAAACTTGCAAATCTCAGAAGATTCACACATTTTAAATGTGAATCTCTTGTATTAGGATTCAAGTTAACCATGTTTGTAAACACTTTATGTGAATTTCATTTGAAAAATGTTCATATAAATCTCATTTTTATTAAGATGTTGCAACCTTCGGACGACGTACACATATGTCGCATGAACATCAACAGATTCATTTGTGTAAAGGGTAAAAATGTTTTAAAGAAGTCAAGACTCAGACATTTTGAACACGAGAAGGATTTCAACAAATTGTGAGGCATTTCCAAAATTGCACTATTTTACAAGGACAATACAATCATTTTTTTTTATAATATTCGGATCAATTGAGTTTCGAGTAATATGTGGGTCAAGATTGAGTTATGATTTCTTTTAGTTCAATCTCGACTCGGATTGACCTATGTATTTAAATTATATGGGTTAGGTTTGGGCTTCTATTTTCTGAATCCAACCTGACAAATTATTATGTAGCATCGTCATTTTAGCTTGAGTAATTAAACAACTCTTTTGGCCTATCAGTCAGTCGATGAAGTGCTACACCTAGTCACCAGACTAGCATGCATCGTGTTGAACTATTTGAAGTTGGACAGGTTTTCTCTAGTTTTTTTTTTTGAAAGGCAAGTAGGGGTTAGATAGACCCTTACCAGATATCTCTTAAGCCCCAAGTGACAGAGGGATTCTAACCTAGGCCTTCAACTTGGCACAGGACCCTGCTTACCACATGGGATTAGGAATGCACTCCAAACTAAGCTGGCTCAGTTAAAGCTCGGCCAGGGCTTGTCCGCTTCATAAATGAGCCGAGCTTGAACCGGTGTATGAAGCTCGATAAGGCTCGGTTCGTTGCAAACCCAATATATATAATATCTTTGCAACACTTAAGTCAAAAGACATATTTTAACTTAATGGTGTGGGTCACTTGGTTAGCTTTTAAGAGGAGGTCGGGGGATCAAATCCCTCCTCCACAAATTGTTTTTTAATGATCTTGTTGAAGCTCGACTCGAGCTTGGAACCTAGCCGGACAATGCCTTACAAGCTTGGCTTTGAGCTTGGACAAAGTAATTTTGAACTAAGCTGAGTTCGAACTGAGTTGAGTTCGAACCGCCCAGGCTCAGCTCGTGTGCATCCCTACATGGGATACCACCTCAGTGGTAGGTTTGCTCTAGTTCATGATGACACGGAGACCATGGCAGAGAGAGAGAGACCCGTAAATTGTGAAAGTTAGTGGGTTTCAAAACATTCAAGTTGTGTTTGATTCGTCCCAAAGGTGTTTGGCACAGTGAGAGGGGCCAAGGCCTAGGCTGCCTAGCAGTCAAGGTTCCATTCCCATATGCATCACACCTCTTGCATTAGCCGAAGCAAGGTGACTCCCTGTGGAGAGGGGTATGCCTACAAAGTTTTACGCTACCGGGTCGGTGACCGTACGTACAACAGGCCAAGTCCAGTGCAACTAGGTTTCTAGCCCAGGGGCAGTTTGTTCATGTACTAGAAAAAAAAGTGTGTTTGATTCACTGGACAAACACTGCCAGGATGGACTGGGTGGCATTTGTTTAGGACACATGATAATTAGGCTTGCAACTCACCTGTCCCACACCCAAGTTAAAATGTGGGGTGCAGGACTTAGTTTGTTATGGGTGTCCCTGACGCAAGCGAGTCAAACACCTCTTTGCAAGATGACACGGTGACCATCCAAACAATGTTCAACATTGACAGGCCTTCTCAAATGAAGTACCTTGCCATCCAACCCCGTGTTGATTGAAAACCTTGAAAGAGGATTTCACCTAATGAGGGCACAATTTTACTCTAAGAAGCTAGTCATAACCTGATAAAAACCTTTGTGTTGGATCCAATAGTGTCCTCATTGATATCTTTCTATACATTGTCTGTCGTTCATCTTCAATTGACTCTCATTCATTTTCAGGGATGTAAATGGGTTAGATCCAGGATGGAGGTTTTGAAATTTTTGGTTGTATTAGATTTGAACATATTCAACTCCCCAATACATTTAGTTGTTTTGTGTCTGATTTATAAAATTAAATATAAATCCGATGTGTTTATAAAGAGACAAAGTAAAATTGATGGCGAAGGGTTTCTCTGGGCTTTGATTATCACGAGACATTTGCTCCTGTGGCTAAATTAATTTCTGTCAAGATACTTTTTGCCATAGCAGCTGCAAGAAACTGATTTTTACATAAGAGGTTGTCCATAAGGCATTTTTACATGAAGATCTACATGAAAAGGTATACATGAAAATGCCTCAAGGATTAGATCGACAGAGAAAGTCTTTGGTGAGGAAGTCTTTAGTGTGTAAGTTGAACAAGGCTGGCCTAAAACAGTCTCCAAAAAATTGGTTTGAGAAATTTTCTTGTGCTTTCACAAATTATGGATTCTTGCAGTCTAAAGCCGACTACTCTCTCTTCACCCTTACAAGAGAGAAATTATTTATTGTTGTGTTGATTTACGTTGATGATCTGATTATAGCAAGGAACAATGAAGACTCAATAAATACTTTGAAGTCCTATTTACATCAATAATTTTATACGAAGCTTATTCATTTCCTTATAAATGACGCCGAAAATTGGTTCCTTATCTTTTTTTTTTAATTTATAACCCAAAGAAATCGCACCCGGCTAGGACCCCTGCCTCTCTGGGGCCTATGCTACACATTGACTTGCGCAGAAGGGTGACGCCCATGAGAATCGAACCTTGACTGCCAGTTTAGCAGCCATGGCTAAATTCAAAGTGTTAGAAATCAGGGGCTTTATTTTTTTAAGTTTTTATCTAACCCTCTTGCAATACTAGTGCATGCAAGCATATATTCCACCAACTTGTTGGACTCTTAGCATGCAATGGTGCAACTATAGCGTGGAACCAACTTTTTCAACAAGATAATAGACTTACTTTATGCGCACTAGATTCAGTAATCAATGAGTTATGCTTGATAGGCAACTGTACTATTAATGTGACACTTGAGAATAATTTATGAGGGTTGTTGCCTTGTGGAATATTGTTGGGATGGTGAGTTAACAGGATCAGGGAATTGTTCCATGCACAATATGTGCACCATCATAACAGAAAGGTGCACAACTTGCTGCTGCCCATGAAGAGTCACTTAATAGTTGTTCACACAAACAAACAAGGGTAAACCTCCAATTTGACTAATCCTTCATTTGAACCTAAATGGATTCATCTAGACCCAAGGCAGATCCAAATCTAAAGTCAATCACATTCAATATCCAAATTTCAAAGATTCACTAATGTTCACCTGAACCTAAATGAATCCATCCCCAAGACATATCCAAATCTAAAGCTTATTGCATTCAACTCACCATACTACACAAACTTAGGGATGCCAATGGATTGGATTTTATCCGATATCTGACCGAAACCGATTCCGTTTAGTCGCATTCGGTAAGTCAAAACCATATTGGATTATAATCGGATTCAAATATTGTTTTTGGTTTTTGTTACCTAAATCCGACGGATCTCCAGTTTTGATGGATCTCCGAATCTAGTTAGATGTAAAAAATCAGACTGGTGTGAGCATTTCTTCATCCTAATTTGAATCCAAATCTGAATCTTCTTACTCAATATCCAATCAGTAGAATATGGTATTGGCAACATCCAAGCTGAATCCAAAACCATGTAATCCCTACAAATAGAGATGCCAACAAATCAGATTTTATTCGATATCCGATATCTGATATCCAACTGAATTCAATTCCGTTTGGTTGCATTTGGTAAAGCCAAAACCATATCCAATTATAACCAGATGCGGATATGGTTTTGATTTTTTTGTAACTGGATCCCACAAATATCCAAATTTGAGGAACCTGTTTACATATAAAAAAAGTGGATGTGATATGAGCTTTTCACCATCCGAATCCCAATCCGTTTAGCCAACATCGGATTAGTCAAATATGATATTGGCTACATCCGATCCGAATCAGAACCGTTTACATCCCTAACTGCACACAATCCAGCGACATCTGCCACTATCATGCTCATGTTATGCACAATATATTCAAGTTCATGTTATTCACAATGATGCTTAGGCTTTCCAACGTCTAAAAAGAAATTTATAGAAGTTTTCCGCCGATATGATATTCGATAAAACTCAAGGGCCTCGTGAGATACAATAAACTGAAAATTTTGGTCCATGCTTCAGGGGGAGGGGGCAACAACTAATATTTAAATCTTTGTTTTTCATTTCCTCACATTTCCCATCTCTTCATAATATCAAAACCCCCCCAAAATTTGTGAATCTTTTGTTTTTGCATCATAGATCGATGCGATGATGGCCGTCTCTTGAGCGCCGCAACTGGGAAAGCAATCGATGGGAGCTCGCCCACTTGCTCGATCTCCTTGTCATGGCATCCGGAAGCCGCACAGATTCTCATTCCCTCGTCTCCTTCAGCAATCTTCCTCTCTCGCGAGATAGCGATGGACTGAGCATTCTCCGCACCACCCACGGATTCTCCCCGCTCCCCCTCGTCGCAATCCCTCCCCATTGCCGAATTCCTCGCCCCCAACGCGATGCTGGGATCGAGGTACGTCGATAGCGCGGAAAATGGTGAATTGGGTCGTCCTCTTCTTGGCGGTTTGTTTCTCGAACCGTCCGTTTCTCCGTCGTTCTTTGCCGCCGTTTCAAGTGGCAGAGGGGAGTCTGTGTGGATCCGTAGATGCCGGAAACCGGTGATCTCTTTGTGTTTTTCGAAGGAGTCGGGGTGCAGATGGCGGGGAGGTGGAGGGGGGAAGGGGGTGTTTCTTTCGGTGGGGTTGTCGATCAAGGAATCGGAGGAGAGTTTGGGGCAGAAGAGTGAAAGGGTGGTCGATGAGGAGGGGGAGAGGAAGGGAGTGGAAGGAGAGCGGAGAGTGGGGTTTAAGAGTTCGGGTGCGGTTGGTACTGCGAAGCATCTCTGGGCGGGTGCGGTGGCTGCAATGGTTTCTAGGTGGGTGTTGATTCTGATTTTGAGGGTTTTGTTCTTCTTATTTCTTTTTTTGGATTTTATTGAGTTGGGTTTGGTTCGAATTCTCGAATTCTCGTTGTAGTCATTGTTTTCTTCGAAATGATTTAGATTTTCTTGATGTTGTTTTCTTGAATTGTGTGATCTGAGAGTTTTTTGGTAATGAAGAACTCTTTTGAACGTTTGTTTGTTGTATTATTTCTCTTGGACGGTTGGTAGCACTTCTTTACTGGTCTTTCTTGGTGATGTTTGTTTCTTTTTTGCTGATGTTTTGGATTCTTTCTGCAATCTTGTTATATTTTTTTTGTTTCTTTGGTTTAATCGTCATTGATTATTCAATCGAGATTACTTATTGGCAATTTGAAACGTTCATTGGAGTTTAGATGCAGTAACTCTTCTTGTGAACAAAGCCTTTAATTTGATCTTATGTTCCAATTGGCAATCATATTATTTTGAATTCTGCTTCCTCCCCAAAAGAAAAAAAAAGAACTCTTCTTTTAAATTATTTGGGTTGGTTTCAGTTGAAATTTTAGGTAACAAGAATGGAGTGTTGGATAATTTTCTTAGAAGTGTCAATATTGTGTGTCCTTGAATGTCTTGTAAATTAGACAAGGATGCACCGTGCTACGCAAGACATGGGAAGAATAATGACTCCAAGTATTGCTTAATAGGTGTTCCCTTCTTTTATCTGTGGTAGACATGGCAAATAATTATTATTTATGAATTGGGTTCTCCATTTTTACTCCTGTATCATGTCTCCATATAGTCTTCTTAATAGAATGCATAAGTGACATGGATATGGCTGTGGAATTCATGATATGGCTCTTCTCATGGAGTTTTCTGTTTGGAACACTATATGTGCGGATTTGTTTCAGAAGTAAAAACTAGGGCACCTCTCTGTTATACATGGGACACTGTGTGAAAATAGCCGTATTTTTATGACATATGGGTTTTGGTGGTTAAAAGTTCTAGTTTATGTTATTCTTTTCTATTGGATGAATTAACAGTCCAATTTACTCTATCCTAGAAGAAAACTTGCTTTTGAGTGAGGAATAGATTTCTGGTATCACTTCTGGTTTGATATGAAGACAATGACTATCTGTGCTTGCATAATTTTTCAAGTTGAAATTAAAGGGTGATGGGACTTCCAGGAAGTCTTTGGTGTTTGTTTGTTAGGGGGAGTGGATTGTTACTGTGAGAAGTTCTTTAATAGACGATTATGAATATGGCACATGAGTAGCTAACATTCCACTGGCTCTAGTATCGACCCGCTTTCTAGGAATGAAATAAGAATAACCTTTCATTATTCGTTTAGATTAGCAGTTATGGTTCTGCCATTTCCTTTGCATCTAGGTTAATGACTTCCATGTAAGTATAGGTACGCTTCCCTTCATCGTATGTAGAATTTCTCTCTTTTTCCTATTTTTAGAGCAAGAATGTGTCTTCAGTTATTTTCAGTTGATCTGTTAAAGCAGTGTGTCTTTCTTGTTCATTGACTTTATTCCAAACAACATGGGATAATCTCCTAGTAGATGGAGAGTTTCGACTTTCTAGCTTGCTGTATAGCTTGTAGTGGCTTATGTTGGGTGGTCAAGGCTAGCTTTTGCAAGCATTGTAAGATGTAGAAAGTGGTCTGCTAGATTTTTATTTTTTATGCCAAGATGGGGATTAGACCCAATCCGAGCTGCTAGCTTAAAGATACTTGAACTCTATCAGTCCTGCTAGTGCATTCAACCAAACGTGTTCTGATAGTTATACATTAAGGAATTCTATTGGGCCCAAAGTCATCAATATTGGTCTCAGTAAAATCTCAACAAGTTTTTCCTTGGGAGAATTTGAAAATGAGCGGTAGAAAATCATGGGAAAATTTTTAGATAAATGATAGAATAAAGTAAATTTTTCAAATAAAAATAAAAAACAAGTTTCTCGGAAGATATCACAATATTCTGAATATGATTTTTTTCTTAATCTTGTGATTTTCCATTTATTTTCTCAAAAAGCTTTCAAAATGTAATATTGTTAAAATTGTGAAAGTATCTTCAACAAGATACTATGATCAAGACCCAATGTTTTTGATGAAAGACAAGTGCACACATGCACAATAAGAACACTTAGAACACATGTGCACAAAGGCACAACCCAATCAATCTCACAAATGCACTCAAGGTATAAAAAAAACTTTATTGAAGACTTGGGCTTTGACCCAAAGCCATGAATAAAATACAAGGGAAGGAACCCCATTTATATAGAGGTGGAGACCTTGGAGGGGCTCCACTTCTAGTCGTTGGAGCCCCTCCAACGGCCACAAATGTGACCGTTGGAGGGGCCCAACGACTAGATGTTGGGCCCCCCAAGGTACACACTAACCTAGGTTTACAAAAAGAAAAGAAGAAATAAAAGAAAAATAAAAGGAAATTACAGCATATCCAAAAAATGGATATGCGTAAAATGACTAAACTACCCCTCCGACTATTACAAGAAATATATATATATATATACACACACACACGTAGGTAGATATATGTGCATGTATCTTCCTATATTTATATAAAATATATATACAATTACATTGATTCGGTATTACAATTTAACACTCCCCTCAAACTTAGGGCATGATGACCGAAAGTTTGCCAAGAAGGAAGTTGAACCACGGAGAACACAGTGCTTTAGTGAAGAAATCTGCCAACTGATATTCTGAAGTTACATATGGAAGATCTATAACTCCTTTCGGATAGGCTTCTCGAACATAGTGATAGTCCATCTCAATGTGTTTAGTCTGCTCATGAAAAGTATGATTTTGGGCATTATAGATTGCACTCTTGTTATTACAGCATAACTTAGTGGGCCCTTCTACATTAATCCCCATGTCTTCTAATAGCTGATGAATCCATACAATCTCCATGGTAGTAGTTGACATGGCTTGATATTCAGTTTCAGTTGAGGAAATAGACACTTTTTGCTGCTTCTTACATCTCCATGAAATTAGTGAGTCTCCTAAAAACACACAAAAACCAGTAGTGGAGTGACGGTTATTTGGGTCACCTCCCCAATCAGAGCCAATATAAGCAATTAATTTTAATTCAGAATAAGAAGATAAGAATACTCTCTTATTTAGTGTACCCTTTATGTATTTTATGATCCGCAAGATGGCACTCATGTGAACCGATGTTGGTGCATGTTGGAACTGACTTGCAGTATGAACTGCATGAGAGATATATGGTCTAGTAATACTCAGATACATCAATGATTCCACAAGCTGCCTGTAGGGGGTGAGATCTGAAAGAGGGATGCCATCATCAATCTTCATTTTGGCTCCTACTATAGCAGGAGTTTCACAAACCTTATCATCCATAATACCTGACCTGTCAATAATCTCAGAGGCAAGCTTAGTTTGAGATAAAAAATACCCTCTATGAGAGTATGCTACTTCAATACCCAAAAAATATGTTAGATATCTCAAATCAGACATCTCAAATTTATCCTTTAAAATTGATTTTATGCTTCTAACACCTTTAGTATCACTTCCAGTTATTAGCATATCATCCACATACAAGAGAAGAAGAATAATCCCTGCATTGGTTTTTCTAACGAATAAAGCAGTGTCAGTGAAACAGGATGAAAAATCATTTTCTAACATTACCGAATTAAATCTATCATACCAAGCCTTGAGAGCTTGTTTTAAACCATAAAGTGTTTTTTGAAGACGAAGCACTTTTCCTTTGGGAGTCTTCATTCCTTGCGGAGCATCCATGTATACCTCTTCATTTAAATCACCATTTAAGAAGGCGTTTTTAACATCCATTTGATAGATGTTTCATTTGTTAATTGAGGCAACAGTGATGAGGCATCGGACTGTGACCATGCGGGCCACAAGAGCAAACATTTCTTCGTAGTCAATCTCATATTCTTGACTATATCCCTTTGCAACTAACCGAGCTTTATATCTCTCAAGATATCCATCGCTCTTAGTTTTCACCTTGAATACCCATCTACACCCTATTGTTTTCTTACCCTTAGGGAGATCTTGAAATTCCCAAGTTTTTGCCTTGTTGAGAGCTGAAAGTTCACATTCCATTGCTTTCAGCCAGTCATCATTCTTTTTGGCTTCTTCGAAGTTTCTGGGTTCTACATAGGAGTGAATGGCGCTAAGGCAGGCTCTATGTTTAGGTGTAAAGGAATCATATGAGATGAACCTAGAAGGCAACTTTCTACTTCTCTCAGTTCTCCGTAGGTTTTCATCATTTGTTGAATTGGAGCTACTAGGTTCACTGTATTTTTCAATTGCACTCCTAAAATTGTTTTTTATCTATGTGAGTATATGTTATATGATCTATTGATGTCCCTCCATCACTATGTTGGGAGATAGGTGGATGGGAGGAAATATTTTCTTTATCTTTATCATTAGCATCATTGTGAGTGAGTTCATGATCACTATCATCATCTTGTGCTAACAACTCAAATAAAAAGGAGTAATCCATGTTTTCTTTATAAGGACCACTTCTCTCAAAACCGTTAACATTTTTCAGAAAACTCACATTTCTGGAAACATATAACTTATCATTCTTGACATCATAACACTGAAACCCTTTTTGGGTTTCAGAATATCCAAGAAAGGCACATGCAATGGTTTTGGGTGAAAGCTTGTCGTTCTTGTCAGTATGAACAAAGCATTTGCAACCAAAAATTCTCAACCGACTATAGTCGGGTTCTTTGGTATACAACATTTCAAAAGGCGGGATATTGTTCAAATTTTTAGAAGGTAACCAATTTATCAGATAGACAGACACTAAGGCAGCTTCGGCCCCAAAACTTTTTGGAATGTTTTGAGAAATAAGTAGAGTTTGAGTTGTCTCTATTATGTGTCTATGCTTTCTTTCGGCTAATCCATTTTGTTGAGGGGTCTTCGAACAAGATGTTTGGTGGAGAATAGCATGACTTTCAAGATAATTTTTGAATTCACTTGAAAGGTATTCTCCACCCGAGTCGGTTCTAAAAAATTTTAGGTTTTCATTAAATTTATTTTTAATCATCATATAATAGGTTTTAAAAGTCAAAAAAACTTCATATTTGTGCTTAAAAAAAAATCCAACAATATCACGTGTAGTCGTCAACAAAAATGACATAATATGCAAAATCCCTTTTTGATAAAACAGGTGCCGGTCCCCATACATCTGAATGGACAATTTCAAAAGGTCTTGTTGTAAACATAGATCTTTGACAAAAAGGTAATTTTTTTATTTTCCCAAGAATACAATCATTACAAGTGAAATCACTTTTATATAGATTTTTAACAAAAGGTAAATGAATTTTTTTTACAACATTTGGATGTCCAAGTCTCTTGTGCCATACATTAATATCCTTTTGTTGAGCAACATTACAAAACAAGTTTTTTGAAATTTGAAGGAAATCGACATAATATAGATTGTCTTTTCTAGAGCCTTCCCCAATCAACCTCCTGGATCGGCGATACTGTATCCAACATTTGTTAGAAAAAATTTTTATATCACACCTATGATCCGAGAGTTGAGAAACCGAAAGCAAATTTAAGTTTAATTTGAGTATAAATCCAATTTTTGGAATAAAGAACCCTTGTTTTTCAAAAAATTTAATTCCTTTTACTTCAAGAGATGTTCCATCTGCGGTTGACACAAAGGATGGAGAAAGACTGTTTGAGTATTCGAAAAAAGAAATAATACTTGGAGACATGTGAAATGAAGCACCCGAATCTAAAAGCCACGAGGTCTTACCGGGAGGAGAATATGTTGACATAATGGCTCCGAAAATAGCCCCCTTGAGAAGAGGTTGAAGTGCATTCACAGTTTGTTGTAGTGAGAGAGATCCATTTGAAGATGACGAGAACTCTTCCTTTTGAGGTTGGGATGTGGTAGCCATAGCTAGCAACTTCTTCCACTTTGGGCAAATCGGCTTGATGTGCCCCGGTTCCTTACAAAAGTGGCACACGAGCTTGCTATAATCCCTCTTTTCACCTTGACCACTTGAACTTTGGTTTTGATTCTTGAAGTGGGGAGGCTTATAGGTCCTTATTGCTCCCCGATCTTGAGACGACATTAACACCTTCATTTTCTTCATTATTGGAAGGTGTTGCTAGAACACTTGGGTTATTCTTGCTTATACCCATACGAGTCTCTTTTCCACTTAGTTTAGTAATGACATCTTTAAGATATGGGAAAGTGAAAGCGGATAGAAGAGAAGACTGAATTTGTTCAAATTCAGGCCTAAACCCATTCAAAAATTTTAAAAAGCGATCTTCCTCTAATTGTTTATGCCTAAGCTCAATAGCCTCTCCGCTCCATTTGGGCTCAAGCATGGCAAGCTCATCTCAAATGGAAGACAACTCCACGAAATACTCTCTAATAGTGATTTCATTTTGTTAAAGGGTCAAGGCCCTTTTTTGAAGGTAATATTTGTGGGACAAATCCCTTGAAGTGTACATTTTTTCAAGGTATTCCCACGCTTGAGAAGCTTTCTTGAACTTTATAATGTTAGCATTAATTCTTGTCTCAACGGATGAGAAATGAGAAAATCCATGAGAGAATTTTAAAGTTCTTCATCTCCCATTCTTCATGCTTTTTACTATAGTCTTCAAGCGCATTGGCTCTTTCTTTTCCTTCGAGGATCTTTATTTCTCCTCTCTCCATCAAAGTGATTTTAGGCCCCGGTTCCGGAATTGAGTCTTGGACATAACTCCAAAGCCCTTTTCCTTTATGAGCCTTCATGTTTTCGGCCTATACGTGATAATTAGAGCCATTAAGTTTGAAACTGAGAGAGAAATGAGAGTCTTTTTCACCCATTAGAGAGGAGAAATAAGGGAAAAAGTTACGTACCACAAGAGCGTTTTAGATTTTTCTTGATAGAAGAGGCTTCTAAAATATTGGTTGAATAAGAGAATCTAAGTCAATCGCCAAAAATTTGAGAGAACGTTTTTCGAGGCACCGAAAAAGTGAGTCCACTCGATCTTCTTTCTCAAACCTTGCTTTGATACCATGTGAAAGTATTTTCAACAAGATACTATGGCGAAGACCCAATGTTCTTGATGAAAGACAAGTGCACACATGCACAATAAGAACACTTGTGCACAAAGGCACAACCCAATCAATCTCACAAATGCACTCAAGGAATAAAAAAACTTTATTGAACACTTGGGCTTTGACCCAAAACAATGAATAAAATACAAGGGGAGGACCCCCATTTATATAGAGGTGGAGACCTTGGAGGGGCTCCACTTCTAGTTGTTGGAGCCCCTCCAACGGTCACAAATGTGACCGTTGGATGGGCCCAACGACTAGATGTTGGGCCCTCCAAGGTACACACTAACCTAGGTTTACAAAAAGAAAAGAAGAAATAAAAGAAAAATAAAAATAAAAGGAAATTACAACATATCCAAAAAATGGATATGCGCAAACTGACTAAACTACCCCTCCGACTATTATGAGAAATAAATAAATATTATATATATATATATACACACACGTAGGTAGATATATGTACATATATATGAAATATATATGTGCATGTATCTTCCTATATATATATATAAAATATATATACAATTACATTGATTTGGTATTACAATTTAACAAAAATATTGTGAGATTTGGTGCTGCAGTTGTCCCTTACTGGTATGTTACTAGATTAACACATTTCAAGCCAAGATATATTAACAAATTATGTCCAATTTCGCAAACATGCAACCTTGTCAACATTTTACTAGTCAGAAAGTACTTTGCACTATGCAGCATTCTACACATCACCATTGAGTTCAGGATTTAGTGGAGTCCCAATGCAAGCCAAGATCAGTGGATCCCAAACATAAAAGTTCTTGTGCAGGGTTTGGAGAATGGCATACATCTGATTAGGTGAGGCTATAGACAAGACTATTGGAGTCTAAAAAGGCATTTCTTAACCTCGAAGTATAACCATCATAGGTTGAATAATGGTTCTGACCCTAAAGAAGGTGACACTAGCAACACCATTCTGTAGTCCTCTATCTAAAACGCCTGAAGGGTCGTAGTGCACTCCACAATGAATCAGATGATTCAGATCATTTTAGCTCTTTTTCCAGATTTAACATGGTTTGTGATACAACTGATAAGCTCATTAACCCATCTAGAATTCCAGCTGCATAATGGGAACCATGGTTTGCCACAAAACATGGTCACTAAAGGGTGACAAAACAAGTCTGTTCAGCTTTTAATACTAAAGTCTAAAGATGACCATGTCATAGGCTCATCCAAAGAACACAAGATTCACTGGCATGGTTATAATTCGTTAGCAAACAATACTAAATTAACCTATTATTAAACTGATGAAATTGACCTCAATTGTTCAGCCATTTGTTCTTAGCATTAAAAGAACTTAATAGTTCATTCTGCTTCTTTCTTTCTTTCTATGTGAGAAGAATGATGCAAGCACATGGTGCATGTTACTGCTTCTTATTCCAATAGTTGAACTAAATCCATTTCTTCAATATTGCCTCTTTAGCTATCGTTTTTTTTTTGCATCTTTTTGCTTAATTTATTCTAATTTTAGTAGGAAAACACCAGCTTTACAGCAGTTTGTCCTACTGTTTATGGTATGCTAGTTTGGGTGAGTGCTATTTTTTTGCTTTCAACTTCTATTTATTTGTTTTTTTTAACATTGCCAGAACAATTGTTGCTCCTCTTGAGAGATTGAAGCTTCAGTATATCGTTCATGGTGAAAAGAAGAATCTTTTTGAACTTATTAAGACAATTGCTGAGTCCCAAGGTATAAGAGGCTTTTGGAAGGGCAACTTTGTTAATATTCTTCGCACAGCGCCATTCAAGGCAGTGAACTTTTATGCATATGATACGTACAGAACTCAACTTATGAAATTGAGTGGTCATGAGGAAATCACAAACTTTGAAAGGTTTGTAGCTGGTGCAGCTGCAGGGATCACTGCAACAATACTTTGCATACCCATGGATACGGTAAGCACCATGATCCTGATACAATATTAACAATATCATGCTGAGGCCTTAATTAATGTTAAGTAATTTTGGTTGACTTTTTCCTTTGTTACAGTATTGACTGGAAATAGCATCTCTTTCTGTCTCCTTTACCCCATATATGACTAACGAGTTATCATATACTGATGATGATGATGCGTGATTTTAGTCATGAAAATTTAGAAGCATTTCTGTTCTGTTTCTTGGATGAGCATGTCCTGATACAATTGCGATGGCATGTCCTCTTGTTAATATAGATAGTATTTAAGGGCAGGAGTCTTTAAAATTCTGAGACTGCAGATGTCCATGTCTTCTAATATGCTTTTTATTCTATACATCATGTTGCAGTATCAATTGCAGTTAGCAGCACTTTTATAGGTTATGTGGTTTGACTGTTTTGGTAATGCACAACATTATTGACTCTTGGAACAAGTAGTGTGAATGGGTCAAGCTAACTAGAACACTGAAGCTTAATTAATCATTGTAGCTAGTTTATGTGATGCAGTGCATCTGGATCAATTTGGATGCACACGAGGAGCGGGACCCGATCCAGAAGGCATCCCCGTGACCCCTAACGAGACACAATGGCAATTTGGATCCAAAAAGGGGTCCATGGGCAATTTTGTCATTTATATTTTGAATTTTCTGATTTTTTTATCACAAACATCTTAGAAAATATTTTTGTGATGTATTTGAATTTTTAAAGTTGTATTTTTATTTTATTTTTGGTAGGAACCGGATTTTATGGATCTGGACTGTTCTAGTGTCCGCTAGGATCTATTTGTGCGACTAGAGGGTGTAAGGGGTAAAAAGGTAGTTTTATATTTTGTTCCAGTCATGGATTCGGATATTGGATCCAATTTTGTCTTGAATATTGGAGGTCTAATCCATCCAGGGTGGAGCCCTCCTATTGGCCAACTCTTTTAGAGTGCCATTGGCCAAAGTGTGAGGTGGCCACTTAAGAGTCCAATCAAATCCAGCCACCTCACCACCCATCCTCATTGGGTCTCTTGGAGGTGCCGCCCAAGGGGGACTATCCTCTCACTCTTGGTGTTTCTCCATTGGCCAGTCAAGAGAAGAGTAAAACAAATATTGTCTCTCATTGGTCTCAAGCTTGGTGGTCACTTAAGGGACTAACGAGACACAATGGCTTCAGCTACCTTTTTAAATGGGATTAAGAAAAACATGTAAGGGACTTGATTGTGCTTTCAAGTCCCAGAACCACCTCCATCCTCGGCCAATGGGAGATGACCTCCCTTCCAAGGCTCATATTTAGCCCAAAGTCAAAGTAGAGAAAAGTAGTTTTGATCATTAAAAAAAAATTGGAAACAATTCCTTAACCGTGGAACCCTAGAAGGGGAAGGACGTCTGGTCCTAGTGAGAGGGTGGAGCTGCACCTCGAATGTGAGCTCAAACCGTGGAGAGTTGAGATAGCCCGTGGGTGGGAGGAACCCTGTGCGTTTGAAGCTTGTAAGCTTATGAAGAACGTGTGAAGGTTTGAGAATTGGTGTGAGAAGAGCTTGAATAGTGTCTCGGAGCAGCTGGACATGAAGTCCAGGTCGGGTGCTGTGTTGGTGCTGGACGTTTGAGGAACCCCATCATGAAACAGGCTGGTGGCAACCAGACCAGTCGTGGTTCACATCTGGGACAAGTTGTGAACTTATGACTCAAGCTTTGAGAGTGTCGATCCTTAGAGCTGCTGATCTTCACTGCTGGGCATGGCCTGGTGACTGCGTATTGACCGTGCCTTGAGAACCCTGTTGCTGACATGATCTCGCTGCGACCATTGGAGCATTGTTCATCCTTTCCCAAACGATTGTTGGTGGCTGCCAACAATATTTTTATCATCGTTTGCTTATCTAAACTGTTTTCAGTTTAATCTCGTGTTGGGTTTTTTTTTTTGCTGGACTGTTGTGACCTGATTATAAAGTATAGCATATCTGCGATTATGTTTTTTTATGATTCGATATCCCTCAGAAAATCGTGAATGTTGTTACCAATCTGTTTTTCTGAGATTAGTGTTTGATCATATCTGAGTTTTTCAACCTGTTGGAAAGTTCCTGTTTGGGAGTGAATGTATTTGTTGAACCACTTGAGTTGAATGTTCTTGAATCTGCTTAGTGACTGTCTATTGTCCTACATGAATCTGAAATCAGAGTAACTGTGAATTTTCTGTTCATTTACAGTTCCTAAGTGTGCTTAAGATTCATGAAAGGATTTCATGCTGATAATATTGATTGATTTACATGAGTGAACATGCTGCTAATTTGAATCTGAAATCTGATTGCTTGCAAACTTGTCGTTCATTCCTATTTGGTGATTGTGTTAAGGGTTTAATATTCATTGACAAGGAATATTATCTTGTTATAAAAATTTGCTGAGTTGATGCTGCGTGTCTTGGTTCTGAAATCGAGCCGATAAAAAGGGAAAATGTTGGGAACGTTTTTTTTTCAATTTGAGCCATTGTACGTGTCCGCTGCATGGCCAGTTGAGTGGTCTTTATTCTGTTCCTTGAAGTGTGTTGTGCACACAGGTTAGCGGACCCTTTCTGCTGGGTCTAGGCTTGACCTCAGCAGAGTACGCTCATATGCGTGTGCTGTTTTTGGTCTTGTCGAGCACACAGATCACCAGACCCTATCGGTTCTGTTCTGCCAACACGTCAGCTGAGTGGTGACACAGCTGACGCCCCTCTTAGATTACTGCTGCATGAGGAGTCCATCACAATATCTTTTTTTATGCATCATCTCTTTCTTTTGGTCTTTTGAGATGGTGGTGTGCACTTCGTTGTTGTGGAGTCAAAGATGTTGGATTGCTGGGGATGAGTTGTGTACACCTCGTTGTTTTGTCAATTTAGATTGTCGGTTTATGAGTGTAATGTTGACACTTTGTTGGCTCTAACTGATGGTTGTTTGATCTTTGGTTATGTGAGTGTATTGTATCACTTATTTGTTTATTTGGCCCTTGTTATTATGTTGGATGCTTGTATTGATCTTTATCTGTGATGGCTAAACAATTATTTACTTATGACCATATTGGTTCCTATGAATTAAATCTCACAATATTACAAAATTTATTTGTCTTGCCTTGATTTGAATATTACTTTTCAAATCATCTTGCTGATTTTGTTGACATTAGTTTGTTTTCACTCTCCCCTCTTATTTGAGTGATTGTTTCTTTGGACAAGGGATCTTGTTTTATCAGTTTTAAAACCATGTGTGTGATGAGTTATGTGCACTCGTTGTAGCTGATGGTGTTGTTTACAGTTTTACAACCATTTGTAAGGTGAGATGTGTGCACCTCTTGTAGTTGTAACTGGTATTTATTATCAGTTTAGATAACCGGTGTTGATGGTGCATGGTTACTGGTATGGTTATTGCTGACATATTTTTTTTATTTCTTGTCCTATGTGCTGATAAATTGGATTTTGACGTTGTTGAGTTGGAGGTTAGAGAGGTGATTGCTTGAGGTGAACAAACTATTGTTTTTATAAAACCATGCTGGAATTTGTGAAAAACCTCTCTTCTTATGATATTAAAATTTTTTGTATGTGGGATTTTTAAAATCTCTTCGTGCATTTTCTAGTCTTTTCCGTTGCCTTTTGCCCTCTTAAGAGAAGTGGATATTTTTTGAAGACTCCATTAGCATGCATTATGCATTGTAGCTTCATTTGCATAGATTGTTATATATTGAATATTTGATATTGATATCATTATTGTTATTGAAATTTAGATTACCGTGATCCTTTGAACTTTTGCATTTGTTTGAGGTGTTGTAGTCTTACTCTTATATGATTGTTACTTATTGACAATCTGATTTAGTTGTTTAGAATTATTGATGATTTGTATCTTCGTATTGATACGTCTACCTAAGCTATTAAAATGTTGTTTGAGCATGATTGTCTCTTGATATTCTATATTGATATATGATTATCTTGGTCTCTAGGAATTTATATTCTATTAGTATCTTTGGAGATACGTTGATTTTGTGAATATGGATATTTGACTTATTGGGTTTTTGAGAAATGGTTTCAAAGTTACCTTAATATTTTGTGGTTCTTGTTTGATAGATTATCATATCTCTTAATTATTTTTGAAATATTTTGAATTAAGTTTTCTAGTGTCTTTTCTTTGATATTCATGATTTAAATTATTGCTATTAACTCTTATTTAATTGATTATTGTAATTGTTTTTGAAATATTTCTAAATAGTTTTTTTCGCATGAATTGTTTAAATGATTGTGTTTTTAAATGATTGTTGTATTTTCTGTATGTTGTATTTTCATGTGTTTTTGGTGTGCTTGACCAACCTCTCTCCATGTGTATATATATATATATATATATCTAATATCATAACTATTTATTTTGTTTTTAATATATATATATATAGATAGATAAATTTGTATTATAACTCCTTTGTTGTAGCTATTGCTATCTCAGTGCAGGAACTCAGAGAAGTCGTGGATTAGTCAAAGCTTCGTGGAGATTTGAATACTAGAGTGCTTGAAACTCTGATGATGATTGAAGTTTTTTCATTGAAGAGGTCTTAAAGCTTGAAGTTCTCATCTTGGAAATCATTTATGGAGACAATTGAAGACCCTTTCTTATCTTGTTTTGACAAACCTTCAGTGATCTACTGCAAGTTTGAGGGGGGTGTTAAGATATATTTTGCATTTCCTTATGTTGTATTTGTCTTATATATACCAAAGTACACCTAAGTGTATTGTAAGTATTTTCCTTCTTTCTTTCTTTTAATGTGTATTCTTGTACATTTAATTTGAGTTATATTCAAGGTATACTTTAGGTATATCTTTTATATTTTTTAGGATATGTATACTCTATGTATACCCATTAGATTATTAAGTATACTTATGGTATACTGTATGTTAGATTAGGTTTTTTGGTCATTATTAAAATGACTAAATATTTTATTTTTGTTTTTTGTTTTTTTTCCTTTTTTGTCATTTTTTGAATGACCAACTAGCCGTTGGGGCTTGTAACGGTCAAACTAGTTGTTGGGATTGGCTCTATCAGCTAGTCTGACTAGTCAAACTGGCTGTTAGGACTAGCTCTAATGGTCAAACTAGCTGTTATGTCTTCTATATATTACTCATTCTTTTGTTGTATAGGTGAGAGATGATGGATGTACATACTGTGTGTGTTTGAGTGTTTTGTAGTGAGGTTCATTTGTAATTTTTATTTATTTTGTTTCTTGGTGTTCTTGTGAATGTATAAATATATTATTTCCTTTTTTGGTTAAATAAATTATGTTTGTGCTTTAGTTCTTTTTTCGTTTGTCTTTTGGTTGTGTCTCGGGTTTCGTGCCACTTCGTGACAGTAAGAAGATTGTTTAGGTGCTTAGGAAGTGAGAAGTGAAGTGGAACACTTAAAATTGGGTGGACTTTTTCAAAAGCATGCTTCCCATTCTTTGGAAGTATGTCATATGTTTATTGTTGTTTGTGACGGTTGCATGTACTTTTAATTGTTATATTATTCTTTTTTGATGAAATAATTTAACGGTTATTTTTTTCTCACCCATCAACTTCTTCCATCTACTTTCCCAGGCAAATTTTGTCCTCCATGATAATTCCTCATATGACTTCATTATTGTTTTCCACTTCACAAATCCTTTCAAATGTTAAGGTCACTGCTTTTTGCATATTGCTTCTCGTGCTGGCAGCTGAGATTTTAATAAAAATAATCTGTAGATTGATTAGATTTCATTGAACAAAATCCTAAAAGTGAACATGGTTAGACAATTCACCCTTTGGCTTGCCTGATTTCATGGGCATTGTCTTAATGTCATTGGTTGTCAATGTCTGCAGATTCGAACAAAGTTAGTGGCTCCAGGAGGCGAAGCACTGGGTGGCATAATTGGTGTATGTCGTCACATGGTCCAGACTGAAGGCTTTTTTTCACTATATAAAGGCCTGGGACCCTCAATTATAAGCATGGCTCCTTCTGGTGCAGTTTTCTATGGTGTATATGATATACTAAAATCTGCCTACCTGCATTCTCCTGAAGGGAAAAAGAGGCTTATGCTCATGAGGCAGCAGGATAGCCAAGAACTCAGTGCTTTCGACCAGCTTGAGTTGGGTCCAGTGCGGACTCTTCTGCATGGTGCCATTGCTGGTGCATGTGCTGAGGCTGTGACCTATCCTTTTGAGGTTGTTCGGAGACAGCTTCAGATGCAAGTCCGGGCAACAAGAATGAGTGCACTGGCTACTTGCATTAAACTTGTTGAGCAGGGTGGCGTTCCAGCACTTTATGCTGGTCTAGTTCCAAGCTTACTTCAGGTATCTTCGGATTTTTTTTCAATTTTATTTTGTTTTACATAAGGTACTAAAAGAAGAAAAGTGATTCTTATGTCTTTGCTATTTATTTAGAAGAAAAGAAGTATAGGTGACACTTATAATCTCAGGTTAAATGCTCTAATTTCTTCATGATATTTAGAAAATCAAGGATGAGATTTGTTGGTAATGCTGTCAAAAATTAGTCAGTGCGTATTTCACTTTGATTTTAGCTTAGGATGCTCTCATGAAACTGTCAAATCCTCTGATTATCTTTGCTAGTTGAGAAATTGGTTTTTGATGAAATATAACAAAATTTTCCAGGGTCGTCCTTATTTATGATCTCTTTCTGTTAAATTTGCATTTTGCTAAATGTGCCTGCTTCGAGTGACCTTTTTCATTGAGTTTTTCCTTTCATTCAATTTTCAGGTTTTACCTTCCGCTGCAATCAGTTACTTCATGTACGAATTCATGAAGATAGTCCTCAGTGTAGAGTAATTTTGATCACTGCGGGTAAATTTTTTACCAGCCAACTGCATCTTTGCTTGGGTTTTGGTATAATTTTCATCGGATCTGCTTATAGTCGGTCACTTTCTTGCTTGGGGAATGCTAGATTTTCTTGATTAATGCTGATGATTCTTGCAGTGTGCCCTCATGTATGGAATTGATCTGGGATTTGAAAAATATGCGAGATTAAACCCTGACAGTTAATGTTGCTCACCATCATGTACTACATTTTTTTGTTAAGATAAATGTAGAATTTTTCTGTAAATCACCACTTGCTTTTTTTTCTTTTTATCCACCCCACAATTCAGTGGATAACAGAACCCCCCCTTCCCCCTCTCCTATGGTGTCTACCAGTCAATATGGTTATTTCTGCACCATCTTTAATAATGATTTAACATAAGAGATTGAGATGTGCACCAATAATATCAGGATGATACATTGATTAAAATGATATTGCCATGTGAGAGCAACCAGGAAACAACCAAATGCACAAATAACTAAGTGCAAAAGGAATTATAGAAAAAAGAATTTGAAAACAATTGATCTGTGCGATACATAAACGGTTTCCATGCATTGCCAAACATGGTTTTGAAAAGTTATGGAGCTGCCAACTCCTTGTGTTGTTTGAGAGCTGGCTTTGGTTTTCAGATGGTTTTGGCAATGCAAGGAATTGGTGTTGCCTTCCAAACAAATACAGTTATTTGGAGTAAAAAAGGGTCAAAATTTTTAGCTTATTTAAGGGTTTTAAAGAGAAAAAAAAAGGCTGACTTGGACTGCTTTGACCAGTTACACATGCCTGACTAATATCTTAACCCCCTAATAGAGGTTGACAACAGCTGCTCGACCCATTACTTAGATGGGCCAATGGGCTGTTGACCGTGCTGGCCCAGTCAATGGCCCGGCATTCAATTGATAACTGAGCCTAGACACGGTTAGAGCTGGCTGTGTCGACCTGTTACAGAGTAGGGCTGCAAACAGATTGGATACGTGGTGGATCTTGTTGGATTTGAATCAGAATATGAAAAGTTTACATGACCCAACAACATCCCAAGAACTAAGACTGACTGTGTAGCATAATCATGTGGAGTGCCATAAAAGATTTACATGATGCATATAGTGCAAGACAAATCAAGTTTATACATCACATCCAAGAGAAAACATTATGACTTATGTCTAGTGTTTGAATGTAGCTTTAACTCTGATGGAAAAGTGTGAAGTTAATCTTTTATAATAAAGCTCTGCAATTTCACCTTCAAGAAAATGCCAAAGAGATTGCGAGAGCACTAGAACCCATAAAAAGATAGTGAAATAAAATCCCATAATTCTGATGTTTGGCATCAACGTGTTCATATTCATAGCAGTTTACAGATTGCATAAAAAAGTATTGAGAAACAACTCATAGCTGCAGACATTTTAGAATTGGCAATGAAACAGGATAAGGAGAAATATGTATTGAGAAAATATGTATTGAATTGGAATGATAGGTATGTTAACATTGGGTAGCTCAATATCTAACAGAACTCATGTTTCCACTGTCCAACAACGTGCAACATTTTCTTTTGATTCCGCACAAGCTGGTGATCGGAGAAAGGATGAATAAAATGATCACATATGCAAATTGCAAAGAAAGCATACCAATAGGGGCAAAGTTAAATTTCTTCAGGAATCTCACACATTCAGAGTGGCCTATTAACAGAAATCCAGACTTTTTAACATGTAATAAACAAAATAATAAGCCAATACTCCTTTAAAGATCCAGACTTTGAACATCAAAACAACAGTATGTGCCAAGGGGATTTAACGGAAGAAAGAGAGGAAGGCTAACTTTTAATACCTGTCCTGTCAAAGAGTCCTCACTCGTTACCTTGCTTGCGGCAGTAGGCGGAAGTTCACTCACCTTTCCTCATGCTTGCCTTGTACACTCTCTTGCAGCATTTGCGCTGCTCACTCACACCCTTTATAGCACATGTCTACTTTCTACTTGGCTTGCTTAGGCGTGGTGTCCCCGTTCCTATCTGTTTATGAGTGTATCTATAGTGTGTAGGGGTGGCAATCGGGTCGGGTTGGCGGGTCAGCATACCTCAACACGAACCCGATCCGTTTATTAAACGGGTCAGCTGTGGCAAACACGAACCCGACCCATTTATTAAACGGGTGACCCGACACGATACGGTTAACCCGTTTAATAAACGGGTCGGGTAAACGGGTTAGCGGGCAGGTTGGCGGGTCGGGTTTGGGTAAACAGGTTGACCCGACCCGCCTAACCCATTTATTAAACGGGTTGGCGGGTTGGCATACCCCTAACACGAACCCGACCCATTTAATAAACGGGTTAGGTGGGTCGACCCGTTTACGACATGAACCCGTTTAAGCCAAACCTGAACCCGGCTAAGAAGCGGGTTGGCGGGTCATGTCAGAAATTGCCACCCCTAATAGTGTGATAACCTATGCTAGAGGGAAGGATAAAAGGACTTGACTGACTTAAGGCCGGGAAGGCAAGACGGACAAGGCAAGGAACTGACTGGAACCAGAACAGGTTCCCAATTGTTTTAATAACCCAATTGTTTTGAAAATTTAAGAAACGTTTAAGCCAAAGAGGAGAAGGGGTTAGCAATGGAGGGAATTTTTTAGGGTTAGGTAGAGAAGATTCAATGGGTTATTAAGGGTTGGTACTGCCAAAACCCCTCCCGATACCCATGTTTTGATAAAACATGGTTCCCAAACGTTGGAGTGCATTGGCGATTCCACAAACTCAGCACCCATACACTCCGTGTTCTCAAACAAAGCCAACATGTAGCCAATCCTACTCCCACAAGGAGGGCAGATCAGGTGCAATCACATAATTAGGCTTTAATTGTGCCACTGCACTAGGGATGCAAATGGGTCGGATTTCAGATCCCAAAATACATTGGGGAGTCGGTTGGTTAGGATCTGGAACAGCCAAAATTTGCAAGAATGCCTTCCTGAATGACCTGTTTGCAACCCAGCGCTGCACTTGACTGCTCTCCATCTATGGGGTACAGTCTCTGGCCCGTAATGTCCAAATTATTGTTGTCTGAATCGGTATTGGGTCTGAATCCATTTTCAAAATGATTCAGGTAATTGGCTTATTAACCAAATTGAGCTAAATCAGTCGACTTTTCACCATCATCTGCCACTTGTGTCATTAAAAAATAAAGTATTGAAAAAGCTTTTAACGCCTTTAGAATATTAGAAATGTTAAAAATAATTAAACCCAATTGTCTCACTTTAGAATCGATTTTGGGCTGATTCGACGCGATTCTGACGACATTGGTCAGAACCATACTGATGGTTTATCCTCGTTATCACTAAAAAAAAGAAGAACTGGATCACTTAATGAGCCCACCCCCTGCCTGGTAAACCCCGAGTGAGGTCACTGACATCCAGGCCCTTATAGAGCCCACCTGTTAAAGGCATCTAGGGATGTCAGTGGACCAAGGGGGGGGGGGGGCGGAGACAATGTCTCCACTCCTGCCCCGTCTCAATATTTTGCCCTTGAACCCTGCCTTCATTCCCACACAAGTTTTGATTTTAACTTTCATCTTCGGTCCATTCCTCATTACATGTCCTACATCCCCGGTCCAAATGGGGCAAGGCGGGGAAGCGCCCCGCTCTACCGGTCCCTCCGCCGTTAGAGAAAGGAGAAGGAGAGAAGAGAAATGGGAGCTTGCATGGTTCTTTAGAGGAAGGAGATGAGAGATTTGAGAAAGGGTTTTATGTTAGGGTTATATATATATATATATATATATATATATATATATATATATATATATATATATATATATATATATATATATATATATATATATATATAGGATTTTATAATATGTATAAGGGTATAATAGTAATTTTTTAATGAAGATCGGAGATGGGGACAAGGACAGGATGAGGCAGGGTGAAGGCAAAAGTAAGTACATCCTCGCACGGGTTTTGATTTTAACCTCCATCTCTAGTCCATTCTTTGTTTCATGTCCTCTATCCCCGATCCAAACGAGGCAAAGCAGGACAAGGCCCCGTTTCCCCCTGGTCCACTGCCATCCCTAAAGGCATCTGCACACCCGGTGGGAGTCAAACTTAGGATGAACCAAGTGTCATCGACCCCACTGCATCAAGTCTAAATTCAAATTTAGAATTTAGAATTTAGAATTTAGCATGCTACTGGATATTTGGATTCAAATTGGAACCTACCATGATCCAATCCATATCCAACCAGTTTGAAAGCCTGCTTTTTGTGTGGTATTGTTGGACAGTGGGGCAAATCTATATTACCATAACCATCATCGTCTTAGTAGTAAGATCAAAAAGTGCATATTGTTTCTTTGAGTAATGATATTCAAATCTATTGTTGCACTAAAGCAATCCTTAGATAGACATGATTAGAAGTCCAATTAACTAATTGATCTGCACCCGGTCTTGGTTATTAAATGGGCCAGGTATGGTTTATGGATTATGAAATTTTATAGAAAACCCAGGCCCGACCCGAGTTCTGATTAAGATTTGTAATTTTTCAATGTGAAAAGCTTTCAAAATTTATTTTATCGGGGTACGAAACAGGTCTGGTATATGTGATTCTTATCCGATCCGGGCATGATTTTGCTTATGAAGTCTAATCGGATTTGTATCTCAACCTGATATCAGTACCTCTTAGTCGGATCTTGGTCCAAACTGCAGACCCATTCCACTTGGCGAGAATGAGACTTGTTTTCACCCCTAGTTAATCGTGTGGATGGCTCGGTGGGGGCAGCAGGCATCTTGGATATTTTAATCCCAAAAAGGTGGTTATGTGACTTTATAAAAATAAATGGGTTTCTTTTTGTAATATAAAAATGATTTCGCAGTTCACATGCTCTGGCACGTGTCCATCCGCGTAGAAGTGTCAATGACCAAAATGGAGTTTGGTCGTCTTCCCGGACCAACCCAATTTTATAGTTACCAAGGTGAGCATAGTCAGCCCTCTTAATTGACTCAAGGTCTTTGACCGAGAAGAAGTCGAGTCAAAGGCAGTATTGAGGAACCTAGGCTAGTGGCACTTAGGGGCGTCCAATGGTCGGGTTTACCCGGACCCGACCCATGCCAAACCCTATAGGGTCATAGTACGGTGATAAATAAGGAGACCCGATTAAGACTTGGGTCTGGACCCGAAGGTTCAATTAATACATAGATGGACTCGGGTATAGTTTGTGAAATTTTCTAATACATTCGGCCCGACCGGAGTTCTGATTAAGATCTGTAATTTTTCAATGTAAAAATGATAAAAAATATTATTTTACTGGGTATGGTCCGGATCTAGTTCATGTAGTTCTTATCAGCTCTGGGTATGATTTTTCTTTTGGTGAGTCCAATTAGACCCAGGTCCGTACCCGATACCATACCTGAAATTGGGGCCAACTTTGGTTCCACCTCAAAGCCAACCCGTTGACACCCCTAGTGGCACTGCCACTCCATCACGTTTAAGCAAGCCTTGTTTTGCTTGAAGCTTAGCCAGTCAACACGCCTTTTTATGAGTAGGAGCAATGTGGTCTGTATCGGTGCTGAGTCATTTGGCCAACGATTCAGGTGAATCGCTCAATACTGATTCTCAAGTGAATCATTTTGAATCCCTTAAAAAATAATTTAAAAATATTTGATATCAATCAAGATGTAGGATGTGACATGGGTTAAAACCATTAAAATAAGGTGCCAATGGGGAGTTGGCGTAGTGGGGTGGGGGCCTTGGCTGCTAGACGGACAGTCAAGGTCCGCTTCTCATAGGCGATGCTTTTTTGTGCAAGCCAATACGTTGTATAGGCCCTAGGATCAGGGGTCCTAGCCTTAGAGTTTTACACTGCTAGCACGACGATGGCAGGTATGACAAGCTGAGCCAAGCCAGCATGATCAGGTCTTTGTGTTGAGTGCAGTTTTTTTGGGTTATAAATAAATAAAAAACATATGTTTTACATTTATTAAAAATAGTTGATTCAAGTTAGTATCGTATCAATTTTCTTCCTATACGATACATATCGACGATACAGGTCAATTCAAGCCATTACTGGCAACATTGAGTTGGAGTGAACCACTGGTTTGGTTTAGGTCTGATCAGTGAGCCTCAAGAGCACTTGACTTATCTACTCAGTAAGTAGTGCAAAAACTTGGCCTACTTGACTGAGTCTGTTGGGGTGTGTGGCCATTATCCGCACATCTCGGCATATTCACGAACAGGGCTCGTTCGTAGATATGCTTGGGCAGTTTTGAAAACTGTTTTTCAAATTAAACCTTTATCTCTAACTGTTTTGCTTTTGCCTGTTCCAACAATCTCTCGTTGAGTTTATCTGCAAAAGCTGAGTCAAAAGAAAACTAAGAGATGCAATCTATAAAATTGAGACACGCTCAACAGTCATGGATGTGTGAAAAACATAAAGTAAGCCTCTCGAAGCAAACCTTGAAAAACTCTACCTATCTTCTTCTCCTTATTAACCTACTCTAGGATACGATATTAGAGCTTCTGTTGCGCCATCCAATAGTGGTATCAGAGCCGGTTGAGATATTTGGAGTTTGTCGCATCCTTCTTCTTCTGCCTATCGAAACCTGCAAGGAAAAGCATGACAAGTTAGTCGGGCTTCAGGAAGCCCTCTTTTTTTTCTGTAACTGCAATCTGCACAAACACGGGATGTTTTTTTTTTCAGCTTGAATGCATTTCTGCTTGAGAGACTCTAAGATCAGAGACCCTTTTATGTTCTGTGTTGCGTCTATATATCTGAAAGATGCAGTAGTAATCATACATGTTGTGTTCTATGTTCATGTGTTCTGTGTTGCATTTTTCTCTACATCTGTAGCAATCTACAGTAAGAATATGAGTCTAAATAAAATATAAAAAAAATGAAGAAAAATGATCTTCTGTCGCCAGTTTATTTTTTTTTTCGGCGACCGTTGCTACTTTATCAACGGCCTCGACCTTTGATCGACTTTTTACTGTTCTCACTCTCTCTTCTTGCCTGGAACTGTGACCGGTAGGGAAGATATCCACCGACGTCCCTGAAAAGGCAAACAAAACAAACAGAATACTGGAAAAACTCATCAAAGAAAACCCCAAAAAAAGGAAAACACTGAAAGTCGGTCGTTCGGCTACTGTTTTGGCATGGGTCTTCTCCTAGAGATATATTTGAGCCCGGAGTACCGACCCAAACACTCAGCGAAACTTTTTGTCAGAACCCCTAGCCGGAAACTCGATAGAGGAGTTTGTCTTCTTCGACGAACGTTCAAGAGAAGAGAGAGAAACAAAACCGAAAAATAAACTTTTCAGTCGACTTTAGGGTATTTATACCTTGTGGTGTGAAAAGACCTTGTTGCCCTCTGTTTTGTGGGTTATTCAAAACGCACTTATAATTTTTTAATATTTAATCTGCATACCTTTTTTAAAAAAAAAATTGCTAAAAGAGGTTTATGTGCTGTGAAATTTCTTAAAAACTTATGTTTTTGCCTGAGATTCCATTATGAAGCCCGAGAAGGTTTAAATTTTCAGAAACAGGGTTTTCTGTTTTAGTCTTAATTTTTCTTCAGAATTTCGGCTAAAGATCTCTTTTTTTTATTCTTATTTTCTCAGCATAACATTTTATAGGTTGAAACTGATTCTTGTCTTACTATTTTTTTTCTTAAAATAAAAATAAAAATAAAAATAATTACTATAAATTAAAATAAAATATACAAAACTAAAAATGATGACTAGTCGTGTGTGTGCTTCTGAACTTGTCAAAACTGATAAGTTAAATAGAACAAACTTTTTAATCTGAAAAAGGAGAATATCTTTGGCTCTTATACTTGAGGGTTTGAAATATATACTACACAAACAAATAGAAAATTCTGGAGAAAAATAGTCAAAAGAGGAGAAAGAAAAATATGAAAAGTATCTAAGAGATGATCGTATGGCTAAAACAATTATGCTAACATATATGGATGATGACCTGATTAGAGTCTTTGAAGACTATAAAATAGCTAATGAAATATTGAAAGCAATTGGGTCTAAATATGACATTATATCTAAAGTACATGTTCAACTTCTCTTAAAACAATACAACTCATATAAGATGAAAGAGTCAGACAACGTAGTAGATCATGTAAATCGCATGTTGGTCATGGTAAAAGACTTAGCAATAGTTGAAAACGTGATACAGGATGCAAATCTCAACAATTTTGAATAGTCTGCCTATATCTTGGAGAATGGTAACCACAACACTTAAGCTGAATGCTAAAAGTCTAAACCTTGATGAGTTACCTCTCCAACTGGTGATAGAACAATAACACATGGTCAAGGATAAAAAATCAGAACTCATGATAGCCCAAGATGTCTCATCCAATAATCAAGTACCCTTTAAAAGAAACAACAATAACTTTAAAGAAAAAGGAAACACCATGTTCAATAAAAGACAGGAAACCAACTTTAGAAGGCATCAGAGAAATGAACCTCAAGTAAAGTACTTCAAATGTGGAAAGATGGGACACATCCAGAGAAACTGCAGGACAAAGACCTTCAACAAGAGCAATAAACTGCTTGGGAAGCAGAACAACAAAAGAAGACCTGATAATAAATAAGTTGTTTGTGTGGTGTCTGAATGCCTCTTTGCAAATGAGGAACTCTCAGGATGGTGAGTTGATTCTGGAGTAACCCGAGATATAGCCAAGACCACAAATGGATTTGTAAACATGAAAGAACTAGGTCCAAGAGAATACAAGGTGTACATGAGAAATAACACCTACTGCGATGTACGTGAAATTAGGTCTTATAGACTTAATGTAGGTGGAACAAGTGTTTTTCTTAATGAAGTTTTTTATGTACCCTCAATGAGGAGGAACTTAGTATATGTCCTGGCATTGATTGAAAAAGGGTTTGAAGTCAAATTCATTTCTGGAAAAGTTACAATAAAGAAACATAGTATATTCCTATTTGAAGGAACATTTGTCAAAGAACATTGTATGTTTAAGTTGTGTGATAATAAAGAATCAGTTTCTGCTTATATTGATTGTGTTTTTAACATTGATGTAAATGCATGGCATAAAAGACTTGGACATATAAGCATAAAGAAAATGAAAATTTTAGCACAATAAAGAATAATTCCTACATTCAATGAATCACACTTTAAAAAATGTGAAACTTGTATATATGGAAAGATGGCTAGGAAACCCTTTCCATCAAATGTTGAACGTGCTAAAGAATTATTAGAAATAATTCATAGTGATATTTGTGGATCATTCAGAGTCTAAACTCATAGTAGAATGTTATATTTTATAACATTTATTGATGATTTCTCAAGATACGGTTACATATACCTAATTAAACATAAATCAGAAACTCTTGAGAAATTTAAAGAATTTAAAAATGAAGTTGAAAGACAACTTGAAAGATATATTAAAATAATTAGGTCAGACAGGGGAGGTGAATACACCTCGAATGAGTTCTGTGAATTTTGTAAAGATCTTGGCATTAACAGACAAAGAACCATGCTAAGAACACCACAACAAAATGGTGTTGCAGAGAGGTGCAATAGAACCCTCTTGAACATGGTTAGGACCATGTTGGCAGGAGTATAATTACCCAAAGTTTTTTGGGGTGAAGCTGTAAATACAGAATGTATACCCTGAATAGAATGCCCTGTAAAGTTGTCCCAACAACTCTGTATGAAAGTTGGACTGGTATGAAACCAGATTTGAGTCATCTTAGGAGATGGAGATATGTAGCACATGCTAAGATCTTAGATCCAACTATGTACAAGTTGGACAATAGATCTGTTAGAGGTATTTTTATCGGATATCTTAAAAGACCAAAAGGCTACAGGTTATACCACAAAAGGTTGGGACTGATTGAGAGTAGAGATGTTGAGTTCCTAGAAGGACACAACAATGAATCCAGTAATCCTATTAAGGATCACTTTGATTTACTGGATGATCTTGATGATCAAGATGAACAGTTTGGCAATGAACCAACTGCAGATCAGTCAGGCAATGAATCAACTGATCCAGGCTCTTTTACTTCTCAAATTTTAAGCGGTCATAAGAGGACTATAGCTCCTCCATCCTATCTGAATGATTATTATGTATATCTAACTGAAAAGTTATGTTATTCAGTAGATATAGATGAAATGACTGACAATCTATTATATTTTGATGCTATTAAATCACATGAAGCATCAGAATGAAAAATGACTATGGATGAAGAAATAGAATTCATTGAAAAGAATTTGGGAATTAACTGATCTTCCTGAAAGAAGGAAACCAGTTGGTTTTAAATGGGTTCTTAAAAAGAAGTACAAGGTTGATGTGTCAATAGACAAATTCAAAGCAAGACTGGTAGCTAAAGGTTTTTCCCAAAGGGAAGGTGTTGATTACACTGAAACCTACTCACCAGTTGCTAAGTTTGCATCTATTAGGATAATATTATCCATAGCAGCTCATTATGATCTGGATGTGTGGCACGTGGATGTAAAAATTGTCTTCTTGAATGGTGATTTAAAAGAAACTATTTTTTTTTTCAGCTAAAGGGATATGTCACAGATAGTGACAAAGTATACAAGTTGAAAAAATCCTTTTACGGACTTAAGCAGACACCAAGATAGTGGTATTTGACTTTTCATAAAGCAATAACCAAGATTGCATATGAAGTCAATCAATTAGACCACTGTGTATATATCTGGAAAAGTAGGAGTCACTTTTGCATTTTATCTCTTTATGTTGATGATATATTGTTGACTGAAAATGATAATGATATGATAGTCAATACAAAGAGTTGGTTGTATACCAACTTCGAAATGAAAGATATGGGTAAAGCCTCATACATTTTGAGAATCAAAATTACCAGAAATCGAGAATAAAAAATTCTTAGTTTGAGTCAAGAGAGATATACTGACTATATTTTGAGGAAATATAAAATGCATGACTCGAAACCTATTGAAACTCCAGTTGCTAAATGAGTGAACTTAAGTAAAAGTGCTTGTCTAGTAGAAGGTCAACAAAGATTAGATGTGCTTTATGCTCAAGTTGTAGGAAGCTTAATGTTTGTTATGCTCTATACAAGACCTGATATAAGTTTTACAGTAGGTCGTGTTAGCAGATATCAAAGTAATTAAACCTGGTTGGTCTCACTGGAAGGCTGTCAAAAGAATTTTTCGATATTTGAAAGACTCAAAAGGATTACAATTGAGCTTTCAATCTGACAAACTTGATTTGATCGAGTATTCAGATGTGGACTTTGCAGGATGCAAAGATGATAGCAAGTATACCTCTAGCTATATCTTCCTGTTTGGAGGAGGTGCAGTAGCCTGGTCGTGTAAAAAGCAAGGTTGTGTGGCCCTGCATACTCAGGAAGCTGAGTATATTGCATGTAATGCAGCCACAACCTTTGCAGTGTGGATTAGAAGGTTCATCTGTAATTTAAAACTAAATCTTGTATTTGAACCTGTACACCTTTTTTGTGATAACCAAGTTGCCATCTCTCTGATGAAGAGTAGAGCAGATAACTCTAAGAGTAAGCATATAATGGTAAAATACCATTATATACATGATATGATTGAACAAAATGAGATAACCGCTGATTATCTATCATCATCAGACATGGTAGCAGATCCTCTCACGAAAGGGATCCCTGAGGATTTGTTTACAAAACATATGGCACATATGGGATTAAGATACTTGTGATTACGAGGCAAATCCTTATGAAAAATCTGTAATCAGTGCATGGAAAGCTCACAATAGTGGAAGCAAGGCCGGTAGATATATTTGGCCAACGATTCAAGTGAATCGCTCAATATCGATTCTCAAGTGAATCATTCTGAATCCCCTAAAAAATAATTTAAAAATATTTGATATCAATCAGAACGTGACATAGGTTAAAACCATTAAAATAAGGAGCCAATGGAGAGCTGGCGTAGTGGGGTGGGGCCTTGGCTGCTAAACGAACAATCAAGGTTCGATTCTCATAGGCGGTGCTTTTCTGTGCAAGCCAACGCGTTGTATAGGCCCTAGGATCAGGGGTCCTAGCCTCAAAGTTTTACACTGCTAGCACGACGATGGCAGGTATGGCAAGCTGAGCCAGCACGATCAGGTCTTCGTGTCGAGTGCAGTTTCTTTGGGTTATAAAAAAAATCATATGTTTTACATTTATTAAAAATAGCTGATTAAAGTTAGTATCGTATCAATTTTCTGCCTATACAATACATATCGGTGATACAGGTCAATTCAGACCGTTACTGACAACATTGAGTTGGAGTGAACCACTCGTTTGGTTTAGGTCCCATCAGTGAGCCTCAAGAGCACTTCACTTATCTACACAGTAAGTAGTGCAAAAACTTGGCCTACTTGACTGAGTCAAAATCTTAGTCTTGAAAGATCTTAAGGTTATGGTGAATAGGCTTATGAAAGAGCTGGTGTGGGCATGTTGGGTTAGATGACTTGATTACTTCCAAATAAGTAGTGAATGACGAACCGTATGAGGTGAAATGACTTATTTGCCAACTTTTCTACATCACCTCTAGAAAACCAAACTCTATGGTACGTAAAGGATGACGTCATTCGCTCACGAAGAGAGAAGGGGATATTTGAAAGAGCTGCTAAAAAAGGGTGTCAACATTGGATGCTACTCAACTTGCTTCTTCAATATATTAGAAGTTAGTTCTCTAGGAAATTTGCTTAGGAAGCATGAAACCACACTTTTTTGTCTTTTAATTTTTATTAGTAGTTTTTTTTTTTTGGAAAAAGACGCTGCGAAATTACCCTGAATTGCGACGACCGTAAGTATGGCATACTGAGCCGGCGCGACCAGGTCTTCATGCCAGGTGCAGTTTCTTCGAGGTCTTCATGCCAGGTGTGGTTTCTTCGCGTTATAAATCCCAAAAAAAAACATATGGTAAGGCCAATTACAAATAGATAGAATCCAATCCTGTGGCTTGTCCTTCATGATAGAAAGATCACAAGGATTTGGTTTTTTTTTTATGAGTAGTTAGTTTTTAAATAACTAAACATTTGTTGTTGTCATTATGAAAGCTAACTTGTCATTGAAAACATACTTTTCATGATAGAATAATTGTATTTTATTTTTTAAATGTTTGATCTAATATTAAACTAGTTATATTAGCTTTAGTTGTGTTTATCGTATTGAAACGATCAAGATAACCTTAAATGCAAAGGCCTTTTAAAAAAAATACATAGTTGTATTGAAACGATCAAGATAACCTTAAATGTGAAAGGCCTTTTTAGAAAATACATAGTTACATTTTTCAGTTAAAATTTCACTTAACAAAATTGAATATGGAAAAATGTAATTTTTTTTTTATATTTACACAGAAAAACCACCGTAAAACTCCATGAGCTTACCCCTTGCCTTCAGCATAAAACCACAATCAGTTAACATCATTCTAACGCCATCAATGGCGCTTATAACGTACATGAGCAACATCCTCCCAATTTGGCAGGTTCAACTCATTTAAGAAACGGATGAGCGGGGGTAGAGTGGGCTGAGTCTAGTCTTAATACCCGGTTCAACTCGACTCGAGCTTTATTGAGCTCGACAGGTCGTTCAGGCTCAACTCATTTAAGAAACGGATGAGCCCTAGTTGAGCCTTAACCGAGCCGAGCTCGAGCCAAGCCTGACCCATTGACAACCCTAATTAAGAGAGAGAGAGAGAGTAGGGCTGTCAACATGTTTGGTACGACGTAATCCCCACCTGTATCAGATCTGGTAGGGTCAGGGTTTGGTAACAAATGAAGTCCAATTAACTAATTGTTGTGGACCGGTCTTGGTTATTAAATGGGCCAGGTATGGTTTATGGTTGATCAAATTTTATAGAAAAACCAGGCCCGACCCGAGTGATTCAGATCTGTAATTTTTCAATGTGAAAAGCTTTAAAAAAATATTTTATCGGGGTACGAACCAGGTCTGGTATATGTGATTCTTATCAGATCCGGGAATGATTTTGCTTATGAAATGTCTAATCGGATTTGTATCTGAATCTGATATCAGTACCTCTTAATCGGATCTTGGTCCAAACTTTAGACCCATTCCTCTTGGCGAGGGTAAGACTTGTTGATACCCCTAGACAATCGTGTGGATGGCTCGGTGGGGACAGCGGGCATCGTGGATATTTTAATCCAAAATAGCTGGCTACTTGTCTTTATAAAAAATAAGTGGGCTTCTTTTTGTAATATAAAAAAATGATTTTGCAGTTCACATGCTCTGGCACGTGTCCGTCCGCGTAAAAGCGTTAATGACCAAAATGGAGTTTTGTCGTCTCCTCGGGCCAAACCTATTTTATAGAGACCAGGTGAGCTTAGTCAACCCTCTTAATTGACTCAAGGTCTTTGACCGGAGGAAGGCGAGTCAAAGGCAGCATTCAGGAACCTAGGCTAGTGGCACTTAGGGGTGTCACGGGTTGGGTAAGCCTAACCCGTACCAAACCCTATAGGGTCCTTGTTCGGTGATAAATAAGAAGACCCGATTAAGACTCGGGTTCGGACCCGAAGGTTTGATTAATACATGGATGGACTCGGGTATAGTTTGTGAAATTTTATACCACATCCGGGCCCGACCCGAGTTCTGATTAAGATTTGCAATTTTTCAATGTAAAAAATGATAAAAAAAATATTGTTTTACCAGGTATGGACACGTGCAATTTTTCATGTAGTTCTTATCGGGTCTGGATATGGTTTTTCTTTTGGTGGCTCCAATTAGACCTGGGTCCATACCAATACCATACTCGAAATCGGGGCCATCTCTGGTTTCACCTAGATCTGAATCAAACCCAACCCGTTGACACAATGCCAAGGCCTTTTTCGAAAATACATAGTTACATTTTTCAGTAAAATTTCACTTAACAAAATTGAATATGCAAAATGTACATTTTTTATATATATTTACACGGAGAAACCACCATCAGGATCAAAGACCTAACAGCTCTGGCTTTGTCTGTCATACTTATAGTCATTATCTTGGCAGCGTAAAACTCCATGAGCTTACCCCTTGCCTTAAAGGAGTCGCCATGCTTCGGCTTGCGCAAGAAGTGTTGCCCATGGTATTTGACTTTTTATTTTCTTAAACAAAAACTTACTTTATCTGAAAAAACAATAATATATCTTAAAAATCTCATTGTTTTTAAAAGTATTTGTGTTATTTTTAGTTAGCTGTTAATCCCTATATAACTAACTTAATGTTAGATGAACTCCATTTTGAAAATTTATAACTTACAAAATGCATTTAAGTTAAAACATAGGTTTTAGTCGCTTTTCTCTTTTTAAGTAAATTAAGGCATTTTTTAAATATTTTTCATATTTCATCCATTGCTTCTCCCTAGGCTATAAACAGGTCTGGCAAGTAAACCATTAAGGGGAACCTAAACTCACCCCTCAAAAACAAGCACTTGGTTTTTGCATTCACATTATAAAAAAATGAACCCCCCCCGGTCATAAACGGGTAGACAGGCTGGGCAGAATATATATATATATATATATATATATATATATATATATATATATATATATATATATATATATATGCCTAGGTGCTTAATGAATGTGTTTGAACACCTACTTGATGTTGTTGAGCGTCCATCTTGTGCACGATGAACACTCAGCCTTTTTTTATGCAAAAATGCACAAAACCCTATGAAAAGAGGTATTAGTGGCACTTTTACACTGCCACTATTTTTTTTTTAAATATCGAGTGTGTCCATGTGGACCATTTAGCAGCGTTTTTATGAACCGCAAAAGGTCCCAACGAAACTGGGACCTTTAGCGGCACTTCAAAAGCAGCAGGTAAAGCCTTATTTGGCGCAAAAAAAAATGATTTTTACTATTTTTCCATGTTGAGCATTAATCACCAACGTGCAATGGACGACCAACGTTAGGGGTGTCAACGGGTCGAGTTTGGTTCAGATCTATGTAAAACCAAAATTAGACCACATTTTTGGGTATGGTATCAAGTCTGAACCCGGTTCTAATCGGATCCACTATAAGAAGACCATACCCATACCTGATAAGAACTGCATGAACCATACCCGATAAACTATATTTTTTATCCTTTTTACAATGAAAAATTGCGACTCTTAATCGGAACTCAGGTCGGGTCCAAGTCTAGTATAAATTTTCACAAAACTATATATGGGTCCATGATTAATCGAACCTTTGAATCCGGACCTGGGTCTTAATCGAGTCTTTTTATTTATCATCATACATGGATCCTATAAGGTTTGGTTCAGGTTGAGTCCCGGTAAACCAAGCCCGTTGACACCCCTAGTCACACAGGTTAAACACCTATTCACACTACAAGAAAAACGTGGATTGGCAACGGACGATATCTAACGCTAATCCGTCGCTAAAATGTTTAGTGACGGATTGGCGATGGATTAGCGTCAGATATTGTTCGTCGTAATTTTCTGGTTGCTAATGAGCAACAGAACTTATTTGTCGCTACTTTCATCACTAATTTGCGACGAATTAGCGAATATCATATTTCGTCGGGAGTTCGTCGCTAAATAAGCACTAATTTGGTTTTTTGACAGATTATATTCTGTCACTAAAATAGCGACAGAATATAATCTGTCACAAAACATTAAAAATTCATCGCTGAATATTAGCGATGGATTATATCTGTCACTAATTTTATCGCAAAATTTTAAAAAAAAAAGAGCTTTGAGGCGTGCGCCTCATACGCCTCGAGGCGAGGCGTGCCTCAAGCCGAGGCGTACACACCTTGAATTTTTTAGTCAAATGAGGGTCAAAGTCCTCATTTGACTGAAAATTAGGTTTTTTTTACACAGATTTAACTAAGCTGCTAGTAAAAATCAGGTATGATCCATAAGACACCAGGTCTCAAACATAAGCCTAAAAAAAAACTTTCGGGGGGCGCGGCCCCCCTGGACCCCCGCTCGCTGAATAAGCAGTGGAACCTACGTCGAAGGGAGCCCCCAGACCCCCCTTACTGCAAGGGCAAAAACTCAGAATCAGGCTCCACAACTCATCAGTCAAACAATCTGATGGTAAAAATGTATGCTTAAGGAAATAAGCAAATGCAAAAGCACGAGGAAAGGAGGGCAGAGACCCCAAATCAATAATAGCAATTAATATACAGAAAAAGTCTTTACTTGTCTCCTTTTCATACTTCCTCCAACATGTACTATGTCCCTATTTTTTTATCATTATTGTTTAAGGTCTAAAAGTGACCTGCACAAACCATCTCAAACAACATTTCTTGATTATCTCTCTCTTCTTCACTTTTTTATTTTGAAAAGCAAAGGAAACTTTGTATCAAAATGAATTGAACAGATTGAATGAAGGTTATCAAGTTCTGTAATATAACCATCTTTTACCAATCTTTCATAACAACAGGACTAGCAGACCTTAACCCAATTATACATGGATGAACAACTAGACTTAGTATATTATAGGAAACCACTTAATCATAAGGAGTTTATAGTTGTCAGACACAGGTTTGACTGTGTCAATGAAGTGTAGTGGCATGTCTAGTGTTATGTCATGTCAATACAGGATATGCATGCTAAGTGTCTTTGAGAAATTAAAAGATTACAAAGAAAATAATATTGTGTATGTGTGCCTATGTGTGTATTTGCATGCCTGCTTATGTGCATTGAGTTGTTTACAAGTAGGTTGGAAGAACAATGAGAACATAAGTTTGTGGAAACAAATACGTGCTTTTATGAGTAGAAATACCTCTGCGTAGGCGGCTGGCTTAGCAAATCAATCAATCAGAAACTCTACAAACCTACTTGTAAACCCAAGCAACAAACCTTCTTATCATGTTCCCTGTTATCAATCAAAGACTTTAAAATGAATCTGTATATTTTTCAACAAAAATACTAGGGTAATCTTAACAGAAAATTCTAACTGACCTCTTAAAATTAACAGGTGCACCACTTTTTTAACATGTTGCAGCATCTGGAATCAGAGATTGAAAACCTCTGCTGCAACACCAAGTTTGTGTAATATGTTGAGTGTTAAAGTTGCATTATAGTAAAAGGCATTCGCTACCTGCAAATTCAAGTAGAGGCAGCTTCATCAATAAAACATCTTATTCCATAAAAGACCTCACACAAGACAGAAATTTTTTTATCCGGTTAGTCGACATATCATATGTTTTTCAGTCCCCCTACATTCTCTTTTTAAATATTGTTTTTTATCAACCTTCTGTTGCAGAATCTGGGTCCTGACTACACTAACATAGATGTTAGAAAGGTAAATTCAAAGCATAGCAGTTCACAGTACAAGTTCAAAAAAGAAGTGTTGATCAACTGACTGTGTTGCAATGGTTTGAGCAACAGGTATTGAAAGCAATGGCGCAGACACTCACCCTCTTTGGAGAATGGTAGAGTATCTTGGTGAAACATGTTCTACTGAGATTGATTCATCTGTAACACACGTAATCACAATAGATCTAGGAACTGAAATGTCTCGCAGGGCATTGCAGCAAAAGAAGTTCATGTTCAGTGGAAACTTTTAACTGCTCAAACCTGGTGTCTTGATAAAGCTGTAAGCTCTCAAAAGCTGACAAATCAGGTCTATCCCTTTGATCTCTGTACTTGTTTAGGTTTGCCAAATGATTTCTTATAATTTCACATAACCGACGAAACTCAGTGGTTCGCTTGTATTGCTTACAGAATTGGAAAACCCGGTGTGCTGTCATCGCAAAACATGATGGGCTCTGATCCATGAGAAGCATTGAGTCTTCCCCACATCACAAGCACTGTAAATTGGGGAACAAAAGAAAAATGTATATAAATCAAACATGGAACTAAAACATTTGCCCAAAATACATTTTAAGTGCATATTACAGTTTTTATTATGTTCTCTGTTATTAGAGCTTTTATTACATAAAAAATAATTACATAAACAAGGAAAAAACAATTTACCTGCTGATAAAGGAAAAGACTATCACATACTTGCAGAATGTGTTTTGCCCAACATTTACCAAGTTCTCCTCCTTTTTTAATGTCTTTTGAACCATTAATAGCCTCTCCATATAAGAATTTCATCCATGTCCCATACGCACACAGTCCTTTTCTGATCCACCAAACCATTCATCTTCATACACATGCATGCACAAGCACAACAACTTTAAGTGCATAACTTTTGTGATTAATAAAGCATACAAGCAAAAGAAAGTTTTCAACGTCGAAGCATTAGTAGACTCCAAATCAGCATACTAATACCTCACATGTTTGAACTGGAAGAGTGTTTTTTTTTTTGCTAAATGGTCCATTAAACTTCAAGTGGACCAAACATGTTCTTGCATCCATCAAATTACAATGACAAAGGTTGTTAACCTGGATCAACCCAAATTCATAGCCATGAAAAAATAAAAAGGAACTTGTTAATATGGTATATATATGTGATTGGTGGCAATATCAAACACATGGAAAGCAAAATTTTGGAAGCATGCAGGAAAATTCAGCAGAAGTAATAGTAAGCCATTTGACTAGTTGAGCAGCCATCTTGGATTTTGAATTGAACAGTACCTTCTATGTGGCTTTGCAAGAGGTGATACCTCAATTGGATAGTCCAGCACAAATGTTGGTTGCACGAGTGTTGGTTCTACAATTGTCTCAAACACCTGGACAAAGAAAATCTATAAATTGGCAAAGATGGATATTTGGGATATAACTTGAATTATAATGGAGTAGATTACTAAGGAATTCAATATTTCATAGGAACAAACAGAAAGTCAAATTTTTACCTCATTAAGAAAATGACCCGCAGATGTGCACATCTCAATGGAAATTCTATCTTTTTTATCTAAATACGGATCACTATCATAGTAAAAAAGCCACTATGTGATATGCAACAAATAAATGCAACTCCAGAAAAAGACATGCTTGCAGGGAAACATCGTTCAGGAAGCATAGAGGGGAAGTGAGTTGCCTTTGGTGTGGCTTGATCGACAACAACTGTTGAACCTTCCAATTCATGAGTTTCAGCCATCAGAGTATCCACTGAATCTATAACACCTAGAACAAAAATTTAATCCTCAAGAAGCCCCATGACATCCCATCATCTGTTCCAACATCACCATATGCCTAGGAACAAAAAAGAAAATAAAAAGGAAGAACCAACAAAGAAAAGCTTAAAACCAACAAAACCCCACAACCCCAGTTCAGGAAAACCAACAACCAAGCATCCAAGTGAGAGAGAATTTTTTTTTAAAAACCCAAAAAATCTGACAACTCACTTCCCACTAGCAATAATCACCCCAAGAAACACCAAAAAGAACTAAAATCTTTAACACACACTGAACCATCAAGTAAAAACCGATCCCCAAATCAAAAGACAAAAAGAAAAATAAACACACACAAGAGACCAACCAACATGGACAGTGAGCCTTCTCCCCTGAAAGTTCGAGGCCCAAAGCAGGAACCCGAATATTTCCCGTCAATCAAAACAATGCCCTCTCGTTTATGCATGGCAAATATGTGCCAGCTAGAGACACTAAAGAGACATTGCAAAACCGCTCTTTACGAAAAAGAAGAGTGGTTTTGCCCCGTCCATGAGGTGGGAAAAAGGTGAAAACCGGGAATCTCAGGGAGGGTCTAGCAGGGGCCATCGACCCCTGTTGACCCTACGACAATCCAGAAAGAGGCACGACAGAGGTCGTTGGCCTTGTGCCGGCCTTCTGGCAACGAAACAGAGGAGAGGGGGAGGGGGACAAGAAAGAAGAGGAGTCAGAAGGGTTACCTGAGGGATGCAGGGCGTGGCCGGTGATCGAGAGGAGAGGGGGATGGCACTGGGGTCGTAATCGCATGCGAGCCGCTGCCTTTGGGGGCCTACCGGAAATGCAGAAGAGACGGGGAGCGGGAAAGGGGGTGAGGAGAGAGAGAGAGAGAGAGAGAGAGAGAGAGAGAGAGAGAGAGAGACTTTCGCGCCCTAGATGGGTTGTTTTATATAGAATAGTTGCAAAATTAGCGACAGAAAAATTTTGTTGCAAAATCCATTGCTAATTAACGATAGAATTTTTTTGTCGCTCATCCGTCGCGAAGTTGCGACGGAGTTTGCGACAAAAAAATCTGTCGCTAATTAGCGACGAATTTTGCGACAAAATTTTTTTGTCGCTAATTCTACAACTAATTCCAATTTTAAAGACGGATAGTTTTCTCTAGCTAATCCATTGCAAATTTGCTACGAAAATAATCCGTCGCAACTTTCCGTCGCCAATTAACATTTTTCTTGTAGTGTCATCATGTTCCTACATATTTTTCTATATATATATATATATATTAATTGATAAGAAACATGTTTTGGATCATATTTTTCCAACATAAAAATAATTTTTTTATTTATGAAATTTTGGTACATTAACATGCATGTATGTCACAATCACAAGATACAAAACTTGTTTTCCACTAAATATTTTTTTATAGATCATAGTTGTAGGGTGCCATCAAAACAAAATGCTCAAAATTTCCTAAATTTTGAAGCTTTTATTATGTGGGAGTATGTGCTTCGAGCTATATATATATATATATAGGAATTAGGATCATGGTGTGAACAGTGAAGGCTAGAGGAGAAGAGAAAATTGTTGATATTAATGGCCTTCTTCAGAGTGGATCCCTTAATAAAATTATTGAGTTCTCAGTATATTTCCTGTAAAAGCAGGGACTGAGATATTTATCCTCCTCTGGGTTATCGTTAACCAGCCATAACCAACTCATTGGATTCTCAAACATGCTAGAAATCCAATGTGAAGTGGGCTCACCAATATTCATTAGTGGTTCATATCTTAATGACCCACCACTTAAGTGGGTCATTGGATTCTATGTGAGACCCATTGGCCACATTGGATATGTACCAAGATTTAACATCTCCCACTTGGTCATATGGGGAGAACACCCACATTGTATCATAACCAGTGCATTATTTATTACACTCATGACATTATGAGGTTTTACATACGCTAGTTGGATTTTTCCTTCACGATATATCCTTATCATGAAGCTATTCATAAACTAGATTGTTTTTTCATCACGTCATAAATTTTATAATAATCTTTAATGTGTAATAATTTATTTCAAGTATTCACCAACCACTGCATGCTTAGTTATACAGTTCATAGATCAAAAAATAAATAAATACATCATAATGTGAGTCTCACATAGTCATGGAGTTCTTGTGGCTCTTTCATGACCATACCAGAGGACATCATCATGTCCACATGTATACTAGTGGAGTACTATGAAATTTATTAATTCATAAATTCATGATTTGCCAAACTTAACAAATACTCTCATTTTTTAAACTTTCACCATAGTTTATACTCTCATTATCCATGTGCATTATCACATGTTGATCATCACCTGATCATTTTGGATCAGTATATCCAAATAGTCATATATGTGACTGACCATGTTATATTTCATGCAAAGGCTTTAAAAGCATAAAAAATATCTTTTCATGTATTCATGCAAGCATACCATATGAAGCATTATTTGTAATAATTATTTATAATTATTTATAAATAAATATCCTCACATGCATGTGTAAAATTATAATTCAACTCTCACTTTTTCAATGCATTGCATTTAAGCAATATTTGCATTATGTTGTGACATCACGAGGTTTTACATACGCTATCTTGACTTTTTCTTCATGATATATCACCATCATGAGGATATTCACAGACTAGGTTGATTTTTCATCATTAAGTAAAGCATAAATTTTCATATCCAAATCCAATTTGGATATGTACTAGAAATCATATCCAATAATAATTATTCAGTTACCATTTGAATATGCCAAACATTAAAGTTAATCTCAAGGATTTAATCAAACCACAAGCTTGTGAACATATAAGTTCTGATCCATTACTCGATCTACTCAACAAAATATATTTATATGTGTCCATATCTAAAAACGACTTGAAATGTTATCTATCAAGTCTAACTCGATTCATATTAAAATGGATCTCCATACAAGCTTAAATAAAATAATTAATCACACAGAATTTGACCATAATCCAAATCTATATCCAAAATCATATATTTCAAATGCAAATGGATCCATATTACACATCCAACATTCTACTTATTTGGATCTAACAATGTTAAATCCGGACCCATACAAAATATATGTCATTATTAGGTCCAAATATCTCGACTGATACTATCCAGATTCAACATAAAACTTGGATCAAATCTAGATCCATACAATATATCTAACAATATATATATATATATATATATATATATATATATATATATATGTCTCTAGATCAATTTTGGATCCATATCCCATATCCGGGCATAACACTTATCCAGATCCAATCATAAATCTTGAATCAAATCTAGATCCATATTCCATATGGTAATTATACTTATCGAGATCCATAACAAATTTGAATCAAATCTAGATCCATATCTCATTCAACCAGACCCAATATTGTTTTATTGGATCAAACTAGGTCTATTTCACCTTACAAGATTCAAGCATCTGATCTAGTACTGATCAGATCTACTTTTAAACCAAACATAAGCTCTAATGGATCATAGTCTAATTAAACTTGATTCATATAAAAAACTGAATCAATACAAACCATACCATATCCATATATAATATGATCCAAAACATGAACATAATATTAAAAAAAATGCAATAACTCAAAGAATTTCAGGATCCAAAAAAGTTTTACCAGATCCAACCAGATCTTTATGAAACTACCTGTATCAACTGGATCCAAACCTGTCTAGATAACTCTTTGTGAGGTATTCTGCTAACGAGAACCACTTTTTTGTACAATCAGAAAGTCAGAAAATAGTTCTGGGTAAAATGAACAATTCAGAATATAATATCTCAAAATTTTATGAGTTAAACATAAAACTCTAGGTGATTTTCTGTAATTTAAAAAAAATAGAACTGTTTTGAAAAAAATGGATACAACAACCTTGTCTTGGATAATATCAAGAGAACATGGTTGTTTCTAAAATTACCTAGAAACCCGAATCTCTATTTTAAAAAATAGAATGACACATGCGTAATAAGCGAAGAAGAGCAGGACACATGCATAATATAAAAATGACCCTTTTTTTGGGTAAAAGAGCGATAACCCGATTAGGGTTCCCTCTTTATGAGAGGGAAGAGGGAGAGCTGGCAGATGTTGCCCTCTCCTTCTTCTCTGTTTTTTTTTTAACTGCGACAACTGCCGTGATTTCCAGCAATTGCCCAAGCGGTGGAAGAACCTTCACCATCCTCTGCAGCTGTGCTGCGGTTCCTGGCACCCACCCGTCCGACGAAGGCATGCATGCCCTTCCAGTGGAGGTGGCTCCAACACCTTCGAGCGACAACGATCACTTGAAAAACAAAAAACACCAACGACGTCTCCGCCACTACCACTCGACAAAGGGGGTCTCCAACACCTTTGCCTCTTGCTCTGCCCACCATGCAATTACTCCCAGAGGCTTCTGTTGGGCAGGTACTTGTACACCAGCAGGCTCGAGTCATTGCTGGTGATGTTGCAGAAAAGCTTTACCATGTTCACGTGGTGGATGGATGTCATAATCCCCACTTCTGCCTCGAACTCCTTCCACTTCCCCGGATTGCTCTTTCGCATCATCGTCGCCGTGTTGTTGATGTTGTTGCTCATCCCGTGGTTCACTACAGCCTCTGGGTTCAAGGTATGCTTCATGGCCACCGTGTTGTTGTTCTCCAAGTTGACCCGGTGCACCTCGCCTGCCGCTCGCCTGCCCCTCCCTTTCCGATCTGATTCTCCTCCTTGATAGCGTAGATGATCTTCTGCTCAGTGAACGTCAGCACCCGGAACGACTTGAGGTCCCATGAGTTGTCCTGGAGGGGGCTTCCTTGAACCTGTGCAGCTTCATATAAAGGAAGAATCTGAGGGACACGAGGAGCAAGGCAGTGCCAACGATAAAGCATGCGATCAATGCTCAGTTCAAAGATGCGCCAGGATCGGAGGAGCACAACCAAAAAGCCCTACGTTCACAATATAGAGACCAGGGTTACGGGCGAAGCTTCCGTTGTAAGCCTCATTGGCGAGCCCTAAAAGGATGGGCCATGTGAGGCGGTTGTCAGAGAGGTCAAGGACACTTAGTTTCAAGGACGATAAGCTAGTCGGTATCTCGTCGAAGAGTTTGTTGTGCGAGAGGTTAAGCGCGTTCAGGACCTGAATATTTCCCAAGGTGGACGATATCCCACCATAAAGGTTGTTTCCCAAGGTGAACGATGCCATCTACGTGTGGGGTGGAGGATGGAGAGGCACGATTGGGACACGCTGTCGCGCCTCCACACACAGATGCTCTTATCGGCAGACCTGATGAAAGCAAGGCAGCCAGCGATGGCGAGGCAGAGCACAACGAGCATGTGGCCGTGGATGACCCCGTCGTGGGTCAGCTGCTTCTCTCTCTTCTATAAGTTAACCACCCCATCCGACAATCCGCAGTAGATCACCGACTTGGGTCAACAACATCTGCCAACACGTGTGCTTCATTGCCTTTCCTCACGCTTCTCTCTGCCGTCGATTTCCGCAGGCAACGCTAGAAAATCTTACATTTGTTGGGCACCATTGTGCACACCAGAACCTGGCTCTGACACCACTGAAGGAATTAGGATTGTGGTGTGCACAGTGAAGGCTATAGGAGAAGAGTAAATGGTTGATATTAACGGCCTGCTTCAAAGGGGATCCCTCGATAAAATTATCGAGTTCTCAGTATATTTCCTGTAGAGGCAGGGGCTGAGATATTTATCCTTATCTAGGTAGTCGTTACCCGATTATAACCAACTCGTTGGATTCTCAAACATGCTGAGAATCCAATCTGAAGTAGGCCCACCACTATCCTTGGTGGTTAATATCTCAATGGCCCACTACTCAAGGAGGTCATTAGATTCAATTTGAAACCCATTGGCCACTGGATCCGTACCAAGATCCAACAATATATTATGAGGACAACCTGTAAGGTCAAATGAGCTTTTTTTGAACGAGCGTTGCTCGTTCATCAATATGTTGAAAAAAAATAAATTAGCGGCTGTCCGTGACCGGCGCTAATTCCCTAGGCAAAAAATGGCATTTAGTGACCGTTGCTAAAGGTCATTTTACTAAAAAAAAGTGCACGCCGCTGATTGCACGTTGGATCAGTGGTGCGTGCTCGTCCAACGTAGCATCAAACACTTTGGGTTACTCATATAATTATATGGATATATATTCAGCCTGGTCTGGCCCGACCCATCCCCACCTGATTAGGTCCACCAGCCTAACTAACGGGCCGTGGGCCAGGGGTTTCCCAATGGGCCAGCCTGGTCAACAGTCAGGAAGGCCTGGTCCATTAGAGGGCTGGGCCGGCCCATAGCTCACTCCTACTCTTAGGTCAGTCAGTCTGAAATTTTTTCGCAAAAATCATAGTCCAAACCCAACCCACATGTTACAGGGGACGAGTTTGAGTCGGTTGTTGACCAAACAACTATGTCAAGAGCAGCTAGCATAGTCAAAGCTCCCATCCTTGAACCTCAGTCCGTTGCAGCCCTGGATCCATCGTTAACGTTTCGCATATGTTCCATACTGCATAGTCCACTTGACCGAGTCAGCTGATTCTTCGCACTAATTGCAAGACTCGAACCGAGCCGCCGCCTACCACTCATCAGAGAACCTTTTGACTTTGACTAATCCTGTTGTGGAACTTACCCAAACCAAAAAGACGACCGTCCATCTTCACAATCGAAAGGTCCAAATTTCTCTACCGTTTTTGGTGGGGACCCGAGTTTCTGACGTGGACGGTTTAAAAACCATTTCCCGGTACTTTCCTGCGCACACCTAGGGCCTACGCGGAGGGCTGTCTTGTAAGTTGTAATAAGAGAAAATATTAAGGGTTTTTCGTCAATTTTCATCCACTCTATAAATACCGTGACGAAAAGGCGACTCATCCGATTTCCGAATTCCGTCGTCTCCAAATTCTCCACTTCGAGGAGAGTCGAGATGTGGTTTCTTCCTTTTCTTGATTTCTTGCGTTAGGTTTTCGAATTGGTGGGGAGAAATTTAGGGTTTTGTGCTTCATCGGGGAGCTCTTCGTTCTGGTTCAAGGCGGATTCGAGTGAGATCCAAGTGGTGTTTCGATCATGGCGGAAGGCCGACGTTATGGAATCAGTAGCCGATTAGGTAGAAATTTCCTTCTCCGTTCTGTTTTTGGCTTGCTAGTTGATTCTCCGATCGTTGACGAGTGAATCCGATTTCGAATTGTTGTTCTTTTGGTTGATCTGATTGATGATTTCGTGTATCTTTTGGGATCTCTCGTTTTCCTTTTGGTTTCTTGTAGAAGAAGAAATCGAGCTATATGTAAGTGCTGTGTGTGTGTGTGTGTGGAGAGTGTTTGCTATACGAGACTGTACCGTACTCTGAAGTAGAAACTCATACGCGTGAGTTACATATGATCACGGTGGCTTTTGTTAGGACTTATACTTTGGATCGAGTGGTTTCTAAGTAAGGAAGGGCTTTTAATTGTAAAATTTTGGCACGTTGTAAACCATTGATTTTTGGAAGTCTTAAAATAGCTGTTTATGCAGCAGAATTGAGCGATCGAAACGTGTTTTTGATGAAAAAACCATGCAGATCGTATCCGTAGCGCTTAACCCACACTAAAATAATGAAAATGTGAAAAAAGTATGGTTTCTACTAGAGAGCATGGTGCAGTCCATTCTAGGATGTTTGACTTTGCTTACGTAGTAGTTGAGCTGAGTGTTTCAAACCCTGCCTTTTACATTTGATTGTTTTACCTTTCTGGTGATAGCCTTGATGTGTTTAATTCGTTAATAGTTTTCTTTGACGATGCAGTTTTGTTTCTTTTTTCGATGTTTGATTCCTCTTACTGGGAAGTGTTTCAGGGAAAGTTTAGCTTAGAGGTGTGTTCAACCGAATGAATTCTTTCTTGTTGTCATCATCTCCATGAATGAACAGTTGAAATTGAGAAAATTTTATCAGAACAAAGTTAAGGAACTACTCAAATTCTCAGTGGAGATTGTGCTTGAATTTGATAAGTTAAATCAGGCAAGTTTTCTATGAATCATTGATCAGACAACAAGGTGTTGGCTAATTAAGTTAGTTAGCGTGAATAAATTAGCAAATTCACGAAGTGTTGAGGTGTGGTTCATGGGTTTGTGTTGGTCCCACTCAAACTGTGGCTAGCAGCAAGTCTTTTTCTTTTCCTTCATCTATGACCATTGGCACACTGCATTCCATATGATCAAAATTCCAAGTCATATATTATAATTGCCAATAACGTAACCATAAACAAGATTGAATCGGACAGTTAGAGCAACTGAAAAGCATCAAATACAGAACCTAATTTAATCAGCAAGTCTTTTGAAGTTCTGTAGTTTTGACATTGAGTTGATGGTGGAACTGGGACATAGGTGTAATTGTAGTATAAAGATTGAATGAATTTAAAGACAGTGGAAGGTTTATTGGGTTAGGAGTATTTTTTGCCGTTTAATATGAGGCATTCGTTCCTACAATCGATCAAGAAGAAGAGGGGCATCATAAAAAGGCACGTACCAAAAGCACATGGAGCAACCACTAAATGAAACTTCAAGCAAAAAAAAAATTGCCAGTGATATGGTGACAAGATGTATGACTATTTAAATATAACGTTATTTTGAAATTCTGATGCTCACACATTTAACAATTAATCTGCCCATCATTAACACATTAATTTTGATTTGTATTACATTAAAAGCACAATAATAATTCACAAAATATGTGAAGGTGTTTTTCTAAAAATTTCTAACATAGCAGAGGGAGCCGAAACAGGGGTTTTCACGATAGGAAAGAGACATGAATATTATAAGGAAGCAACATATGCTTCCTACTTATACATGTTTAGATTCTGTATCAAATTCTATATGCTCTTTTAATTTATAAAGTTCCTTTTGACTTTTACTATGGCATTTTGACATTCCAAATTTTCTAATAATCATAAGTTGAGTTTCATAATTTTGTTCAAACTATCAGAGTGTCATGAAGTGAGGGGCTTTGGGGATTAAACTTGCTTCATTAATTCCATCAAGATGAAGAATAAGCACTCTATGCACATTACGTGAATATTATAAACTATAAAAATTACATAATTAAACTAGCTCATAGAATACAAACATCAGAAAAGAAAAATCTGGCCTCATATATGTTGTTTTACAATTATATAGCTCCTGAAAAGGTGTTATAGTTATGCATGAAATGCAGAGGAAATGAAGGATTAATGGCGTTTTCATCCCACCAAGTGGATTTGTGAGCATCTCATGTACACACACCACTGATGTGTCTAAAACAGTTCGTATATTAAGTGAAACTTACAAAAACTCAAAACAAAATGGTAAGCATTGCTGATTTGTGCAGTTTCCTTGTTATTCATTTTCCTGTAATTGTTGCTTCATTTTGGACTTGTAACTTTGGATTACTTGCAGTTGATGGGATTGTATATTCCAAAAATCATTTGCTATTTAGATATGAGAAGAAAAAAAGCAGGTTTCATTAACAATCCTCCATGCAAACCTTCCAGATATAATATGGATACATTTTACCTATCTTCTTGTTTTAGCTTTGCATCATCTCACACAAATGTTGGTTTCCTTCAAAGATACCTGCTTGAAACTTGTGATACCTGATTCATATTCTCAATTGCTGCTTAGATATAAAAATATATGTCTCTCTTGTGCTTAAACTGATTGTCTTGTTTTCCTTTTTGCTTTCTTTTTCTCAAGTGAAGATTAAACTGGTTGTTGTCTTGATGAACAGATATTGAGCAGATACTCTTGGAAGCACAACACCGCTGGTTGCGCCCTGCAGAAGTTTGTGAAATTCTTCAGAACTATCACAAATTTCAAATTGCCCCTGATCCACCTAATAAGCCACCTAGTATGTTTCTTTTTCTAGAGATGTTATCATCTTGACTTTCTTGCAAAACTGCATACATGTAGTTAGGGCTGGGCAACGAGATGTGCTGCTCGTGGCCCAGCTCCTGTTCAGCTTGTAAAGAGATCGTGAAATAGACTCTGCAAGCCAAACATGGAAACAGGTGTTTGGCTTGGCTCGTATAGGTTCGTTAACTAGTAATAAAAATAATTTACATATATTTTTTATCATAGACTTAAGTGGTTAAAGTGTAAGTTTGAGTTCAAATCCTATTGCTTACAGCCTTGAATTATTGAAGATCCCATCTGTAGGTTGTAGTGAAATATTTGAGATTGAAAATGTAGATGATCCCTTTCATCCAATTTAGAGGTTGTACCATGAACTTACTGTTTTAGTTTTCTTTTGTGAGTTTAAATGTAACTATTTTTAGTGAGTGAATCTATGTCTCATGGGCACTTCACTTAGCGTGCAAATCCTATGTCTACACAACATGACACTCAGACACCCCAGGACACTTCATGGACACAGTCAAACCAGTGTTGGACTCAGTCAGCATTGTGCCGTTAACTTTATCCATTTCATTTATGATGTTGATTACTTATTTTGTATTCATTTGTGTTCCTTTTCTTTTAACATTTCTCATTAACTGCATTACGTTTCAACTTTTGCTTGGTTTTATTATTTTGATATAAATTATTGTGATTTAGCATTGTTGTTATATATATATGTGTGTGTGTATGTACCTATTTGTCCCCTTGTCCTAATTTTGAGAATTGCTGTTTCATACCAAGCGTATCCGCATCATGTTTTGTTCACATCAGTACCTAAAAAGAAGAAAAAAGGCTGAAAATTAAATTCTTTGTCTGCAAGGTTTTGACTCAGATTTTTTTGTGTTGGTGTGGCATAGATTGTATGCATGTGTTTCCAAAGAGGAGAATTTAGTATTTGAATAATTGATGAGGCCGGAAATATAGCTTTTAATCAAACAGCGATTGTTATTGTCTCATCTATGATTTATTGTCATTTTGAAGATTTTAGACAGGAAATTATTCTGAAATATTCCAAAAATATTTTGAGATGTTGCATGCCTGCTGGAATAACAATCAAAAAGTTGTATCCTTGAAAACATAGATGGATGTAAGCCGGTGCTAGAGAAATCTATTTTTGTTGCTCATACCTTTGTCTAGTTTCCAGGATTTGGTTGATACCAAGGGGTTGAGGGAGTTTTGAATTGGGCTTTTTTTTTAAATTATGCACTACATAATTTCATGGACTTTTTCCATGCTCAGTTACATATCCTTTTCTCTTGTTTTTCCCTTTTTGAGTTGGAATTGAAATTCAAAGGAGACTAATTTAAGAAATTTGGTACTCCTTTCATTGCAGAATGGAATGACACCCAAATCGTAAGTCTGGAAAGAGTGGGGAGAGAGTCAGATGACCTCTTAACCAAGTTCTCCAGCTCTTACAGATTAGTAGGTGTCTGAGAAACCCCATCCCCAAGTTCTTGAGATCGCATACATGTGAACACACACACTAATGCAACTCAAATCACCATATGTTGCTAACCCTTGCTACATTCAGAATTGTATAAGTCAAACTCTGTGGGCTTTTTACTTCATCACTTGACATGTTAAGTGTACATCTTTCTAATATGTGTTCCCTGGTCAAGAGATTCATTCCTGTGCCCCTGTTCGAAACTTAAAAACAAATTCCTGCAAATCTGTCTCTGATTAAGGATGTGCAGAACTAATATAGTGCATCTGTAACCTGGAAAGCTGTAATCTGGTCTATTTACCTTCTAAGACTCTTTAAGAGTGGGAATATTCTGCTAGAACAGCCTTCTGCTAATGTGGTTCTGGTAATATTTCTCTCCCTAGGTTTTGGATTATCCTACTAAGGTTATGATGTTCTGAAATTCTGATAGCTCAACCTAATAATGAAGTATCAAATCCTATAGAATTCAGGGAGCCATCGAAGGCTTAGATGACAAATGTTAGTAACTTAGTGTCCACTACAGACCTACAGTTGCAATAAAGTTTTTGGTAGAGCATGATGAGGGCACAGTTCCATGAATATTGATGGTATTTACTTGAGTAGATCACCTTTAGAATAAAATGCTGTAGAAGTGTGTCAAAGTGACTGTCTTTTGTGTATAAGCTACAAATAAGGGATTTGCATATGTGAGATTTTGCTGATGTTCTTTAAGCAAATCATGAAGTCATAATGTGCTACAGTTTTGGAGAATGATGCCTGTTGTACTTTTAGTGGTTCATAGTCAAACTGAGTATGATGTCCTACATTCAAGTTTAATGGTCTCTGTTGTCAGGTGGGTCACTTTTCCTTTTTGACCGAAAGGTACTAAGATACTTTAGAAAGGATGGTCATAATTGGCGAAAGAAAAAAGATGGGAAGACTGTGAGGGAAGCACATGAGAGGCTAAAAGTAAGTATCAAAGCGTACTGAATATTTTTCCCTAAATATGTTTTATGGTCTCATTCTTTTATGACCCAATGCTGCTAAATCTCAGGTATTTACTTGAATTGTTTCATCTTAGAGCATGATCTCAATAATTGGCATTTTATTGGATTCTTGGACACTGTAATGATGCATAAAAGTTTGTCTCTTTGTGTGTGTGTTAGGCAGGCAGTGTTGATGTCTTGCACTGTTACTATGCTCATGGTGAAGAAAATGAGAATTTTCAAAGAAGAAGTTATTGGATGCTTGAAGAGTGAGTCTTTATCATTATTTCTTTGAGTTGTGAGCTTCAATATTCATGTGTTCTGCTGTTTGTTGTCTTTTTGTATCTTATCTGATACTGTGATGTCTGTATGAGTCCTGTTTTTCATGGCGGAACAAATTGGTGCCTTGTACAATGTCTGAATTCAACATATATAGCTGTATGCGTGGAAAAACAGGGAAAACAAATGCTTTAAGTGATGCAAATGAGCTTGACTTATGCACGATGCCACATAATAGGGAAATCTTGTACTATTATTATTATTATTTTATTGAAAGGCTTGTACTATTAAATTATTTACACGTGTTAGCCAACATACTAGATCAATGTTTTATTTATACTCAGATCTACTGACAGAGGCTCTCTGTGTTTTGTTGATTGATCTGGTGTTCTCGACTGATATGTTTACCAACAATGCAGGGAGTTCGAGCACATTGTACTAGTTCACTATCGTGAAGTGAAGGTAGAACCTAGTCTCTATCATGTTGTATTGTAGCTTTATGTTTTATCTGGTGTTCTGCATGCCAAAAGTATTTTTATATGCTTTGAACATGCTATTTCTGACTGAAATTTTAATGTTATGAATTCTTTTTCTTTTATTTAAGTCTTTCGTGCATTTCTTTTCCCTTGAAGCTTGTAAGATTTTTCGTATAAATCATGATTGAAATGTATTTTGGCTGCAAATGTCAGAGCAGTGTTACAGGAAGTGTTTAGTCACAGAAGGAATAAGCATGCTTTCTGAACAAGTAGGAAGTGCTTCCTGAATTACTTGTTGCATAAAAGTATTGGATTTTTGTTTAATACAAGGTAGTGTGCATATCTCATAGTTTGTTTAGATGTCTTAAAGTAAATAATTAATATGTGAGGTGGCCCAATTCTTGTGGCACAAGAAACTTGCAGTCTAAGATGTATGGTTGATGGATCTGGGACAATTCCCAAAAATTCTTTTTCTCTTTCTAACCAATCCATCACACCAGCGGTCTTCACCTGTCCCATGCTATATCACACAGACACTTCATTTTGGCCACAACCGTATTCATGTGACATATACCCCATGTCAACAACATGTGTTGCCCCTAATCCGTGACATCATATTTGAAGGATCCATGTCACATAGACATGGACATGTGATGGGATTTGACTCAGACACACTTGGTATGAAATCTTTTAAAACTAAGACACAGGGACATGATCATCTATATATGATGCATGCATAATTATGTAGTCATCTCAATGCAAAATTTTCTGCAATAATTCTAAAACATTATGATGAAAAACATTAAATGATAAATTTAACTCAAAAATTAAAAGCTAATATAATCAATGACAAATTTTAAAACAAAACATGCAAGTAAGTTCAAAACGAGCAATCAAGATTACAAAAAATGAATAGATGAAGTTAGAGGGACATGGTGCTGACCATGTCCGACATTGGTTTGATTATGTCCTTGAATTGTCTCATTGTGTCTGATTTCACATGCTAATAGAAGTGTCATTGTGACAGCCAAAGATAGCAAAACTGCATACTAACACTTTTCTGACCAAGCTAACTTGAGACTCCTTCTAAAGAAAGGACATAAGTCGAATAGATGCACCTAGGCCTTTTAGATGTCTGCTGCCTAGGCGCCGACTAGCGGTTTTGACTACATAGCCTGCAGGCTTAACACATATTGTTAAATTGTAGTTTGCACCATTTTAATGCTACCGGGTTGGGAAAAAATACTACACTATACCAAGGTGTGCAATTAACTGTTGATTCGATTTATTGTATTTTGATTATCATCAGCTTGTGCTCGTTCTTTGATAAATAGCGATTTAATGTCTAACAATTAAAGATATGTGACAAAAGGAGCAAATGTGGAAAACTTGTAGGTTCCAAGAAGAACCAAACAATTATTCTAGTTGATGTTTAAAATTTAATTTTAAGAAAAAGTGTCTTAGAATTTGTTTTTCCATAAGGGTACCACAAGGTGAGTGATGATGGTTGCAACAGTTATTTTAGCAAAACAAACTGTATGGGGTCGTTTAGAAGTAATGAAAATTACAATCAGGATCATTGATGTGCAAATGTTAAATATTTTTAGGATGATGAATGTCTCACAAGGGAAAGAGGAGAGAAAGACTGAGCATTATAAAAGATTTGTACATGGAAAGATTGTGCATCTTTTGAAAGCAGAAGTAACTCAGAAACTTGTTATTCTCTTTATAGTTATCTACCTGGGGGCCTTGCCTGACAATTTAAGTTCTACATTGTTAAGAATTTAATGGTTGGTATCTTTAATCAATAAGAGGCAGCTAATGGCTTTCACAATTTAAGTTCTACACTTTTATTACAAATTTGCAGTGTTCTGCTTACAACGGGCTTTAACAATGACTGTCTTTTGTGTTATAGTTCATTGAGAGCACAAAGTAGTTATGACTTTTCTGGTATTTTAGCTTTATAGACTCAGTATCATTATGAAGTTGGTGCACCTTTCAGATTAATTTTTCTTTCTGGGAAGTTGAATTGCCAGTTGTTCTATGTTACATTCATGAACTGAAGCAGATTATTATTATTTTGAACTTGAAGATATGCATATATCCTGATCTTTTGTGTTGATCTGTTTATTAGGGCAACAAAACAAGCTTTGGCCGTGTGAATGATGCTGAAAGGAATTCTGTGAGTGTTGAGATGGCTAGTCCTGCTTGTTCATCTTCTCTACTTTCAGATCAGAGTCCACTGCAATGTCAATCAGCAAATACATCAAGCCTAAGCACTTCTCCGGCATTGGAATATGAAGATGCAGAATCCAGTATGGATGCATTATGTCTTGCCCAATAAGTCTGATTCTTTCTACTGAAACTAAGAAATTGAAACAAATAACTTGTTAGAAGTATAGAAAAGCATTTTAGTTTAGAATGCTTTGTGCAAGACATATGCCTACTTATATTTTGGTTTAACTAACAGGTGATCCTCAAGTAACTTCCAGTTATAATTCTCATTTTGAGTTACAACCCTCAGAAGATGGGATTTTTTCGGGTCAGGAGACGCCTAACATTTTTCAAAACTATTTCAACATTCAAACTTCGAGTGATAGAGGTAAGACAATGTATTTTTTGTGAACTTAATAAGCACATCAAGGTAGGTATCATGCATCACAGAGTACAAGTAGATGGTAATAGAAATTTGTGTCAGGTGATTATGACAGGAAGCAGTTTGATATTCTGCAAAGCTCCTTTGCCTCTCTTGTTGATCAAAATTTGACCGGCGACCGTAAAATTTCTGGTTTTGAAATAAATTTCCACAAGCCCAAGAGACAGATTGATTTAACTTCCTGGGAAGAGGTCTTGAAACAAAGTACAGTAGATTTCCAGAATGCACCTCATCAATCTGCATATATTTCTGGTCAGTCTTTTGTTATTGATGGGACACCAAGCAGACAGGTTCATGCCAACCTTGAACAACTGTTCTCAGATGAGCTCAGAATAAAACAAGATGATATCAAGAAACTGGATGACAGATCTGAGTGGCAGGTTTCTTTTTTTCTCTAAGATGAGTTTTCTTTTGGATTCTATTTTATGTTTCATGCCATTTTCAGGTAGCAATAATCCTGCTTCTCTTGAAGTTGCTTTTGAGTTCCTTGCTATTGATAACTTTCACATTCATCATGTATTATTTTTTGAACCAGACCGGTTTTCGTTTTCATGGTCCAAATGGCTTTCTTACTGTTATCAAAGTTTAAGTGTGGTCTTGTGATACCTCTCAATCCCAAAAACAGAAGGCACTCAACAAAACAAAGGGGAAATTTTTTCAAATTGTGCTTCATACATGTTTAGTTTGTGACTATGATGAAGTTTTTTTTTCAAGACCCATCCTGTTACTCCAGTGTATGTTTTGCTTTTTGTTTTTTCCTCTGGATAGGCAAGTTTTCCATATTCCATAGAGGCTGGTTATGTCTGGAATGGACAAATGTGCATTTATATAGAGGAATAGGGCAAAAAGAGCTGCAAATGTAATTTTTGGTTTTCTTTCTGTTATAAGTTTTAAGTCGGGTGTTGTGATAACTTCTTGAGCCTTAAGAAGCAAGAGGCACTCAACCAAACTCTCTCTCTCTCTCTTGTTGTGCTTCTTGATGCATGTTTAGTTTGTGATTCTGATGCAGTTTTTTTTACTTCCATCCTGTTATTCCAGTGTATGTTTTTCATGGTTGCTTTTTTTTTAGCAGTTACATGTGATAAGTTTCCCATTTGTGAAAATCTCTTTATCATTCCATAGAGTCTGGTCAAGTCTTGAATGGAAAGCTGTACATTTTTCTTGAGTAGGGAAAAAAGAACTTCGAATGTAACTCTTGGTTTATTTATATTGATGAAGATGTTCGTGGCATTAGAAATTCCGTTTTGCCTTCTCTTTTGCTGCTTTGCAGCATAAGTTTTTTCTGTTCCCTCTTTCTATGTTCTTTATTAACTTTGGTAGTTGCGTCAGGCCAGCTGCCTTACCAGTCCTTTTAACTATTGCTTGAATATGGCTGGTGGAATCTGAGTGGAGTGGCTCAGTTAACAAATCAGCATCAGCTAACTCTTTCAGCAGTTAAAGCTGATACTTGGCAACACTTAACATTTCTAGACAGTCCAATTCTTGGTTCCACTCTGTAGTTCACTTAAAGTTCAATTACTTTGTAGATGTACTTTTGGGCTCTCAATTTTTGGATTTAAACATAAATTTGTGGAAGTGACATTTTGTTTTTAACCATTGAAACAGTTGGCTTCAGAAGAAGATCATTCAGCTTCATCTACATGGCCCATCAGCCGACAACTGCATGAAGATTTTCATGAAGTAAATGCACCTTATGACCTGAAACCATTAACTGGAGAAGCAGACCTCCAAAATGAGCTTCAAGTGCAGCTGAAGGAAAACAACATGCTTTTAGAAGTTAGTTTTCAGAAACAACATAAGGATTTAGAGAGTGCTGCAAATGTAGAAGCAAGTTCCACTTCAATTAAAAAAGTGTCAGACTGCCCATCTGAGGGAGAAGGATTAAAAAAGTTAGATAGCTTCTGTCGTTGGATGAGCAAAGAATTTGATGTGGATGAATCACTTGCACCATCTGATCCAAGATTATACTGGAATGTGGAGGAAAGCCGGGATATGGGTGTGGATGCTGACTTGCTGAGCCCGTCACTTTCACAAGAGCAGCTTTTCAGCATTCTTGATTTCTCTCCAAATTGGGTATACTCAGGCATGGAAACAAAGGCATGTAAACTTCAACCTTTTGCGTAATTTATTTTCTTTTCCTATCTTTTTTCTTTTTTCCTCCCACGAGCTGTAGCTTACTGTTTTTTGCTTTTTCTTTTACAATCTTGATATAGTAGATTAGGGACTACACAAAGAAAAAAAATGGAACAATGCATCTTTTAGCAGCTTCAATGTACAATGGTCTATATGGGTTCAAGAAGCCCTATCTCATTCATTTGAAATTTATTTCCGTGCATATAGGGATTTAGATGGTTGGATTCTGTTTAGATGTAGGCCTTACTGAATCTGACCTTATCAGATATGGATGGAAAATGGCAGTACCAAATCCAGACCCGATTAGCATAAAAAAGCTAATGATAATAGAGATTTACACTTATCGGGTATCCATTGGATTCAGGTTCTATTTGGATTTGGATTTGGACGCAAAAACTGGAAACTCCTCATTCTACCAAATCCAAATGAATGGGGTTGGATTTGGTTGGATATCTGACCCAAATCTGAATCATTGGCATCCCTAGGTGAATAAGGGTGACACTTTAAGACACTTGGGTTCATGCGAGGAAGTTCTATCTCATTCCTTTGAAATTTATGTCAGTGCATAAAGTGTGACACCATGAGACTTGGGTTCATGGCTTAATGTATCCTGTATTCAGAATTGCTTAGCATTAGAGAAAACCTATGTAACATGGGTACGGGTGCAGGTATGGAGGAATACTGCATTTTCAAAAAATGCCGGTACAGGGACACAACTATATATATTATTATATATTAGTGTGGGTCCAATGTAAGATACACATAATGGTTTATAAATGCAATGCAGTTTTTAGTAAAAAAATAATTTTATTGATGTTTTTAATAAATGTGAGGAGCAGATTGACATTTTTGATAAAGAGAAGGGTTAACTGATATTTTCAATAAAAAAGGTAAAAAAGGTAAAGTTATAATATTAAAAAATAAAAAAGAAACGTGGGTATACAAAAAAGAAGAGGGAGAGGGGGGGCATTTGTCCCACCTCCTATCTCTCTCTGCGGGTCTGAAATAGAAGAAGAAGGAAGAGTGGAGTCCGAAGGAGGAGAAGAAGGAAAAAGGCGGAAGAGGTACACATCTCTCTCTCACCTTCTTCTTTCTTCTTTCTTTCTCTTTCCTCCTCCTCTTCTTCTTGTTCTCTCTCTCTCACCTTCTTCTTCCTTCTTCTTCTCTCTCTATCACTTTCTTTCTCTTTCCTCTTCTTTTTCTCTCTCTCTCTCGATGACTTAGAGAGAGAAAGAGGGGAAACGAGATGGGGAAGACGAGAGCACGAGAGAGGGAGACAAATAAGGGGAAGACGAGAGAGAGAGAGAGAGAGAGAGAGAGAGAGAGAGAGAGAGAGAGAGAGAGAGAGGCGAGGCGAGAGGGAGACAGAACAGAGAGAGCGAGGCTGCGATGGGGTTAGGGCATGAGGAAAGAGACGAGAGAGGGAGAGTTTTCATCGGGCCAGGTTAAAAAAGACTGGAACGGGTTGGGTCTTCGTTGGACCTGACCCAACGTAGTGCGGGACCCAATCCATGGCATGTAATGAAAAGAGGCGGAAGCACCAATAGAGCAAATGTCACTCTTAAAGAGTGACCACTAAAGCCAAGAACACAATCACCAAATGTGCACACACAAAAACTCTCAAATATGGAAATGACTTAAAGTCATAAGTTGGATATTGAAGAAGAGAAGAGAGAGGGGTATAAAACCCATACATAAGAAGGAGAACACCTCCTCTATTTATAGAGGAGGGAGGCTCTAAGGAAGAGACTACAAGGGGGCTCCCTTGTAGTCGTTGGGAGCTCCAACGGTCAGAAATATGACCGTTGGGGCCCCAACGACTACAAGAGTGGGGCCCCTTGTGGTCATCCTAAAAGGAAAAAAATAAAAAGATAAAAAGTAAAAAGCAAAAAGGAAAAAGGGAAAAAAGATAAAAAAGAAAAAGTACATTGACAGAATTACAATAATACCCCTATCGGGTATTTCAATAAAATAGAATATGTATATATATACATATATGTATACATATACTTGTATATATACGAATGTATATATATAAATATATGTATATATATATATATATATATATATATATATATATATTTTAACACGCCCCCTCAAACTTTACGGGGAGAAGACCGAAAGTTTGCTAAGGAGAAACATGAATCGTGGAGTTGGGAGCGCCTTGGTGAAGAAGTCCGCTAGTTGATGCTCTGAAGTAACATATGGTAATGAGATAGTCCCTCTGAGGTATTCGTCTCGAACATAATGGCAGTCCATTTCAATATGCTTGGTCCGCTCATGAAAGGTGTGATTACTAGCAATGTAAATCGCACTTTTGTTGTCACAGCAGAGCTTGGTGGGAGTAGAAATGGGGACGCCCATGTCAGCAAGGAGACTTCTGAGCCATACGATTTCCATAGTTGTCATTGCCATGGCCCGATATTCACCTTCAGTGGATGACAGTGAAACCTTCTGCTGCTTCTTGCATCTCCACGAAATTAGGGATTCACCTAAAAAAATACACAGACCCGTTATTGAGATACGTTCATTAGGATTTCCTCCCCAGTCAGCATCAGTAAAAGCAGTTAAGTCAAGAGAGGAGGAAGAGGATAAGAAGAGTCCTTTGGATATAGTATTTTTGATATATCTGACAATTCTCAATACGGCTGCCATATGAACCAAAGTAGGTGCATGCTGAAACTGGCTTACTGCATGAACCGCATGAGCAATATCTGGACGTGTGATGGATAGATAGGTGAGAGATCCGATTAATTGACGGTAGGGGGTTGCATCCTCAAGAAGAACACCATCTTCAAGTCTCAGTTTTGCATTAATGACTTCAGGAGTCTCAACTTTCTTTTCATCAGATATTCCTGATTTGGCACAAATTTCTGCAGCTAATTTCATCTGAGATAAGATATATCCTCGCGGGGAATAAGCCACTTCAATCCCTAAAAAATATCTCAAATAACCAAGGTCAGACATATCAAAAGTTTCTTTTAACATGGACTTTACATTATTTACTCCCTTTTTGTCATTCCCAGTAATGATCATATCATCAACATACAACAGAAGCATAATAATGGAGTCACCTGTCCTTTTAACAAAAAGAGCAGTGTCAGTATAACAAGAAGAAAAACCTAAATTTATTAATACATTACTAAACCTATCATACCAAGCTTTAGGGGCTTGCTTAAGACCATATAAGGCCTTTTTTAATTTCAAGATTTTTCCATTTAAATCCATACCCGGAGGCGGTTTCATATACACTTCTTCATTTAAATTACCATTCAAAAAGGCATTTTTGACATCTAGTTGAAAGATTGGCCATTTTTTAACTACGGCTATAGCAATAAGAGCTCGAACACTAGTCATTCGAGCAACGGGGGCAAAAGTTTCATCATAATCTACCCCATACTCTTGGGCATATCCCTTGGCTACTAACCTAGCCTTATATCTTTCCAATGAACCATCACTCTTAGTTTTCACTTTAAAAACCCATCTACATCCAATGGGTTTCTTGCCATTGGGAGGATCAATGATTTCCCAAGTTTGTGCCTTTTTAAGAGCATTAAGTTCAAGTTGCATAGCATCATTCCAATGAGCATATTGCTTAGCATCATTGTAATGAGATGGTTCATGAAAAGAGTGAAGGGCAAGTAGACATGCTCGAAAATTAGGCGAAAAAGAGTCATAAGAAACAAATCTATTTGGTATTTTAGAAATCCGATTTGACCTTCTTTGAGAAGTCTCTTTGATGGACTCATTTTGGGAAAATCTTTCAAGGGCACAAGGAGGATTCCTTTCATTCCTTCTAGAGTAGACTTGTATTGGTCTTGAAACATTTTCTTTTAGGTTTTGATCATCGCTTGGATGTTCAACAAGATCTTCACTAAGAGATTCATTAGAATCAATATGATCATCTTTAGGCAATAAGTCAAATAAGAATGAATAATCAATATTTTCATTCGGTTGGTGCGAAAAACCACTTTCCTCTTCAAGAAATGTGACATCTTTAGAGATATAAAGCTTGTTTTTAAGTATGTCAAAACATCGATATCCTTTTTGTTTTTCGCCATATCTCCAAAAAATGCATTCAATAGCCCTAGGGGAAAGTTTATCATTCTTGTGGGTTAAAACAAAACATTTACATCAAAAAATTCTTAGTCTTTTATAATCAGGAGACATATTGTAAAGTTTTTCAAATGGAGAAAGATTTTTCAAAGAGGACGAAGGAGTTCTATTGATAAGATATGAAGAGGTTAGAACCGCTTCGGCCCAAAAAGATTTTGGAATCTTTTTTGAGATTAACAATGTTCTTGTAGTCTCTATTATGTGCCTATGCTTTCTTTCCGCAAGGCCATTTTGTTGCGGAGTGTTGGGGCAAGAACGTTGGTGACAAATTCCATTTTCTTTTAAATAGGTTTGAAAATCATTGGACATATATTCGCCTCCCGAATCAGATCTAAGAATAGATAGATTTCCCAAAAATTGGTTTTTGACCATTGCATGAAATTCTTTAAAGAAGGAAAAAACTTCGGATTTACGACTTAGGAAGTAAATCCATGTGAATCGAGTAAAATCATCAATAAATACAACGTAATACGAAAAACCACCTTTAGACAAAATAGGGGAAGGTCCCCACACATCGGAATGGATAAGTTCAAATGGCCGAGTGGTAAAGTAACTTCTTTATGGAAATGGAATAGCTTTAGATTTCCCAAAAATGCAATCTTTACAAGGCATGTGATTGTCTTTACAAGTATTGTTCAAAAACGGAAAAAGAGACATTTTTACAAAATTTGGATGGCCAAGTCTCTCATGCCATATTCCAATACTTTTGTCTTTTACAAGATTGCACGATGGCTTAGATGGAAGTGTCAAAAAATCCATGAAATAGAGGTCACCCCTTCTATGGCCTTGCCCAATCAGCTTCCCTGACTGGAGATCCTGCACGGTGCAATCCTTGGGTGAGAAAGAGACTTGGCATCCATGATCGGTAATTTGAGATACGGAAAAAAGGTTTAAATTTATTTTAGGAACGATTCTTACTTTAGGAACAAAAAAATTCTTAAAATTAAGAGATCCAATACTTTCAATTTTTAATGATGTACCATCGGCCGTTGAAACACAAGAAGATATAGGTTCGGAAAAAATATTTGAAAGAGAATTTTTATGAGATGTCATATGAAAAGAAGCACCGGAGTCTAGTATCCACATACCTGGAGGAGATGAAGAGTAGGCAATGGCGGCCCCGGATGTTGAAGGAGAAGCCTTGAGTAAATGTTGGAGAACTTCAGAGATGTGATTTAGAGTTTCTTTGATATCTCCTTCTTTGGTGCTTTCTTCCTTCTTTGAAGAATCTTCTCCAACCGCGGCAACTTTTCCTTTAAGCTTTGGGCAAACGGGTCTTATGTGCCCCGGTTCATTACAATAATGACATATAATCCCCTTTCTAGGTCTATAGTTATTTTTGTTAAAGTGGGGAGGTCTATATGCTTTAACATTTGATCCGGGCCTAGTAACGGCCAAAACATCATCACTCTTAATGCTCAAACCAAGCCGAGTTTCTTCTTGACATATCTCGGCAAGGGCATCTTCAATAGGTAGGGCTTTGCTTCTATGGAGAAGAGATGCCCTTACTTGTTCAAATTCCAGGCGAAGTCCATGAAGGAATTGAAAAAAGTGCTCCTTTTCAATTTGTTCTCTTCTTAGCTCAATATCTTGTGGGGCAACCCACTTAGGCTCAAGAAGAGCAAGCTCATCCCAAAGGGGGGTTAGAGAGCTAAAATAGTCCCGGACACTTATGTCCATTTGTTTGGTAGAACGGATTTTCTCTTGACAAAAAAATTGTCGAGCAAGATCCTTTTGGGTATGCATACCCTTAAGGAAAAACCAAGCCTCATTGGCCCTTCTAAATTTGGCAATATTAGCACAATTTTTAAGATCTACATTGTTCATAAACCATGCCAAAATTTTGGCATGGTTACTTTCCCAATCCTCAATTTTGGATTGATGATCATTAATGGCTTTGATGCGCTCATCGCCATCTAAAGCCTTCTCAATCTCATTTTCAATTTTGGTGAGAACAAGAGAGGGTTCGGGAGTAGTTCCCATAACAAAACCCCAAAGTTTCTTACCTCTTAGGTGATTTTCCATAGCGGAGGCCCACATGAGGTAGTTGGACCCATTTAGCTTAAAAGAGAGCTCCACTTTAGAGTCACGTTCCATCGGCACCAAATATTCTTATTTTCTTCAAAAAAACTTTGAGAGGCACGCGTTCCAAGATGACAAGAGAGAAGCCCAATCACCAACCGAGCTCTGATACCATGTAATGAAAAGAGGCGGAAGCACCAATAGAGCAAATGTCACTCTTAAAGAGTGACCACTAAAGCCAAGAACACAATCACCAAATGTGCACACACAAAAACTCTCAAATATGGAAATGACTTAAAGTCATAAGTTGGATATTGAAGAAGAGAAGAGAGAGGGGTATAAAACCCATACATAAGAAGGAGAACACCTCCTCTATTTATAGAGGAGGGAGGCTCTAAGGAAGAGACTACAAGGGGGCTCCCTTGTAGTCGTTGGGAGCTCCAACGGTCAGAAATATGACCGTTGGGGCCCCAACGACTACAAGAGTGGGGCCCCTTGTGGTCATCCTAAAAGGAAAAAAATAAAAAGTAAAAAGGAAAAAGGGAAAAAAGATAAAAAAGAAAAGTACATTGACAGAATTACAATAATACCCCTATCGGGTATTTCAATAAAATAGAATATGTATATATATACATATATGTATACATATACTTGTATATATACGAATGTATATATATATATATATATATATATATTTTAACATGGCATACCCGCACTGCGCGGTGGTGGTACCCATGTCCAACACGGGTACAGCACTCTTTCATGTGTGTCTATGTTACTTAGGTGAAAACCCAAAATGAGAGAGCACAAAGAGAGATGAATGCCAAAAGCTTCATTGCTAAGAAAGAAAGAGCATTACAACATAAAGGGGTCGACCCCTCTTGGCTACACTAAAAGAAAAAAATAGTTGACCTTCTAACCGTCATACAAAATAAAAAAACCCTTGTAAATAATCTTATGTACATGAATAGGAGGGTAGCACCAAAACTAAAAATACATATGATACACCTGTTTCACCCATATGACATTATTCAACATCCTGCATCATGTATTTCATTGCAATCCAACTCTTGGGTTGCTACTCTGTCTCAGGGTGGTGTCTGATTGCAAAATATAAACTTTTCAAAGGGACAAATTCCCTTTGACATAAATCCACCTGGTAGTTTTTATTTTTTACTCTTTGACATAGAACCTCATTATTGGCTAATGGGCTTGGAGACCTTTTGTTTCTTTCTTTTTTCAGTGGGGGGGTTGGGTGAGGGGTGCAAGTTGGGCTTTCTGGGGTTGAGACCTTTTCCCCTAGAAAAATAGCTGCTTCTGAGACAAATTTATCTGGGATTTTTTTTTCATCCATGTTGGTTTGATGACAGGAAAGCATTATTTAATTTTGGGAAAAATAAAAGTAGACAAAGTTAAAACTTGTCCTTAACCATTAGTATCTTGTGCTTTTTGATAAGATAAGTATGCGAAAAATAATAGTAGACAAAAGTAAAACCTCATTCTTAACCTTTAGTATCTTGTGCTCTTTTATAAAATAGTTATGCACAGAATGATAATTTATGCTTTGGGGTTTTCAAGTTTCTGTTGTCTGCCCCTTTTTATTGTTTGTAAACTTTATAATACTGCAATTGCAAAAAATATATCAGGTTTTGGTTACCGGTACATTCTTGCATAACCAAAAGAATTCATACAAATGGTCCTGCATGTTTGGGGAAATTGAAGTTCCTGCAGAAGTCGTAGCCCCAGGTGTTCTTCGCTGTCATGCTCCAATACATAATGTTGGAAGAGTGCCATTCTATGTCACGTGCTCAAACAGGTTGGCATGTAGTGAAGTGCGCGAGTTCGAGTATCGTGCAAGCAATCCTTGTGTGGAGACTGCTTCTACAAATGAGATGCTCCTTCAAGTACGGCTTGCAAGATTGTTGTCATTGGAGTTGGACACACAACTAAAAAACCCTGTTATTGATGGTGAAAAACATAATATATGCATCAAAATCAGCTCCTTGCTGAAGGATAATGAGGATGAATGGTTTCAAATGAACTCTAGCAGTGATGCAGGGTATTCCCCTGGACATGTAGAGTACAAATTGCTGCAGAAACTAATGAAAGAGAAGTTACATGATTGGCTTCTTGTAAAAGCATTTGAAGATGGTAGAGGTCCAAATGTGTTAGATAATGAAGGACAAGGTGTGCTGCATTTAGCATGTGCCCTTGGTTATGATTGGGCAATAGCACCAATGATAGCTGCAGGTGTCAACATCAATTTCCGTGATGTTCGTGGTTGGACTGCACTTCACTGGGCAGCATTTTGTGGCAGGTAAACCTTCACATTCCTCTTTGCTTAGTTGTATAGCACTCCACATTTCAGTTCCCAGTATTTTGTTATTGTCTGTCTGAAATCCTCTTTTGCTACTTAAGTTGCTGATTTCCTCTTTCATGAACGTGTTACATTCTCAGAGAGCGCACTGTTGTTGCACTGGTTACCATGGGTGGAGCTCCAGGGGCATTGACTGATCCAACTCCTCAATTTCCTTCTGGTAGAACACCAGCAGATCTGGCTTCCAGCAATGGACAGAAAGGAATTGCTGGTTATCTTGCAGAAGCTGCATTGACATCACATCTTTCCACCCTCACTTTAAAAGAAACCCTTAAGGATGGAAATGGACTTTCGGGTTCTGGTAAAAGAGGTACCGTAACCTTTTTGGATAGTGGTATCAACCATCTTAGTGAAGGTGATATCGAAGATGAATCTTCATTGAAAGACTCATTATCTGCCGTCCGTAATGCTGCACAAGCTGCAGCAAGGATTCATCAAGTATTCAGAGTGCAGTCCTTCCACCGAAAGCAGCTGATTGAGTATGGCGATGATAAATGTGGTATCTCAGATGAGCGTGCTCTTTCAGTCATTTCGGTTCATAAGACACAGAGAACAAGTCATCATGATGAGCCTATTCATTTTGCTGCTATAAGGATACAGAAAAAGTTCCGTGGTTGGAAGGGGCGCAAGGAATTTTTGATAATCCGTCAGCGCATTGTCAAAATCCAGGTGAGTTCTTTCGATTTTGCTGGTTTCCAAGCATATGCATCCTAGAAAGAAAATAAACTTCATAACATCTTTGACAACTATTTTTTCTGTTGAAATTTAATTTTTGTGGGCAGCTTCTTACTGAATGTAGCTTTCATGTGCTAATGAGGAGATTAGTGTTTGATAACTATTGTTCTCATTCCAAAACAGTATATCACAAATGTGCAAAAAATACTCTCAAGACAAAATGGTACATAAAGGTCCTGAAATGTTTGGGACTATATATTGAAGGATTCATGAGATCACAAGGGCTTTCTCTTTTTTCATTTGGTTTGGTAGTCTCCCTGGTTATATATTCCCATTTGTCTCAGCTCCTATTTCTCTTGGAGAAACCCCATCCATCAGTCTCAAACACCTCTTAACCTCTTAATGACACCTATCTCAGGCCTTTGGCTACTAGATTTAGCCTCACAATTAAGATCTCAAAAATTTGCAAATAGGGTTAAAAATAGAAATACATATAATATCTCATTAAGTCTGGTTCTACTGCTCTAAAAAACCAGTAAAATATCTCTAAGATCCCTAAAAACCAGCTTCTAGTGGAAGCAATGGAACCCAAATGATTGAGAGATTTTCACCAGAATCTCTTTTGTGAGAAAGAGAAATGAAGAGGAGAAGAGGGGCTGCGGCTGTCACGATTTCAATAATGAAATCGTGACCTAGAACATGTATTTATATGTTTTGATATACAATATGGGTCCGGGTCTCGTATAATGTCCAGACCAGAATACATTATATATTTGGTATGACATATGTAATATACAAAACACTACTTTTTCACCTCCCCTCAAGTTGATCATGGTTTTGAACCATGAACAACTTGCCTTTAAGCATCCAAAAACGATCTTTTGTCAAGTCTTTTGTAAATATGTCTGCAACTTGTCTTTCAGTATTAACAAATTCAGGCTCGATCTCCTTTTCTTCAACTTTTTGTCTTACAAAATGCTGGTCTATCTCAATATGCTTAGCGCGACTGCGATGTACTCTGGATTGAATGACATGTTGAGAGCACTTTGCTTGTCACACAACAAGGTAGACCGAGAGATCGTTTCTCCCACTTCAGTTAGTAAATGTCTGACCCATGTGACTTCGGCAGTAGCGGCAGCCATGGATCTATACTCGGCCTCAGTGCTTGATCTGGCGACGGCTTTTTATTTTTTATTATTCCAAGAGACTAAGTTTCTTCCAATGAAGACACAATATCCTGATGTAGACCTTCGTTCATCTGGATCTCTTGCCCAATCTGCATCACAATATACAGTAAGCTCACGCATATCCTTGCCAGACGATTTTGGAGAATATATCAATCCATCTTCAATTGTTCATTTCAGATATCTAAGTATCCTCTTAACAACCTCCATATGTCCAGTACGTGGTGCATGCATAAACTGAGACACTTGATTGACTGAATAAACAATATCAGGTCGAGGGAATGCGAGATACTGTAACATCCCTATTAAACTGCGATACCTGGTGGAATCCTCACACAGGTCTCCATCATGTGTACTTAGTTTTTGGTGAAGTACACTTGGAGTTCCTAGAGGTTTGTAGTCTTTTATACTTGCTTTGCTGAGAACGTTCATCGTATACTTGTGCTGAGTAAGAGTCAAGCCATCAGCCCGGCTATCGACTTCTACCCCAAGAAAATAACTCAAGGCACCAAGATCTTTCATTTTGAACCTTTGACCTAATAGGTTTTTCACTTCTTTGGTGTGATCTTCAGAGTTTCCTGTGATGACAATATCATCCACATAAATTAGTAACAAGGTGGTCACATTTTGCCTTATAAAAAATGAATAATGAGTGATCTAGTAGAGAGTGGGAAAATCCATTCTTTTGAATCTCAAGTGAGAAGTTGTCAAACCAGAAATGAGATGCTTGTTTTAGGCCATAGATAGCTCTTTTTAGCCTGCATACATGTGTTTTACAATCTTGCTCGTAATATCCAGGTGGTTGTTCCATGTAAACTTCCTCCTTCAAATCCCCATGCAAGAATGCATTTTTTACATCAAGCTGACTCAGCTTCCATCCATGTTCAACAGCTAAGGAAAGAATAATTTGAATCATTCTCATTCTCACCAGTGGGCTAAAAGTCTCATCATAGTCTTGTCCTGCTTCTTGGGTGAACCCTTTTGCCACCAGTCTTGCCTTGTATTGTTCAATGGTCCCATCTGGTTTATACTTTATTTTATAGACCCATTTGCATCCTACAACATTTTTGTCAGGTGGTCTGGGAACAATTTCCCAAGTTTCACATTCTTGTAAGGCTTGCATTTCATCATTCATGGCTTCTACCCATTTGGTAGAAGTGGTTGCCTGATAGTTCACAATAGGTTCATCTTTCTTATTGAGGGCAGTTAAAAAGAACTGAAAATCCATGGAGAAGTTGTTATAACTGACCCACCTATCAATAGGATATCACATGCGATTGAATCTTCTGACCTCAAGAATATGGGAGGAAGTAGGTGCAGCTGCTGGGGTGCGATTTAAGAGACCTGACACAGTCGTTCTTTGTCTAGTATAGGAAATGCCCTTGTATCTGCCTGGTACCAATGACGGTGCTTCTTCCCCATTCTGTGATCCCGATGCACCAATAGTCTCAAACATTTCTTCTTCCTGCTGCACACAATCTGAAGAACAGACTTTATTGAGACTAGCAAAGAGTTCTGAGTTCAACCAAGGATAATAAACTTCAGCTGTGGTAGAGGGCATATCCATTGTGCCAGCTTTGTGATCAAAATTTTGTTCATCAAAGACGACATTTCTTGAGATTCTGATACGTCTGTTAGCGGGATCATAACACCTGTATCCTTTGTAATCGTCTGAATATCCCACAAATCTACACTTAGGAGCCTTGTCCTGAAACTTGTTTCTCAGAGACTGATCAATGTGCACATAACAAACACATCCAAAGGCACGTAAATCATGACAACTAGGATGAACTCCAAAAAGACAGTAATAAGGAGACTTATTTTCCAAAACAACCATAGGCAATCTATTTATCACATGTACGGTAGAATGAAAAGCTTGTCCACAGATTAATGGGAAGATTATTGTCATGGAGCATGCTCATTGCACTTTCATGACACCCTTTTTCCTATCCCATTATTTTGAAGAAAAGAAATAAAGTCACTAGATGAGAACTCCCCTCCTCCATCACATTGGAAAAATTGGATGGACTCAGAGAATTGATTTTTTACTAAGGAAGAAAGTTCTGAAACAAAAGAAAAACTTCTGACTTATTTTTTATAAAATATATCTAAGTGTATCGAGAGTAGCTGTCAACAAAAATTAAGTAGTATCTACTTCCAGATCCAGAGGCAACTGGGGCAGGCCCCATACATCAGAACCTATGTCACATGGGTGCGGGTGCAGGTGCGGGTGCGACACGGGTGCGGCGCAATTCCAAAAAATTTGGACACGGGGACTCGGCTATATATATATATATTAAAAAATATATATTATAAATATATATATTTTAAATATTATAATTATATATATATAACAATAAATTAACACATAAAGATTGTAAATTTTAAAGCAAAAAAAAAACAATTCTTAACAACCCAAACTTACCAAAATATAACACATAAAGAAGCTTGTGAGTGTGATAAACAACAAAACTTATCATAAATCTGCCTCATCGTCTGAATTAGAAGGAAAAACAGGATCGAGGTAGTCCATGTTGAGAATATATAAATTATGTTCTCCCTTCAAGTCAAAATCTTCTGGATTTACATCCCAATTCTTGGATGGTCCACAACTGCATCAAAAAATCACTATATTAGTATCTAACTTAAAACTTTGAATACAAATATTTAAATACAAACTTTGAATACAAAGAAAAAAAAGTACCTATACTCTTCTTTGGTGCGGCGAGAAATTAATCGTAGATTTGAGTGAACATATACCAAATCCTCTGCTCTTTTACTAGTGAGTTTGTTTCTTTTAATGTTGTGAATTTGAGCATATGTACTCCAATTTCTTTCACAACAAGATGATGTAGCAGGTTGGGATAACAACTTCATTGCAAGACGTTGCAGATTTGGTGTCTCTGATCCATATGTTGCCCACCAATTAAGGGGATCTTCCTCGTCCCTTGCCACAAGTGCTGCTAAAGAATCAAATCTCCCAGTAGAAAACTTGCCAAACTCACTATTTACAACCTTAAACATGTGAGGATCATTAAAAAGTCTTCCCAAATATATCATTCTATTTCTTGATATCTCAGGATCTTCATTTGGAGAAACACGACCAACACCTGCTGTCAACCATTTTTTTGCATAGTATTTTGGATTGAGAGAGTGTGACATGCAATGCAAAGGTGTATTGCTTTTATCCCATCTTCTCACTAAAACTGAATGTACATGATTGTAAAATTCTGAATCATCAAGTGCAATATCTTTCTTCTCATGTTTAAAAATGATACTTTGAACTTTTTCAATCATATTGTCCCACATTTCATAAATTCTATGAAGCATGGGTACATCTCTGTCAACTTCTCTCAGCATTTCCCAAATAGGCTATGTAAATTCAACAAAATATGTAATTTTATCCCACCAAAAATCATCACAGATACATTTTTTGATAGCTTGAGCCTTGACATCATATTCAGTACGATAAAAATCCCAATCTTGATCAGCCACCATCATCATCAATGCATTCTTGAGTTGCTTAATTCTTTTTATCATAACAATGAGAGAAGCAAAACGAGTTTCAGCAACTTTCAGTAACTTGAGATCAGAATGCCTATTAAATATAGAAAGGGCATGATGATGGTTTACAACAAAATTTCTAATATTTCGAACATCATGCTCTATTTCCTCAATCCATAAGCACATTTCATGTGCTTCATCTTTTGATGGATTGCATATACTCTTAAGTGCCAAATTTAAACTGTGTGCTGCACAAGGAGTCCAAAAAATATGTGAATATGTATCTTCACTTGCCAAATTCATTCATGCACGACTGCAAACTGGAGCATTGTCAGTAATGATTTGCACCACACTTTCTTCATCCACTTCTTTTATCACTTCAACAAATAATCTCTTTAAATATTCAGCATCTTTATACTCTCCAGATGCATCAACAGTCTTCAAAAAGATTGACCCATTAAGTGAGTAAGCAATGAAGTTTATCAGTGGTCGCCTTTGTATATCAGTCCACCCATCAGAAACAATCGACACTCCATGTCGTTTCCATGCAAATTTTTGGGTCTCTAGCAAGTCTTCAATTCTATTTTTTTCCTCTGCAAGAATGACTGTTCTTAGTTTTTCTGAACTAGGAGGCACATAACCACTCAAATTGCAATTAGCCAAAGATGTAATCATATCTTTCCAGTATGGACTTCTAGCTACATTAAAAGGAATTGAGCTTGAGTAAAAGAATCGACCAATCTTTTTATCAATTTCTGCTCTTGCCATGTTTTTGAATGACGCTTGTATTGTTTTATTGCTTTCCATCTTTCTTTTCTTTAAAAGCTCTTCTTGTATATCACTAGCAGTAGGAAAAGACAAATTAATCGAATCGCTTTTCATCTCTACAATTTTCTTCTTTTCAGCTTCCTCTTGTTCTTTTTTTAATTGCTTTAACATGTCTTTGTCAACCCCAGAACATGCCCTAATTCCTTGACCACGAATATGCAAAAGATGTGCTTTCACACGCATATAAGAACCTGTGAAAACAATCTTACATAGATTACAATGAAACTGCACATTCCCACCACCACCACTACTAGCTTTTATCCCTTTTGTCACAAGCCTCCAAAGTGGTTGAGAAACTTCTAATTCAGGGTTAGAACTTGAACCAAATGTATTGACACTACCGCTAGAACTCGCCATTATATCTGAAAAGTGAAAACTGAAAAGAAAATAAGTAAATAAAATAAAGTTAATAAACACTACCTCTATGAATCGGAAGCACAGGGAGGGGCCGAGCCCCTCCCCTGCGAAAACAGGGAAGCATGGAGGGGCCAAGCCCCTCTTCTGCGAGCAGAGGGTGCAGGGAGGGGGGGCGAGCCCCTCCTCTATGAATCGGAAGCACAGGGCGGGGCCGAGCCCCTCCCCTGCGAAAATAGGGAAGCATGGAGGGGTCGAGCCCCTCTTCTGCGAGCAGAGGGTGCAGGGAGGGGGGGCGAGCCCCTCCTCTATGAATCGGAAGCACAGGGAGGGGCCGAGTCCCTCCCCTGCGAAAACAGGGAAGCATGGAGGGGCTGAGCCCCTCTTCTGCGAGCAGATGGTGCAGGGAGGGGGGCCGAGCCCCTCCTCTATGAATGGGAAGCACAGGGAGGGGCCGAGCCCCTCCCCTGCGAAAACAGGGAAGCATGGAGGGGCCGAGCCTCTCTTCTGCGAGCAGAGGGTGCAGGGAGGGGGGCCAAGCCCCTCCTTTATGAATGGGAAGCACAGGGAGGGGCCGAGCCCCTCTTCTACGAGCAGAGGGTGCAGGGAGGGGGGCCGAGCCCCTCCTCTATGAATGGGAAGCACAGGGAGGGGCCGAGCCCCTCCCCTGCGAAAACAGGGAAGCATGGAGGGGCCGAGCCCCTCTTCTGCGAGCAGAGGGTGCAGGGAGGGGGCCCGAGCCCCTCCTCTATGAATGGGAAGCACAGGTAGGGGCCGAGCCCCTCCCCTGCGAAAACAGGGAAGCATGGAGGGGCCGAGCCCCTCTTCGGCGAGCAGAGGGTGCAGGGAGGGGGGGCGAGCCCCTCTTCTGCGAGCAAAGGGTGCAAGGAGGGAAGCTACGAGCAGAGGGTGCAGGAGGGTCGACATACCTGACGGAGGGGGAGACGGTGGCTGCCTGTGGGTACCGTCACCGGAGTCTGGATCGCCGGCGTGGGTGCAGGAGAAAGCTGCAGGGGCTGAGGGGAAGAGGCAAAATCGAGAGGGTAAGCCCCTCTCCCTGTCGATAAACCCCTTTTAGGGTTCGGCTGCCAAAAAAATTTGGATCTGGGTCGGGTTTGGACCCGACCCAACCCGGATCCAAAACATAATTTAAAACTTGAAATGGACATTTTTGGACTCGGTCAAAGTTGACCGAGTCCAAAATGTCGACGGACTCGGCCTCGACTCGTTGACCGAGTCGGACTCGGCATTGACCGAGTCCGGGCCGAGTCCGAAGCCGCACCCGAGTCTGCACCCGTGTCGGGGCGTGTCGACTCGGGTGCGGCAACCCTTTAGCCGAGTCCGTGTTACATAGATCAGAACATATTATCTCAAAAGACTCTGAAGCTTTCTTATTAACTAAGCGAAAAGGCAATACATGACTTTTGCACAAAAGACAACTGGAACACTTTTGGCTTCTCTCATCCACATTGAGACTTTCTTTTGGAATGAGATTATTAGAAACAAGTTTCTCAATAAAGTGACTCCCACAATGTCCTAACTAACTGTGCTATAGGAAAGGCTTATTACATTCAGAAATACTAAAAACATTTGCTGAAGAGAAAGAACATGACTCTAATGAAGACTTCAAATCCAGATGAGCAGAGCGGACCGAATGACATGGATCTTCTTGAAAGACATACATATTGCCTTGTCTCTTTCCTTTAGCGAACGTTTTTCTCGTGCGAAGGTCCTTGACCTGCAAAGACAATGGAGTGAATTCGACTGAAGCATGATTATCATCAACAAGTTTAGAAACAAAGATAATATTTTTCTTGATATTGGGAGCATGAAGGGCATCCGAAAGTTCAAGGGTAGAATGTGACATGGGAATGACAGATTTTCCAACGTGAGAAATAGGATGGTAGGATCCATCTCCAGTGACAATCTTACTTTTTCCAAAATAAGGAATAGGTTTAAAAAGTTCACCTGCATCACCAGTCACGTGAGTTGCTGCCCCTGAGTCAACAAACCAAGTTCTTTGGTCATTCTGCTTTAAATTCAATTCTGACAAGGCAGATATCAACATATCTCTAATCTCTCCACTGTCTCTGATGCTGCTGGACTTCCTTTTTTTGTTCTGTCTGTAGAGGCTTTCCTTTATTTTCAGGATTGTACCAACAATTCGCCTTGATATGCCTCCTTTTGTTACAAAGAAAGCAAGTGGGGATAGATCTTTGTCTCTGAGCATTGGTCGACATATTTGGAGTGAGAAGCAATCCACGTCCTCTGTGTCCATTTCACCCTTGTCCTCCTCACCCCCGTCCTCGACCATAAGTCACCCCTGTGGTAAAAACTTCTTGTGAATTCGTATGAGCGTGATTTTCTTCAGAAAAGCCTTTCAGAGTCATTTCATATTGAATTAATTTAGCCTGCAACTCATCAAAAGTAGGAAGAGCAGGCAAGCACAACAGTGAAGTGACGATCATATTATAATCGGATCCCAATTCACTCAGAGTTTGTTGCACCATATCACTGTCGCTCACTGCACATCCTATAAATGCAAGTTGATCTGTGATAGTCTTATCTTGTTTAGATATTCCATGATAGTCATGGAGTCTTTTCTGAGTAGCTGAAATTCTCTCTTGAGAAAAACCATCCTCGCTTGTGAAACTTGCGAATACGTCTGCACTAGTCTCTCCCAAAGTTGCATGGTTGTACAATTGTCAGGGATTACAACAAGAACCTCTTGAGACAATGTAGAGGTAATGTATGCAACTACTTATTGGTCTTTCCTTTCCCAGTTGAGATATTCTGCATTTTTTACATACATAATTTAAATTGCCCTTTTATCATTTTTCTCTTCTCTCGTAACAAATTCTAGCGGGGCTGAAGTGGTTCCATCCAGATGACCTAAGAGACCTTGGCTCCTTATAAAAAGAATGATTTGTCTCTTCCAAATCAAGAAGTTTGAGGTGGTTAACTTTTCGGAAACAAGCTGATTGAGGAAACTCGAAGGAAGACTCGATTGAGAAGAATGGGAATCCATGATTTAAAATTTTAACAAAGATATTCACGAAGTGCCCAGTCTACTGCCAGAGAAGTTTGCTGGTCGGCCTTTTTTTTTTTGCTGAAACTGGGCAACCTTCAAGAAATTAGCGATCAGAAACTTTCAGATTCGAAGAGAAAACCAGATCTAAAAGTTTTCTTTCTCTTGTTATATTTATAAGGCTTGTGATTGACGCAGGAAGAAGTTTTGAACAACACACGTTGAACAAAATTTAAAACTGATGGTGTTTTCAGACAAATTGCAGATGGGTATTATGTGGACAAAGAGCAGAATGCTATATGAATATCAGATGTGACATCAAGAAGAAATAAACTGTGGACGCTTGATAGATTAGAGTCAGATTGAAATCTGACGTCAAATATCAAGTCTGGACAGAAATGGGACACAGATCTAACTTCGGGCCTGGTGTATATAGGGCAAATATCAATCAGAAACTTAATATTTCAGATCTGATACAACTTCACGATTAGATCTGAATATTTCAGTTCAAGTTATAAATAAAAATGAGGATATGCAGGGATGGAATATTTCAGATCTAACGCAGATGCACGATTCGATATGAATATTCAAGACAAAATAAGAATGCACAGAGGTGGAGTATTTCAGATCTGATGCAGAAGCACGACCAGATCGGAATGTTCCAGACGAAGAAGAAGGTGGGTTGATTTTAGGGATTCACGTGAAACATAATGATTTTAGGGATTCACGTGAGACGTGAACGTTCTAGACAAGGAGAGAAAAAAAACAAATTTCAAGTAAGACTTACGAAAAGAAAAGAAGGAAAGAAATAAGGGAGTTTTAGGGATTCACGTGAGACGTGATGATTTTAGGGATTCATGTGAGACGTGAATGTTCCAGACAAGAGGGGAAAAAAAAGTAAGACTTACGAAAAGAAAAGAGGGGAAGAAATAAGGGAACCTCTCTTGATTGAAACAGTCAGGTCGGACCTTTGGAAGCCGCTTCAAATCCTAGGTGGATCTCCGCTCTGATACCATGAGAGATTTTCACTAGAATCTGTTTTGTGAGAAAGAAAAATGAAGAGGAGAAGAGGGGCTGCGGCTGTCACGATTTCAATAATGAAATCGTGACCTAGAACATATATTTATATGTTTTGATATACAATATGGGTCCGGGTCTGGTATAATGTCCAGACCCAGAATACATTATATATTTGGTATGACATATGTAATATACAAAACACTACTTTTTCAATGATAAAATCCCGTTTTACTTGCCATTCGGTCCTCTCTTTTCTGACATCACCTATGCCTGTCGTTCATCAAAAAATAGGTCCAGAACCTTCACTGTAGCTTTGATTTCATTTTACATTACCTGGGGCTAAATTTTTGTTTAATTTGGTGTGGACTGGAGGATTAGTAAAAATAAGGAAAAGAAGAAAAAGACAATGATGATGATGACGAGGAAGAGAGAAAACGTGAGATGAGAATGGGGTAGCTTGTTCCTTTTTCACATTGATATATGATACAAGTTAGAGGCTAGCAAACCTTGTTAAAAATACTCCTGTACACTATGCACAAGATTTGTATAAACTATAAAATTTTCATGATTATACTAGAACAACCATGGTTTATTAGGTGAAATCTATAGCTGAAGTGACTTCTATATTCTTAATAGTTCACAAATGGCTAGAGAATCAATACCATGCATATGTCAAGATACTACACTTTGATCAATGCTGTACGTATCGTACGATACATATTGTTACTATAAAGAATATCGATACGATATACACTCGTATCATGATACGTGTGCGTATCGTAGCTGTATCATGGTGTATTGTACGATACGGGATGTATCGTACAATATGGGGTCAACACGCTTAAAAAATAGCCTAATTGTAATTTTTCAGTTTTTGGGTTTTAAAGACCTCTTGGGGTTGACTCCTTCATTTGTGTAGAAGCCATTAGAGAGGTATCCACGCACCCTAGGACTCGTGAGAGCGATTTGGGAGCGGCGATCCATACACAAAGGAGAGGGCTTTTGTAGTTTACTAAAGTAAAAGTGTATTTCCACCATTTTTTCACTAAGAAAGTGGGTTAAGGTAAAAAAATATTTATTATAAGTAAAATTACAAAGCTACCCTAAAAAAAAATCGTCTTGGGGGAGGGGCTGTCCCCTACAACCCCCATTAACTTACCGTGAAGTTGGATCCGCGGAAATTAGAGATTTATATCAAAGTAAAAAATCAAGCTCCACACTCCAACAAAGATGACATCAGATGATCCGGCATGGCAACAAGGCACTCAAGTGATGAGTGAAAACCGATTGAAAATCTAGTGCAACTATTGCCATAATATTTTTGTTGATGTAATATGACAGTATGAGTCTTGTAGCATGTTTTTAATTGCAAGATATTTAATAGTTTGCATCTATGTCACATGGGTGCGGGCCCGGGTGCGGGTGCGGGTGCGGGGATTCGGCACTTCCAAAAAACCCGGGTGCGGGGGTGCGGCAGGGGCAAAAATGTAAAATATATATATATATGTAAAAGGGAAGTGTATCACTTTGATCATCTTATCACAAGAGAAGGTGGTGATGTGGTCTTCCCAGATAATAAAATCATGCCACTGATGGAGTTTCCCGCTTATACAAAGTTAGGCCATATTTTGACATTAAAAAGTTTCATAAGACATTTAGGGTAAAATGAGGGTTTTTATAATGCATCGTATCTCTCAAAGATAGTATTTCTCAAAGATGAATGTCATTCATGATATACCACTTCTAGCATGCTTGCACTGACAAATACTATTAGTTTAGAGCAAAATGGTCTCTATACGAGCTGGAAAAGCTTCCAGTACAGTTCTGGGGTTTCCCTGCAGGTTTTTCTGCTGTCAGCAGCTGACAGCAGCTGCCTGTCAGCTGCTGACAGACAGTAGCTGTCTGTCAGCCCTGACAGACAGCTGTTGTCAGCCCTGACAGCAGATTTTTTTTAAAGACAGACAGCAGCTGACAGCAGCTGCCTGTCAGCCCTGACAGCAGATTTTTTTAAAAAAAAAAATTCAAATTCGCAGCCCATTTCACAGGGAATTTTTTTTTAAAAAAAAAAATCCAAAAAACAAATGGACCTAAATGATCCTGGGTGCGGTCAACGCACCCAGGATCGGGTTGACCGCACCCGGTGCCGCACCCGCACCCGCGTCGAGTCGCGTCGACGCGGGTGCGGCACCCTGCTAGCCGAATCCCTGTGACATAGGTTTGCATTGTTCTTGTGAGATGGTTGATGTTTGATGATTTTTTATGCAGCTCATAGAGACATAAATGCTTCATATGTGATTTTGTGGTTGTATTTTGTGCAATTCATCATTGTTTTATGTGTTATGATTTTTTTAGATTTTTTTTAGTTTTTTCTGATTTTTCATGATTTTTTAGAATTTTTAAAAGAATATTAAAAAAGTACAAATTTTTACGATACAATATGATACGATGCGTATCTTATTTTGGGCCCGACTGATACGGGTAACGATGCGATACAACCTTCCATGAAATGATACAATGTATCCATGACCATCAACGAACAAAACTGGGATGGACCCTATATATCTAGATGTAAGATTTTAGAAACAGTTTACAACTCCTAGAGAGACTATTGAGAAAAGAGGTTCTATGATGTTTTGATTTTTGGCATAAATCATATTGTAGAACAAACTCATTTTCACTCTAATTACTTTGATAATAAGTGTCCTATTCCATCGTGCCACAACTGTACATATTCCAAAACCAAGGTCAAATTTGGCTTTTTCATTGATGTCTTGGCCTAAGGTTTATAAAAAACATGAGTCCCACGACCAAGGATTTTTCTCAGCCTTAGATACTAGAAAATACAATAATCAGGGAAGGTCATAAAACATTTAAGGTCTTCATCAAAAAACAAACTAAAAGTATATTTACAAGGAAACTAGGCACATGTAGTACGGCAGATAGTATGAATTATGTTAATTAGGCTATTAGCAAGAGATGAACTTATGTTGAAAACACCTTTTTTTCCGCCATATGGTTTATGCTTCAGAGTCAATAATCGATGATCTAGAGATTAAATGTAAAGAGAGATTATCGTGTGGTATGAGAGGGGTGAATGATAGTTATCAAAGAGGATGTCAAGCTCTTTAACCTCTCCAACTTTTTAATTTTCTTCTTTAGAGTAACCAAGGATTTTGTCTCACGCTCCACACCTTCATGAGGGCTTTTTAAGCTTGAGGAATGATCTTGTTATTGTGAAAGTTGAGCCTTCCAACCAGGTGTCAACCTTGTTCTTAGTATAGCAAGTCTTGCGGCAATGAGTGCATTTTTACTTATTCTTTTTGTCTCCAATCATGAATCCTCTTCCTCTACCACAAGGGGAAGCTTCTCTTTTACATCTTCCTCTCTCAAGTGCTATTCTAGGAACATAAAATCGGTAAGAACCAATTTCTAACATTATTTTCATTTGTATGCCTTTATGGCCTCGTACTATGGAGTGACCACTTAAAGTAGGTCGAACACCTTCTTTCTTAGTACATACTGCACAGTCAATTTGAATATTGTCATATAATTCATCCCATAATTCTTGTAACGCCGCACAATATTTGCTTATGGATCTATTTCCTTCGCAACGGAGATTCAAGGATACGACCATTTTTATGAAGTTTTCAATATGACTAGTATATAAGGGGACACAATACAGGGCCAAAATGAAGTATCCGTGTGACATACCTTGGCAACATATCCTTATCTCATCAAGAATTTCATTCTCCGTAGCATTTTTTTTAGTAGGCCTCAGCAATGTCTTCTCACACCTCTTTTGTTCTTTGGAGGTAAACGTTCTCGAGATACTAGGGAGCATGGATTATATTGATAATGATATCACTAAAGCAATCTCTTTTCTCCAGTTTGTATATCATTGCTCTTTCTCATTTTTTTTCATCTCACTGGGATATACTCCCACTTGCCTTCAGCAAGAATCAGTAACTCTATAAAATGGACCCATTTTATATAGGTTCTCCCATAAAGTTTGTGTTTGTAATTTGGAAACCATCTATATTTCCAACATTTGAGGTTCTGTAGGGGTTTTCTTATCCCCATTCTCAATTGGTTGTTACTAGTATCACCTATTATATGAATTGAGTTATTCCTTCTCTATCCTAGGTACACAAACACATTAGGTGATTACTAGTATCACCTATTATATTTTTTTCCTTCTTTCTAATTAAAAAACACACTTTACTTGCAGTCAAACCTAATCAGTTTTCTGCGAAGTTTATTCTCCTTCAAATTCAACATAACTTCATAGCTCTTGTGAAAGGTAACCACCATTATGGTCACACACATCCTACCTAACATTTCTAAGACAACAGATAAATGCCAATAAAATTCATAACTTTATAACTTCACTGAATGCTATGACTCAGGCTTAAAATCCTTTAAAAACGCCCTATATTCGATGTAAAAGGATGCAAAGTAATTAGAGAAAAATGAGAGATCGAGGAGAAATGAGGACAGGGTGTCAGGTGATGTAGTAGAAGGGAGAGAAGAGCTTAGGGCTCAATGACTCTACTCTTCTCATTCAAAAAGAGCATATGGCAAGCATGGTTGGCATTCTCATCGGTATCGGGTCGGCCGCATGCAACTTGACGACTCAGGCGAGTCAAGTTTTTTATTTAATTTATTAAAAATGTATACTATATATATTGTAATACATTTTTTTAAAATTAATGTATAAGTGTGATTTATTATATATAATAATACTTATAACTTAAAAAATTATATAGGTGTATATATAGTGAGAGATTGACGATATTTTCAAAATATTAAATTGTAAAATGACATGATATTTTCCAAATATCATGATATACTTGACAAAATATAAAGTTACTTATGATATTTATGTTCTACACAAATTTTCAAAAACTGTAGATAATTAACTGCATGAGAGTTATTTAAGAAGCATTAAAATAATGTTATTTTCAATAAAATCTGTCTTTATTATCATTTAATTCTCTCTCTCTATTGAATGCTAATAAAGTTCTCATCCACCAATTATCAACACCTAGAATAAGAAATATTTTCAAGAAAACCCAGCTTTGAAAAGTGTTAAAGAGTAGAAAAAGCTTTTCAAATTCAGCTTTGGAAAAAAAAAGCTTTAAATGCTTTTAGTTAGTAGTTTAAATTCTAACAAAACCTTGAATGTTATGTTTTAAAATGCATCTCATGAAAGTAAGCTAGACTCGCTGAGTCATAGACTCATAGGTAAACTCGGGTGTTTCTTGGTCGAATTTGGTTCTAACCAAGTCATACATTGTTTTTACCTCGGTAAGGGCCCAATCCGAGCCAACTCAGGCAAGTCACGAGTTGACTCACCGAGTTGCCAACTATGATGGCAAGTGGGAAAAAAATTACTCAAAGAGGTTAGGGAGACCAAAATGCCCTTGAAGAACAAAAGAATTGACACATGACTCCTATAGACACTAGCACTCATTGCTTAGACAACGATACAACAACAACAACAACAATTACGCCTTCATCCCAAAAATTGCTTAGACAACGATGTTGCGAGTAAAAGAACACCTAGAGCATATGAGGGAGACTTAACATGTTCAGAAAATGTTGATTTGTACTATTAAAGGCCATAAATATATAAAACCTTTTCTAATATGATATCAATTAGTGATGGCCAACCATACCCACAATGTTGAAGTCTATAAGATCCAAAACCAGGCTGACATTGTAGTGCTGTCATGTGTGCAAAATCAGGGGCCATTTGTGGAAGTAACTAAAATTAGAATTGTGGGATTGTGAGGAAAATCTTTCTGACCTTATACGTGGCAGCGGAAAAGTGTGGATCTTTTTTCTTCTGCCATGAGAATACTGCCAGTTTCCTTCTCATTTTGCTTCTGTCTATTGATGTTGGTTTGTGCGAGGATTGGCACCTCCGAGACAGTGTGAACCATCACACAGGTTCTCTTATCAGCATATCACCTTTTTTTTCCCTCTTTTGATAGGCAAGCTGGGGGATGACCCCATTGTCATTCAAACCTGAGGCCCCTGGTTTGATGATTATGCGCAACGCTTTTTCTCAATCATTTTGTGTCTACCCAAAATGGAATCAAATGTTCCCAAGTGCTTTGGAAGTTGTGCATGAAAAACTTTGAACTCTCTGAATTTCCCACTTATCCTGCACTTGGGAACTAAGGCATTTATGATATATTTCTGAGTAAATGCGAACATCCCTTAGCTCAAGGTTTTCAAAGTTTTACCTGAGCTGAAATTATACAATTGTGTGGTTCTCTTTTTAACTGCTGGAATCATCTGTCAGACGCTGATTTCAACAAGCTTATGTGCCCCCACTTGCACCACCTGGGATGCTGTTACTATTGTCCTAACGGTCATGCTATTTAGCACTTTTTGTAGGATTGTTTTTTTGAAATTTTCCTTTAAAGGAAAAAGTCCTGTTTCTTGCTCATGCTTGAAATTATGATTTTGAAGTCCTAACTCTCTGTATTTTGTAGGCCCATGTAAGGGGTCATCAGGTAAGGAAGCATTTGAGAAAGATTGTATGGTCCGTGGGTATTGTTGAGAAAGCAATACTACGATGGAGGCGAAAGGGAATTGGTCTGCGTGGGTTCCGGGCAGAAGCTTTCATTGATGGCCCTGCAATGCAAAGCGACCCCTCTAAAACTGATGATTATGATTTTCTGAAAGAAGGCAGAAGGCAAACAGAAGCAAGGCTGGAGAAAGCCCTTGCACGAGTGAAGTCCATGGTTCAGTACCCTGAAGCCAGAGATCAGTACCGAAGGCTGCTCACTGCTGTCTCAGAGTTTGAAGAGAGCAAGGTAATCTTGTTACTTAATTTTTGTACTCAAATGATTATATATATATATATATATATATAAGAGAGAGAGAGAGAGAGAGAGAGTCAGACTTGAAAATATCTCAAAGAGCTACTTCCTTTTGATACTGTTTTTTTGTATAAATCTTGAGAAAATCTCTTTAAAAGAAAAATGGAAAATAAAAATCGTGTAATTAGAAAAATGATGAAAAAATAGAAGGATATTCATAACACAGAAAAAATCTAATCATATTAATAAATTTTAAATAAAAAGACAAAATATCACAATATTTTTCTCAAAAAAGTATTCACAAGATTATTTTAATTTTGAAAATGTGTTATTTTGCCTTTTTTAATAATGCACACACACGCCCACTCATGCACACAAGTGGTCAAATAAATGCAAGGTAGAATATGTCTGTTTGAAGCTTTGTGTAAGGTAATGGTGACAAATATATATATATATATATGCTATATGTTAACTAATGCTGCAAACTAGCTATTGTTATTCCTGCTGCTTGTAAACCTGGCTGATGCAATCTGCAAGTGAAATAGTGTGCAGTTGACTGTCTTTTGTTTAGAGAGAGCATTTCTATCCGATTATTAAGTAGTCTATCATTCCCATGAAGAGTGATACTTGTGCTGAATGTCATTTCTTATGCTCTTTTGCATTGCACTCTAGAAAATTCACTTCCAAATCATTATTTCATTGAAACTCTGAAAATGATATTGTACAGGTTGAAATTGAAAGACTGATGAATGGAGCAGAGTCAATTGAAATTGATGATCTGGTCATTGTTGAAACACAAGATGAAGATGATGACATTTCTATGTTTGTCACAGGCTAGTGTCTGGACGGTACATTATATTGTAAATTTATTAAAACTGTTGTAATATTATTCAATTTTTATTGTGTTAATCTGTTAGAAACCTTTTAGCTAAAATAAATGTATCATGCTTAGAGAAATTTGTAGGTTTCATCTATTGATTTTGTCCAAGTAACCGTCTTTATGTGAGACATAAGGCCCTTGGTAAGCAATTACTAGTCAGACATAAATTTTTGATAAAGTTTTTTAAGTACTCTTATAGCCAATGTTCTGTTCAAGGCAAATTTATTAGGCGTCTCAATGCATGGCCCCGTGTAGAGATCCTAGCCATTCAAAAAGGGGTCTCAAATTCCCACTTTTTCAGAGATTTGTGATCCCGTTTCAACACAACTTTTGATGTCTCTGTACAAGTAATCATCATTTCCTTGTCAAATAGAAGTTGGTTTTATTTTTAGCAATTCAAAATATAATGTATGGACTTAAGGTCACAAGCATAGTATGCGTGAAGCGAAAGCGAAGAATCAGTGTTAAAAAGTAGCACGAAGCGGAAAGCATGATACAATTGTAAAGCAATTGTAGAAGAGCATGAGAAGCGAAAAGAAAACGTATATGAACCAATACAAAACAGGAGTGGAAGCAAATAAAAATCTGACATGAAAAAACATAGAATCAACGTCCAAGTTTGTTATAAACAGAATTTTTATTTTTTAGTATGAAAATGTAGGAAGGGGAAGCGAGAAGTCACAAGAAACAAAGAGGCAAATACGAGAGAGAGAAAATCAATTTGAAAAGTAAGTGGGGGAGGAAGCAGGTTCATATTTTTAAAATGGAAAATGATCATATTAAAAATGACATGTTTCCTGCCTGCCAATTTGTGGAAATTCTTTTCATATCCAAAATATCTGATTTTCAACTTTTTTTCAACATTTTTTCTCTTTCACAAATATGTACAGCTGTTAGAAATCTTTTTCGCGAATGTCCAAAATGTGTGAAACTTCTTTTAACTATATACTGATGTACGGATGCAAATATAACATGACTTTGGTAAATAATTTTTGTGAATGTCACCCAAAATATGGAAACCTCCTTTAGCTAAACACTCTTGACATACATTCGCAAATATAATACGACCTTTGCAAATAATTTGTGTGAATGTCCTCAAAATGTGTGAACCGCCTTTAACTAGTATGTCTTCAAATATAGTATGACCTTCGCAAATAATTTATGTGAATATTCTCAAAATGTGTGAACATCCTTTAACTAGTACGTTCGCAAATACAGTATGACCTTCATAAATAATTTATATGAATGTTCCCCAAAACATATGAACCTCTTTTAACTAAATACTCTAAATGTATGTCCACAAATATAGTGAGACCTTTACAATTCATGTTTGTGAATGCCTCAAAAATGTGCGAACCTCATATTTCACGAAATATGATCACAAATATAGTATGACATTCACAAATCATTCTCAATGTCATTTTGTGAATGCTCTTACCATCGCATGCGTTCTGATTCATATATAAAGTCATTGTGGTTCTTTTTTATTCATTTTTTTGTTTGTTTATCGTTAAAACCCTAACCTTTTTTCCTTTACTCTTGTAACATTGTTTTTATCTCCCATTTGCAGTAATTCTTGTTGTTAACAGAAATTTTGTTGTGAAGGAATAGGACTTACCCAGATTTTCGCAAAACTCTTCTTTAAATCTATTTAAAAATATGTGGAACGTCTATTTCAAGCCTCAATTGTCCTTCTCCATGAGAAGGTAAAGCAAGAAAATATTTTCAATCTCCAAAGCATGAAGCACACCATCAAGATACGAGATATGCAATAGAAATCAAACGTGTATAAGCACTCACAAAACAAATTAAATATAAAAATTAAAACAAATGAATAAACAAGCAGGTCGATCAGAAAATCAATTTTTCATATTTTAGAGTCTGCTTATCCTTTACGTTCCAGCTGACTTTTCTCCATCGGCAACACTTTCGTGTAGGGTACGACAACTCGAGAGAGAAAGGGGGGGCAAAGTGAGGGCAAGACTAGGGCTCATTTTTCTCTAGGGCCAACACTTAGGTAAAAAAAAATTCAATCCTCCATACTCTAGAGGTTAACCTCTATTTATAAGTCATGTATGAAATATGAATCATGGGTTTTCAAAATTCATATCCAACCCAAATGGATATGTCATATCCTGAAGGGGGATAAGGCTCATCTACGAACACACACAAGAATTGGTTTGATTGGACTGAGATACGCCTCTTTAGAGGCTTATCATCATGGTCGATGAGTCAAATGACATAGCAGAATGTCGTCCTAGGATGGACGACACACTATAATGTCATCCTCAATATGGGACGACAAAGAGTTTGTCGTCCCCAATGTGAGATGGCATGGGGTACGCCGTCCCCAATACGGCATGACACAGGATTTGTTGTCTCAATGCGGGACAACACAAGGTATGTCGTCCCCAATGTAGAACGACAAGGAGCATGTCGTCCCCAATGTGGGATGACAAAGGGTATGTCGTCGCCAATCTGGGATGGCTAACTGATTTGCCATCCTCAGTTCGAAATGGCAAACGCATTGGATGATAAAGCCAAAAAGTTGAGGATTTTTGCTTTATTTTGGGTGTTTTTTATTTTTTGGTTGGATTTTCCTAAAATTCTAAAGATAATACCTAACTTTTTGAATTTTTTCTAAACTAAGGTGAGAAGTGGCTAGGTTTTTGGGATTTTGGCTTAAGAACCTAAAAAAGTGTTCTCCTAAATATGTCAGCATCTGAGCATTATGAAAATTTGGGTGTCTACACTTGTAATATTCATCTTGCAGCATTCTGACGAGGTTGTGGCATTCTTTATGTCAACTTTCTCATCTTTCATTTAGGTCGAAAGGTGAGTTTCATATAATATATATATATATATATATATATATATATATATATATATATATATATTGTTTTGTTGCACTCTTAAGTTTTTTTGTAGATATATTTATTTAATAGCCTTATAGTATTTGTATTTGGTTGTTGTCGTGGATAACTTATGTATATTTGTTTATATTTTATTTAATATTTGACATCAAATTTTTTGTTTAGGGTTAATTATGTTTAAGTTTTTTCATATATATATATATATATATATATATATATATATATATATGTTGGTCTCATAGATAATTTATGTTTGCTCATTTGTCTTTTATTTAATATTTGGTGGTTTTATGTTGTTTGTTTTCATATTTATGTTTGACTGCACAAGCATTCAATTAGTGCAATGGGGTTGCGGTTGATTGTGCACAAACATTTAATATGAGTAATGGGATTATTGTAGGTAGTTGGTTTTTAGAATAGTTGTTATTGGTAGTTGTGTTAATTGAATATATAAAAGATATATAGATGACCTATTCTCACATGTTATTTTCATTAGATGAATGATATGTTGTGTGGCTGGTGTAGACAGTTAATGATGACCTCATAAAGGGTTAAAGTACACTATAGTCTCATTGATTACCTTAATTGGAGATCTATGGTATCTAAAAATAGTAGCTTTAAGGATTTTATGGTTTTGATGTCTTGTAAAACCGGATATATCAGTATAATTATTCTTTAAACATAGATAACTAACAAATATGGATAGATATTTTATATGATGATAATGATGTAGACTCTATGTTATGTAGTAGTGAGATTTACTTGATTGCTTGCAAATATAAATAATAAGTGGTTAAAAGTTATGTACAAGAAACAATTGATAAATGAAATATTCATCGAAGAAGCAATGATGGGAATCCTATAAAGAATATGAATATATCTCAAGCATTATCTATTGAGCTTAATCCTATGGTGAACATCTGTCTGTCCCAACCAGTTGGCTATTGATGTTCTTAATATGCATGTGGAAGGCATGCGGTTGCCTAAACTAATTAGGAGTATAGATGTTGTACATGCAAGCAATAAAAAAATTGCATCAATAATTAATGTTGTATATGATCAAAGGATGTTTGTTGAGAATATAGTGCTACGTCAGTAAACCAGTGCTATTGATCTTCATCACAATAATTTGGATAACATCTAGCCTTGTAAGGAAGATGACATAATTGAATACAAGTTTTTAGACTTTGTAATTTATGCTTTAGATGTAAGTATTTTTTTATGGTTAATCTTGAAAGTTTGAAATACAAGAATGATGCATACATGAAAGCAAGTGAAGAGATAAATACAATGACTTTTGATTTAGTTTGTGTATCCGAACAACTAATTAGTGGTAGCAGCGATCATGTCGACAGTAGAGAATCGGATGATGATGATGACTATACCCTACCGAAAGAGGATGACTAAAAAATAATAAGGACCAAGACACTAATGACATGGGACAATCAATGGTGGATGCAAATTATGCACAAATGGTAATTAGAAAGTTGAACCCTTAGTATGTTGTATACGCTATATAAGCATTTATTGGGCAATAGAATTGTCTTTGTTTTTATATTAATGGGATATGATTGAATATGTTATCATTTAATGGATTCTCTTACAATGAAGAGCAATTGAAAATCATTTAAGTGACGACCTCTTAGTTGATTGATCAGTTACATAACGAAAAACTTAATAATCGAGAATCTTTTCAGTGGTTAAGAATAAACTCAAATGATGGAGACATTGTTGTCGGGTAAAGGTTTAATAATTTAAGGCACTACCATGAGTTTTTAAAATATCATGTAATCGGGAATAACTATAAAACACAAATTTTGAGGAGTTGCAGTAATTGAATGATTGTCGTATGCACGAGAAACAATCTGTAGACTATGGTTGATTGTCCTTGGAAGATCCATTGCACAAAGGTGCGCGAAACAACATTCTAAGTGAAGAATTATGAAAGATAGCATATATGTAGTGGTTCATTGGGCAACTTTTGAGTGAAAAAATGCTTTCTGCATTGATTACAGGTGTTATTCATAAACGTCTGTACGAGAACTCGAACATGACTCCAAGAGAAATCATCAATGACATCAGTCGCGAGGAAGGTATAGAGATTAATTACAAACAAGTATGATGTGGTTGTGAACACATAAATGAAGAGCTATATGGTTCATATGAATACTCTTTCAAGATGCTTCCTACCTATTTGAATCATTTTATAATGGTAAACCTTAAAATGCTAGGGTTCATTAGTCTGATAAGAGAGATCGATTTAACTACATGTTCTTATCCTTCTGTCCATGCATTGATGACTTTTTAAAAGGGTGCCCTTCAGTTCTTATGGTAGATGATACATTCCTTAAAAAAAATCACATGAATATATTATTGTCAACTCATAGTATTGATATTTATGGTGAGATATCTTTTATAGTGTTTGCAGTTAAAAATAAGGAGTCCAAAGAGTCACGAGCATAGTTTTAATACACTTTGACGAGTTTAGAGAGAGATTAAAATTTACTTTATCTAAGATAGACACTCTGGCTTAAAGTATATTGTCCCCTACATCATTCTTAGATGTCATATTGGACATTGCATGAAGCATTTGTTAAAGAACTTTGCTAAAAAAATTGATTCACTATTTAGTGCACTTTGGTGGAGAGTAACTCGAGCAATCACGAAACTACAATACACATATTTTCTTGAAAAAAACTAGGAGCAAGATAAATCTACATATGATTATTTTCCACCGACATGGAACCACAGTTTTGAGTTACATCTCACTTTTTAGGAATAAGATATGGGTGTTTAACATCATATATAGTAGAGTGCTTCAATTTATAGATTCTTCCCATATGTGACAGGGCCCTAGTGTCTCTTCTAAAGAGGCTCTGTCTTATGCTAATAACACTATTTGAGAAAAGAATGAATATCAGATAAAAAATATCAAGTGTTGTTGTGCTTGATGTAAAAGAAAAGGTAGAAACACAAAAGAGAAAGACATGACAACTATATATGGTTGCCATACATTGTCACCGATGCTTGTACGAGGCTCATGACCGATCTCATAGTTACTGTATTGATCTTGAGAAGATGAGATGCCTTTGTGAAGAATGACAGACGAGTGGGATTTCATGTAAACTAGCGATTGCATGCATTTTGTATAACAATAAAGTATCAGAGAATTACTGTGACAAGTACTTCAAAGTTGAATTGTATCTAGCAGCATATCATACATTTATATTTTTTATAGTGGATAATGTCTCACGTAGTGCTCTATTAACTCTTATTTCAATCTATCCACTAAAGATTATGCATTCACCAGGACAACCTAAGGTAAAGGAAAGAAAAATAATATCAAATGATATTGTGTCATACAAGTACAGTATATGTGGTGAGGTTGACGACAACAGACGGAAGCATGCATAACAGTATGTTTGAGTACTTCTTGTTGTAAAATGAGTGTGTGTTTATGTGTGCTTTTTTATGTATGTGTACGTGTTTGTTAAAAATTATTGAATACATTGCTTCTATCTATTTAACGTAATTTTTTAATGAACTGCTCCAATGTCTTATGTCTTCTATATATATCTTATGTCTTTCACAATATTGATAAACTACCTAAAGAGAAACATGTCAACAAAAAGCTAGGATCCAAAGTCCTACCCACAAGCATATATTCAATTGAGGTAAGATGTATAATGAAATAAGTTATGTGTATATATAATTAGTGGTATTATATGTATGTGTTTATATTCAATTGTAATTGATCATAAAAACATATTCAAGAGAACCATCCAGATGGACAATAAGAAAATATGTGCCTAAGCATGATTTTTTCATGAACACTTTATTGAGCAATGATGTAAGTGTTAGGTTTGCATGTTTGTTTGTTTATATATTAGAGGGCTACATACTTCAAAGTTAAATCTAACATGAATGTATTACATATCTTAATTATGTAGCATTTAGAAAGATTTATAATTAGAATTAAGAAGAAACACAAACGAGACATGGCAAAAGAAATAAAACTAAGAAAAACCATTTAACTTACCATGTATTTCTCGGTGAGTCCAAAAAATGATAGTTCTCATGTTTTTCTATCGACTAATAGAAACTAACTGTTTAAAATTAATTATTGACAAAAAATGGTTGTCTCTCCTTTTTCTCAATTAAGGGCTCATTCTTTCTTAGAGAATCAACACTTGTCGTATCATTTTAAAGAATGTGACAAGGTATCCATTAAACAACATTGTAAACTTACATTTATATTTACAATACATATGATGTGTGCTTATGTCTTCAACGTGATTTATGTTGTAGATCTTAAATTCTCTCAACTAAGGAAACCAACACTGAGTTCTGTGGGAGATGATCATGAAAGAAAGGGAGTTCAAGCTCTATAATTCCATGTGGACCACATTTAATATAGGTTAGGAAATCAAAGATCTAGTACGAACTTATTACTTATTCAATAATATTTTAGGTTTTTTCTCATATTAGGTATAAATGATGTTGGGTTTCAACTTTATTTTTTTATAGAGTCATTTAGCTATGACACTTACTTTGATTGGCAAGTCTATCCCGTAGGTGAGATTCCTCAGTAAGATAATGAGTAATTACTTTGTATATGATTGTTAACTCAATATGTACATGTATATGTTTTTGACTTTGTATATGATTGTTACAGGACAGATTGTGGTATATTTGTCCTATTGTACATGTAATTATTGCCCAAAAACTTGAAACTTAATTTCACACAGGTACATTATCATTTATAATGTTTTGTTAGGTGTTTGGGATGTAACATAATTATTTGTTTGCTAATAACCTTCATTTCACAATGATGTAACGGCAGTAAGGGGGGGCATGGTCAAATATTGCAAAAAAGAAAATAAGAAGAATGAGATGCAAAAACATCAAGCCCTAAAAAGGGCGATGACAACAATGACAAGAAAAGTGAAGCCAACCACCGAAAAAGGTGTACTAGCCAAACAAATGGCAAAGGACGACAAACCAACCACCACAAAAGGTCCATAGGCCACAAAGAAAGCAGAGGAGGAGAAGTCAAAGGCTTCTGATGAGGAAACTGATATGAAGGAGATGTGGGTTGTTCCAAATTGTTATTGATATCATAGAATTTGTATTCATAAACTTTTTTTGTAAATATTACATTGTAATTGATATGTGATTACCATGTAAATTTTACAACATATTACATTTTATGCAGATTTTAGTGTATATTATCTTCTTTATAGTGGTTGTATGTCTTTATTGTGGTTACTATGTGGATGATAGTAACAAGGATATGATAAGAGCATGTTTTGAATGATCTTCACACCATAAATTAATGGCCTTCGCGGCCTCATGACATTCATGGGGGATCATTAACCTCACAAATCAGTGATATTCATATATTTCAATATGCGAAACAAAGAACATTCACAAATAGATCATGTCATAACCCTGTAATGATCGTAAGGCTCGCATATTGGCAACATATAATTGTGGATTTGAGGACCTCCGCCCATTCATTGCATGCAAATCTCTTTTAAGTATACAAGTTTAAGTTGAACACTAACATCCGCAAATACAAGATAGAGTTCACAAATATGTGTTGTGAATGATCGGACCTTTGCAACCATGTGATGATCACAATGTTTGTATATTAGCGTCATATATTTGCAAAACTGAGGACCTTCGTGCGTTCATTGCATGTGTATCTCTTTTAAGTATGCAGACTTAAGTTGAACACTGACGACTGCAAATACATGACAGAGTTCACAAATGTGTTGTGAATGACCAAGCTTCACAACCCTGTGATGATCATAAGGTTCGCATATTGGCATCACATATTTGTAGAACTTAGGACCTTTGCACATCATTGCATGTGGATCTCCTTTTACATGCTTAAGTTAAACACTGGCATACACAAATACATGATAGAGTTCACAAATATGTACTCCAATGACCCAACCTTCGCAACCTTATGATGATCACGTGGTCTGCATATTGGTATCACATATTTGTGGAGATGAGAACCTTCGCAAGTTCATTGCATGCAGATCTCCTTTAAGTATATCGACGTTTAAGTTGACCACTGACAACGCTCTTAAATACAGGACAAAGTTCTCAAATATGTATTGTGAACTTCTCGACCTTTGCAATCCTGTCATGATCACGACCAGAACATGCAAATGTCCTTAAGATCGCACACTTTGATGTGTGAATGTTGTCCAATTGATAAGGTTAATAACAGATTATGTGAATAACATGAGGACATTTGCAAACTCCGATATGCGAATGTCGTCTAATTGATAAGGTAAATAGCAAAGTGCGTGAATGTCCTCATGTTCGTACGCTCTGTTATTTACATACATTTATGTCATACATTCACATATTTATAGTATAAAAAACTTGTTTCAAATTATACAGACATCCATATACAAAAACCTGTCAATACATTCATAAACATAAAATACAGTGTATACACTTACACATTCATAATATATATATTCAAAGATTGGAACAAAAGTATATGCAAACATAAGTATATAAGTTTATTCAAATTTAAACCTGACATTAATTAAACTATAACAAAAGTATATACAAATTATAAGAATATCTATACAACATATAACTATTTGCGAATCCGATCAGAACGGTGAGAAATTCATTCTTTGCGACTCTTGTGGATGTTAATCTTGCCCTTGTACTCTTAGTTCTCAAGCTCTTTATTTTTGGTAGAGAGCAGTTCTGCTTGAGTTCACACAAGCTCTTCTTGGGCTTTTAGAATGATCTTCTTCGCTTTAAGTAAATCCTACATCCTATGAATTTCATCCCTTGCAAGAGTTAACTCTTCCACTGCATCCAATCAACTTGAAGCTTTCTAAGCTTCAGGCTCCTAGCCTCAATTCGCTCCTCCTCATTTCATTTGTAATGAAAGTAATTTATAAATATAGTTAATTTGTAATCAAAGTAAAATCTAACTATGAATTTCAAAATGTATGAAAAGATCACAATATATATGTATAATTGCATTATCATATCACTGCCCCTCTTTATATTGGAACTGCTTATTGTGAGCAGTTATGTTCTCTTAACATGCACGTACCATGGAATACAAGTTGATATCATTATCATCGTCACAATAGTTTTCATCTTGGAAGAAGAACAACGTGGGGTAACCATTCGATAGCATGAGACACTTCTGTCAACAACGGGAGGGTCACAAGGTTGTTGCTGAGCATACTTTAAACTGTCGGACCACTTGGCTGGCTATTTGTTGTTCAACTTTATTCATTTGCGCAATCAAATGCCCTTCCTTGCAAGGTCCATGACATGGACAACCACATACTCATGAATTATATCATCTTTGTAGGGGCACCACGTTACCTATAGAATTAAGTTTCATTCATGGTCAGAGTTATATATTGCATTATTTATAAAAATATAGTCACTTCTTTCACGTGTACTTATATGTGTTTCAGTTAACATATGCAACTTTGCAGTGCAAATGGCCCTTCCCAACTAAGGACCCATCCCTCTTCCTTCATTCTCCTCTTTCTCATCTAATTTTTTTTTCTTGCATGACCTACTCTACATAGCAATATGTGAAAAACTATAGACTTTGTTATGTTTAAAGAACCTTTCAATGAATATTTGTTCCCATATCTAAACCTGCAAAGATCAATACATAATTAATACATAAAGATAACAAAATTATATGTTTTAATATAGATCAAATCAAAGTTCTGAATCAATATTCTTACCATCAACAAAACCAATATACGGACGGTTTTTTTCTTCCACACTATAAATTAACACATAATAACAAAATTATATTTTAATATGGATCAAATCAAAGTTCTGAATCAATATTCCTACCTCTAACAAAACCAATATACCAATAAAGTTGTTTCTTCCACACTTCACTTGACTCAAACTTACATACATGTGTGCAAGTGAAGCTACTCCCCATGCAAATTCATTGACATGATCTAGATCTTACACCAGTTGCACATATGATGCATGGATCGACTTTTCACCATTGTCGATGAATACACATGTGCCAAATAAATAGATCAAGAATGTTCTTAACTCCTTATCTACCCTAAGACTGATTTTTCCTCCAACAGAGAGTATCTTTCCCTTCGTTTTCCTTGCCTTGTTGTCATAACTCTTCTTCAACCATGACAACTTCAACCTTTTAACTTCGAATGCATTCTCGAGTGCTCCCAATAAAATACGACAAATGTGCTTGAAATCTTCAAGCCGATGTACATTCAATGGCTCCTCGTGGCACGTCAATCTTGTGATGCATATCACGCCTTCCAAGGTGATGGTCATCTCAAAATCTAGGAACTTAAACTTATTCATTATTGAATTCCAGAACTGTACCATAGAATCTACAAGACTATGACCAATGTTTTATGGTGTAACTTTTAAGAATTATAAAAAATGCATTCACTCCAACCAATCATTTTCATCTTCTAATAGTGTTAAAAACCACTCATGTACTTAAAACTAATAGAATTGATGCATAAGGCATGTAGGATCTTCTATTTTTTGTAGTTGTGGATCCTGTAATCATAATAAAATTTGCAAGAAATCAGTCACATATCATAATTTAATTATTTAATATATGATAAATCAATGATTAAATTACAATATTCAAACTAGTTATATTACAAACATGCTTCACACACATACATATATGACAATTTAATCAAAGATTGAATTACGATATTCAAACTAGTTATCCTAAAAACAGACTTCACATATATGATAAATTAATCATTAAATTGCAATATTCAAACTAGTTATTTTATAAACATACTTTACACACACATGTATGATAATTTAATCAATGATTGAATTGCAATATTCAAACCATTATCTTATAAACATGTTTCACATAGACACATATATAACAATTTAATCAATGATTGAATTGCAATATTCAAACCATTATCTTACAAGCATGTTTCACATAGACACATATATAACAATTTAATCAATGATTGAATTGCAATATTCAAACTAGTTATCGTAAAACATGTTTCACACATATATGATAAATTAATTATTGAATTACAATATTCAAACTAGTTATCTTACAAACATGTTTCGCATACACATATATGATAATTTATTCAATAATTGAATTATAATATTTAAACTGGTTATCTTACAAACATGCTTTACACGCACATATATAACAATTTAATCAATGATTGAATTATAATATTCAAACTAGTTATCCTAAAAACATGCTTTATACATATATGATAAATTAATCATGAAATTTCAATATTCACACTAGTTATCTTATAAACATGATTCACACGCATATCTGATAATTTAGTCAATGATTGAATTGCAATATTCAAATTAGTTATCTTATAAATATGCTTCGTACACTTATATATATAAGAATTTAATCAATGATTGAATTGCAATATTCGAACTAGTTATCTTAAAAACATATTTCACACATATATGATAAATTAATCATTGATTGTAATATTCAAACTAGTTATCTTACAAACATGTTTCACACACATATACATATATTTTTAGTTAAAGAAGGTTCACAAATTTTAGGTGAAATTCACAAAAATAATTTGTGAAGGTTGTGTTATATTTGCGAATGTGCGTCAAGAGTATATAGTTAAAGAAGTTTCACACATTTTGAGTGCATGACATTCTTAAAAAAGAATAATTGTGATGGTCATACCATATTTGCAAAGGGGCAAAAATATCAAAAAAAAGTAGAGCATGGGAGAATTTGGATATGGGAAGATTTCAGCAAATTAGTAGGCATTTCGGAGAATGCATCATTTTTAAAAAGATAGTACGATCATTTTTCGTTTTAAAAATGATTTTTTCAAGACTTCCTTCCGTGTCGAAGAAGTGAAGCATTTCTCATTTTTAAGCATGCTTCTATGAGTAACAAGAAGCTTCTAGTAGCTATGGTACCGAGTTTGATTCCCCTCTATCATCAATTGTGTAGCCAGTCCACTCTCTCAAGGTTTACTAGTTTGGTGGGGCCAATTAGGGCTTGATCCTGGTGGGTATTTTTTTCTCATAAAAAGAGAAAAACACATCATATTAATCATATTAATGCATAATAATACTGACAACTAATGTAATGGAAATTCAACAAACCCAAGAGAAGTGTCAATTTCAACAAATCATGAGACGTGTCAATAGCATACCGACTTTATGGTCTTTATTAAGTGCGCACTTTCTTTTTATCCGTTACAAAGCTTAAAATAGCAAATCTCTTTTATCGTTTAGACTCAGACCGGAGCTTTAAAAAAAAAAATCCATCGATATAAAAAGAAAGAAAAGAGAAACTCTTTTTGCTTGCAATATCCATGGCTGATGGTAACGTCGGCTGTTGGTGGGCAATGAGCACCGATCCCATCATTTCACATAGGATGGGTTCCCTCCTGCATTGAATCCTAGCCAGTCCAATCAATGGCTAAGATTAGTCCACATTTTCACCTTGATGTGGCCAGATCAATGTTATTGTTTATGGGCATAATTTCGATAAGATTCAGGGCCGATTCAGCTAATTTTTAATAAATGTAAAAAAAATATCCAAAAAAAATAAATATTATTTTAAATTATTATTTGATTATTTTAATGGTTTTAACAGGTGTCACGTGATGATTGACACTTAATATCTTTTATTATTTTTAGCCTATACAGAACGATTCAGCTGAGTATGGGTATCGGCCAATACAGCTGAATGGGCAGCCCAATGATTCAGGGCCAATACCGATACTGACAACATTGGTCCAGATGCTTCAGCTGGACGGCTGGAACCCATCCTATTCAAAGGTTGGGATCCTTTTTGGTGGGCAATGGACCTGCAGCCCTAAACACCTAAGGCTGGGCCACAGCCAGCCCGTGAGCTGCCCACCTCTTTCCAATGGTTCCCACCGGCCCAATTCCATTTTGGACTGGGCTAGCCAGCCTGTTAACAGGTTACAGGCTGGTTGACCGACCTATTGCCCGCGGGAGCCAGGCCTAAGCCAGGATGGGTTGGGTTGGGTTTGGTCTTGCACCAAAAAAGTGGCCCCATACTTGGCCCATTTGAGCAGGCCCCCCAGCTACCCAATAAACCTTAAACCCTAAAAAATGTAGCCTGCCATCCCTACTGTAGTTGTCAAACCTGGGGGTTGGTATGTACAGTACAACCACTTTCTCTTGAAGATATGTGGATATATATAGAGAGAGAGAAAGTTTTTTTTTACTCGAAGAAACCTCCCCGGGCGTAGAGACCTAGTCGTGCTGGCTCAACCTGCTGTACTTACGGTCTTTGTCCATGTCGGCGTAAAACTCCCAGGACTTACCCCTCGACCCCAGGGAGTCACCAAGCTTTGGCTTACACAAGGGGTGACACCTATGAGATTTGAACTTAGACTGTCTGTCAAACGGTCTAGGCCCCATCCCGCTACGCCAAACCCCTTGGGTCTGAGAGAGAATTTTCTTCACAGAATTCTTATCACCCTTCCAGTTAACTCCAAAAAAAAAATGGTTTTGTATAGTTGCAACATGGTACTATCAGGGATGTAAACAGGTCAAACTTAGGTCGGATCTAGACATTATTGAGTCCGACCTAATTGGATTTTAATTAATCGGATTCAAAGTCTGATGAAATCAGATAAAACCGATTCCAGATCCAACTAGCTTAAAACCCGTTATTTACACTTAATCGGATTCTGATTCAGGTTTGAATGCAAAACTCAATACCAAACCCAAATCCAATTATTAATCGAATCCGAGTTTAGCTACCGAATCTGACTAATCAGATTTGGATTCAGGTCGGATGTCGGGTTGCATCAGATCAGTTGACATCCCTAGGTACGATGGAGCTCAGCTTTTGTTTTCTGTTGGTCACCTACCGCTGCTTAAGACATCAGGCTGATCTGACCTGAGGCTCGTTAGAGCATGACAAGCCCAATCCAATCTCTACCCGTCAAATGCTCTATCTAGCTCTTGTTGGCTTAGTGTTGGTCCCAAGCTTTATCATCAGGTTGAGTTTGGGGTGGGTTGGGTCTGGATGGTTCCTGGTTGGGCTCCAGCAAATTGATCACGCATCACTATAAAGCTGGGTTTGGCCTGAGACTTATTGGGCTTTATTCTACTTATGCAGTTCAAACCGGCCCATCTCAGGTGGGGTACACAATCGGATGTCCATCCCCAACAAGAATCTTTCACTTGCATTTAGGTGTTCAAGCTCAGCTCAGCTCATTTAACGGTTGGTAAACGAGCCAAACAAGCCTAACTTGAGGTGTTCAAGCTCAGCTCATTTAACGGGCCTCAGCTGTTAAACAGGCAGTCGGGGTTTGATTCCGGGACGCTATTCTTCTTGTGTAAACCGAAGCCGGTGGCTCCCTGGGGTCAAGGGGTGCGCCCTGGTTTACACCCCTATGGGGTGGTTTTCTCTTTCCTATATGAAAAAAATAGAACTTAAACTATTGAGCCAAGATCAAGCAGACTAACCAACGGGGGCTCAGCATGGTTGGTAGGAGCCGTCAGTGCACGCCTCCTTATCGTAGGGCGTTGCAGGTTCAAACCCCAGTGGTACGATGAATAATAACTGGTGGGGGTCTGTCTAACCCTAGCTTGCCTTTAAAAAAAAAATAGATCAAGCAGACTAGTTTATCGAGAGAAAAAAAAAAGCCCTTTTTCAAAGTTGGAAGCAATGGAAGTTTAAACCTATTGCTTGTAAGACAAATTCTGCAACTATTTATTATGTACATGCAATATATGATATAAATATATATTTATTACTATTTAATGAGTTTATATGAGGGGAGCTAGCCAAGCTACCTATTGTTTGTTTTCGTTTTTTTATGGGCAAGCTGGGGTTAGGCAGACCTCCACCAGTGGGTTTTGAACTTGTAACATCCCAACACAAGGTGACGTGCACTAACTGCTCTTACCAAACAAGAGGAGCTCCTGTTGGTAAGCCAACTATATTTGGATTTGGCTTTCCTAACCTATTTTATGAGTTTGAATGAGCTCTTTACCAATCAAACATAAACCAAACCAAACCAAACCATGAGCAACTCTACTCGTTCTCAATTGTGAGATTCCGATTCACACAAGGCCACTTGCACATCTTCAATCTAACGTGTGTAACTTCTAGTCTTCGACATGTTTTCTTGGTTCCAAATAAGAATAGTTCTTTCACAATGGTGAAACAATAATATTCTCATGTCTCATTTCTCATGTGCAAGCAAACATGAGAAAGTAGGCATGAGATTTTCCATTTTACTAATTTTTCATATGATTCCAAATCATATTCTTCACCTTGTGATTTTGAATCATATGATTGTGAATCACATGAGAGATGGAATCATATACCATAACATACACATTTCAAATGCGCAAGCAAATGCCCTAAAGGAGTTTGGCGTAGTGGGATGAGACCTAGGCCACTAAGCAGGTGGTCTAGGTTCAAATCCCAGAGGCATCACCCCTTGTGCAAGCCAAAGTGTTGCGACTCCCTGAGAGTAACGAGTAAGCCCACGGAGTTTTACGTTGTTAGGACAACGAAAGTGTAAGCACGACAGGCAAAGCCAGTGTGACTAGATCTCTGATCCCCTTGTTGATGGTTTCTTCGTGTAAATAAAAAAAAAGAGCAAGCAAAGTTTTATGTATATATTCTTTATTTTATTTGCATTCATATAATTGCAGCATTAGGGAAGCATGTGAGGCAATGTGTGAGAAAGTTGCATCCTAGGCAGAAAGCAACCCTAACAGGAAGTTGGTGGCTGCAGCTCAACTACATTGATGGGCACTTCCCTCCGATGGCATGAAAAATTCACTAGTCGTTTTCAAGTAAAAAACAAGCAAGTAGTTTACCTGGATCTAATAAATAGACGGGCCTAATGCACATCCTTAACTCAATTTACTGTCACATCAATCTTAGTAGGCAAAACCTACTTGTTTGTTCCTACTTAATTCTATACCTATCTGTCCACAAGGGTTTTGGTGTAGTGGTAACTGGTCAAGGTTAAAATCCCACGGGCATCACTCTCTTGCCTGAGCCCAAGCAAAATGACTCTTTGGGGGCAAGGAGTGCACGCACGGAGTTTTATGCTACCAGGACGGCCACTGTAAGTATGGAAGACTAAGCCAGCGTGACTAGGTCTGGGCATAGTGACAAACTTTTTTATAGGCAATTTCTTGTTTTTCAAAAACTTATGAGAAATTGAAAAAATTTCATAAATCTCGCATTTTTTTGGCAAAATCTCAGCAATAAAAAAATAAATTTTTTTATTTTTTATAAGAAAATATTAATAAAAATTATTTAAAATAAAAATACATGATTTTTTTGCAATAAATAGTCGTTTAAAACATAAATATCGTGTTTAAATTGCGGTATTTATGTTTTTTTCATAAATCTCACGATATTTTGAAAATCTCACGAAAAAATGTCGTTTTAAACTTTCAGGCAATTTCTCACGATATTATCGTGAGATTTTTGTAAATCTCGCAATATTTGTCACCATGGGTCTGGGATTTAAGGGAGTTTCTTTATGTCACCAATAAAAAAAAATGTATACCTATCTACTTTTTTTTTATTAGAGTGGAGAAACCACCTTTATAGTTTGGACATCGCATCAAGGACCAAAGATCAGAGTCGGTGTTCCCAGTGTCAAGCTCCATGAGTACTCCCATCTGCCCACTAGGGATAGTTTCTAATATAGCTTAAGTTGTGTGGCAAAGGACATGTGCCCCTGATATCGAATTTTTGACCTCCTTCAACTTGAAGGGCTTAAGCTGGTCCACCTAGCTAGGCACACTGAGCCCTTGTGTGCCTATACCTATTTACTTGTTTCTACATAATCTTAAGTATGCTAAAGTGAACAAAATATTACATGTGGTTTTTTTAATGGTTTTTTTTACTCTGAGAAACCTCTCTAGGTGCAGAGACCTAGCCACACAGGCTCAGCATGTCAGACTTATGGTCTTTGTTCATGTCAGCGTAAAACTCTGAGGACTTATCCCTCGACTCCACGGAGTTGCCAAAACTCCCATGGGATTTGAACATAGATGGACCGTCATGTTGGGTTTCCCTCCTTATGGGACCCATCTATCTTGAAAATGGATCGTCTGATAACTGATCATTTATGGCATCATCAGTAGTTTGATGCATATTCATTATCGCGACAGAATTTCCAAGCGCGACGCTTGATCTTTTCGAGGACGTTTTGGAGTATTCGTTGGATAGCGATTTATAGAAGTCCTCGTAGCTGAATGATGATTCAACTATTCAGAGTTTTGATGATCAGCCATTTGTCGATGGCGATTTGTGGTTAGTGCTTTAAGCTGCATAGCGATTTGTTTCAGTACTCGTTGGATAGTGATTTGCAGTACTCACTAGATAGCGATTTGTAGTATTCGTTGGATAACGATTTGTGATAAGGCATTTCAGGCGTATTGTAAGTTGTGCAAGACGTTTAGTCTTCTGCATTAAATGTGGGTCTCGTCCTCTATTTAAGGGATGAATGAGAGAGAGAAAGTGAGAGCTGAAAAAAGGCAGGAAGAAAGTGTGAGAAACACTTTTAGGGCACCGAAAGGGTGTGTTGTGAACAAAAAGGTAAGAAGTGTCGTTACACTTCTTTCAGGACAGCTTCGTGAGTCTAGTTCTTCAGAGCATTCGTTCTTTGTTCTTCAGTGAGGTATATCCTCTTTTATTTATTTTGTTACACCTTCGTGTGTTTATAAGGGCTTATGTCCTTTGACCACTTTGTAAACTCTGTTTGAAAATAGTGGAAGGTACTGACCTATTGGTCATCGTGGATGTACCTCAGTTTGAGAGGAAACCACGTAAATCTTTGTTTGCTATTTTTGTTTTCATTGTTGGTTTACCTTTTCTTCTACCGTCATTGTTGTATTGCCTTCATCAATTCACACTTATGGGAAAGCCAATTTTTTTCCAACATCTAGTATCAGAGCCTTGGTTTCTCTAGTCTCAGTTTGTTATATTTGTGTGTGAAGTCGTGGAGAACAACGTCGGTCGTATAATCAGTTTGAATGACACAAACTGGATGACCTGGAAAACAAAAATGGAAGACCTCTTAGTTTATAAAGATTTGGATGGACCTATAGAGGGTGATAGCGGCAAATTAGAAGAGATGAAAGATGATGAGTAGAAAAAGCTAGACATGAAAGCTATCGGTTTCATTCGGCAATGGATCGATGATAATGTTTTTCATCATGTATCCACAGAAACTATTACGCATGGTCTTTGGACCAAACTGGAAAGTCTTTATGATAGAAAGTCACAAAATACAATGCACCACCAAGTGTCAAGGGGTTCACCAAACTATTACGAATATTGTAAATCTATTGGCATAGTTTATGAGTTTATCGTTCCATATTCTCCTTAATCTAATGAGATTGCAGAAAAGAAGAATAGAACCCTAACTGACATGATAAATGCTCTACTATGGAGTTCTGGGTTACCAACCTATATGTGAGGGAATGCTCTGAATATTGTTTGTCATATTCTGAATAGAGTTCCTCAGAAGTATAATGACAATAGCCCGTTTGAACTCTGGAGATATAAGAAATCTAGCTTGAAATACCTCAAAGTGTGGGGGTGCCTTGCAAAGGTACTTGTCCCAGAGCATAACGGGAAGAAGCTGGGTCCTAAAATCTTAGATGATGTTTTTTGAGGTTATATAGAAAACAATTATACCTAGAAGTTCTTAGTAATTAAGTCTGAGATATCTAGCATAGATGTAAACTCTATTATTGAGCTTCGAGAAGCTACATTCTTTGATGATGTATTTCTCATGAAAGTTGGTGTACCTCATAATCTTTCTTCTTTAAATATACATTCAACTTCTGGTTTCATTCTCGAACATGTGGAAAGGATCACAGATATGGGGGTTGAGCCATCTTGTTCCCACCCTAGACCAATTGAGTCTGAGGAAGTGGTTGAACCAAGAAGGAGCAAGAGACCATGGATTACCAAAGATTTGGAAAGTGATTATATCACTTACCTTATCGAGGATGATCCTCCCACTTTTCGAAATGCAATGGCTTCACCTGAAGCAAGGCATTAAAGCAATGCATTGGAAAAAAGTCATAAAGAGTGAAATGGACTTCATTATCTCTAATGGCACTTGAGAACTGGTTGATCTCTCTCATGGTAGTTCCATTATTGAGTGCAAATGGATCTTTAAGAAGAAGTTGAAACCATATGGATCCATTGATAAATACAAGGCGAGATTGGTTGCCAAGGGGTTCAAACAAAAGAAGAAAATAGATTATTTTGACACCTATTCTCCGGTTACCCGGATGACCGCAATTAGGGTGCTTATTGCACTGTCTTCCATTTATAATCTCTCGGTTAATCAAATTGACGTGAAAACTGCCTTTTTGCATGGCGATCTTGAAGAAGAGATTTATATAGATCAGCTTGAGGGTTATGTGACCCCTTGTAATGAAAATAAAGTTTGTAGACTTGTTAAGTCATTATATGAACTTAAACAAGCCCCTAAACAATGGCATGAGAAGTTTGATAATGTTATTTTATCATTTGGCTTTGTTGTCAATGAATCTGATAAATGTGTTTATTGCAGAGTTAAAAGTGATGCATGTATTATTTTATGCACGTATGTAGATGATATTCTATTGTTTGGTTCCAATATGAGAATTGTGAATGAGACGAAGTCATTTCTTAGTAATAAATCTGATATAAAGAATATGGGTGTTGCAAATGTGATCTTAGGGTTAAAGTTGACTCGTTCAGCTGATGTTACAGTTATTTCTCAATTTCATTATGTTGAGAAAGTACTTGAGAAATTTGGCTATAACCAAGAAAGATCTGTAGCAACTCCATATGACCCTTCTATTCCTCTTTATAAGAATACAACTGGTGTTCCTGTGTCTCAATTAAGATATTTTCAGATTATTAGAAGTTTGATGTATCTTGCAAATTACACGAGACCAAATATTTCGTTCTCGGTGACAAAATTAAGTAGATACACAAGTTGTCCAAATCACACTCATTGGAAGGCATTAGATAAGATGCTTAGGTACCTAAAAGGAACTATTTTCTTGAGTTTGTATTACAAGAGATTACCTGTCGTTCTTGAGGGATATAGTGATATAAGCTGGATCGCCATGAACTCTGGGAGTTATGGCGTAACAGGGTATGTATTTACCTTAGGTGGTGGCGCAGTCGCCTGGAGATCAGTAAAGCAGACCATCTTGTCATGGTCTACTTTTGAGGTTGAACTTTGTGTATTAGATATCACAGAAATGGAAGCTGAGTGGTTAAAGAGACTTCTTGAGGAACTTTCTTTAATGAGCAAACCAATTCTTGCAATATCTGTGCATTGTGACAATATGACCACAATTGCAAAAATTTAAAGTACAAAATATAATCAAAAGCAAAGAAGATACATTCAAGTCAGAATAAAATCTGTAAGGGAACTGGGTGGTTGTTGTGGACTATGTTGGATTTAAAGAGAACACAGTTGATCTATTAACGAAAGAACTAGATAAGTCATTAGTCCTGAAATCAAGAGAGGGGATGTGACTGAAACCCATCAGTAGTTCATCTACAGTGGCAACCCAACCTATCTGAGTGGAGATCCCACAAAGTAGGTTCAATGTGGTAATAACAAGCTGTAGGGTGAACTGAATAACACCTTCTTAATGTGATACTATGTATCTGTGTTTGTTCTCCTAATTACTCTAGAAAGGTGTTGTAGCTGCAAATTAAGAAAGAGTTAAAACTCTGATGGGTTCAAAGCCTTCTAGGCGAGATGTTAGCAGTGCATCTTTAGAGAAGCCCACCTATGTGAGTGTGACTGTGTGGCCGCAGTTTAAGGAATTGGGTTATTCCTGAAGTCACTCATGAAACAGGATTCAGGCGCATGACCTTTAACGCGCTGCCCTAAAGATTACAACCAGAACATTTATCGTGTTGCTGCTAATGGACACTCCTACACCAAAGGTTCAAGTTCAAGACTTTAGTTCACTTCGTTCTTGTGGGGGTAAAGTTAGTCAACTAAGGTAGTGGTTCAAACGGGAAGGTATCATTACTGAAAGCATGATATGTCTTGCTGCATATTACTCCATCTTGCATCTTGGTTTCCACCTATTTTCATTCTTTGAATTTGTGAGAGAATGTTGGGTGTAAGAAGAAGAGAATAGGGAATTTAAATAATGGAAAACAATGGGGACCACTCCTTTTTTGGAGTATGTTTGGACTTAATGATATGGAATAGTCATATATTGAAGAGTTTCAAGTATGTTGTAGGCTTTATAACCTACATGGAAGCTCTTACACTTGTTCCAAAGAACAAGGGAGTGAGATTACTACCACACACACACGTGTGCGCCCGCCAATCACGTTGTGCCGTGATGAGCCGAGTCGGGCCAGGCTCAGGCTCGGGCTCGGCCTCGGGCTTGGGTTCGGGGAATTGACCCTTTAGGGGCATATCCAATCAAAGTCCAATGATCTTTTTGCCTCAGATTTTTGTTTTTATTTGGATTAGATAATGGGTTAAGAGAATGGATAACAAATAAATTCGTTATCGGGTCACGACCCCTCGTATTCCGTAATGGGTCTCTTCCACATTTTTGTAACCGTTCGTGGGTTATAAAAACATGGTTAGGGCTGGGGTTACGAAGATAGAGGAAGTCGCCCGACTCTTCATTTTCTCTCTCCCTGTTGTTATCTTTCTCTCGTGTTCTCCTGAGTTTTCTCATAAAGGGGTTTTCTGCAACAGTGGTTCCAAGAGATTGTCTTAGAAGGACGATCTACCGTCGGAATGCACCGATCCGGATCATCATGGCTATTGTATCCTGGGAGAAGGACGTCGGTCCCTATTTGCACTGTATGTGGAGGTGAATCTTATCTAAGGGGAGTACTTTAGTACGCCTAAGCCTATTATATAATATTAACATGTTTTTGTTGTTTCTATTATGTTCTTTGCATCTGTTTTGTCATTTGCTTTTGTCTGGATTTTGATATTATGTGGATATCGACATGTTTGCTCCCTGATCTTCAATCAACTGTTAATCTTGATTACTGTGTTGATTCATTTTCTGATTTATGTCATGATGTTGATTGTGAAACGATGTAATGGGGAAATTATTTCAACATGCTCTTCTTTGTTCTCCCTTTTCTTCTTCTTTCTTTTTCGTTCTTTCCCCTTCTGCGAGGATGCTCGAGAATGAGAAACCATTTTATTATTTTGGTGAGAACCTGAGGCAGGTCGTTGCAGTTTTGCAGATGAGATTCAAGAGAGGCAACAATGACTCTGAACAACATAGTAGAAGTCTGAGAGGCATCTTTCTTTCTCTCTCTCTCTCTTTATCTTTTTGTATTTTTCTTTCTCTCTTTTTTTTATCTTTTTGTGTTTTTCTTTTTCTAGCTTGCACTGTGTACAAGTGGGGCCTTACTATCCTGCTTGCCTAACTTTGAATTTGATTTTTACTCAAAATGTGGGTGCATGATATTGCACTTACTTATCTTCTAAGTTTGTTTGCAGGCACAACAAGAAAACAAGGAGAATCCTAATTTGGCTCTATCTTGCTTTCCAATTTGTTTGACACGAAGATGAGCTAAGCTAATCCACAAGGGGAATGTTATTTATACAATGAACATATCACCTGAAATTTTTCTCGTAGGATTTTTTGTTTAGAAATTGGAATTGCTCGAAGAATAATTTTGTATTACTGGGGTAATTTTGGAGTTTTGGATTTTTTGTAGGGAAAATATAAAATGAGAGTCTGTTTGGGTGAGGTCTAGCTGAGCAAGATAATTGTGTTCTTTATTGGTTTTTCAATAAAAATCCTAGGCCATAACATCTATTTATCCCAAATCTGTCTACTAACAAACTCATATACCAAGAAAAAAACCAAACTGGTTAACAAGAATTGGTATACATATAATTTTTATGTTTTGGTATTTGGATTATTCAAAGCAAAAATCTATATTTAAGGCAAAAATTATACTTTGACAAAAAATTAAAACATATAAAATGATAGGCGAATCGGAAAACTAAGTAATCCTACTCATTATTGGCCAACTGTCATTAAACAATAAACATTTAAAAAACAACATCCACGTAACATGTCAAAACAAACGTTGGACTTGGTACAGTTGTCCCATTTTTTTTTTCCTCAACACTGAACAAGCCATAAAATTCCGTTTTTCTTGCAAAATATTTCCAAAGGTGCCACTCAGAAACTTACCAAAGGAGCGACCGACCGAGAGGGCGTCGTTCCAGGGCGATTGAGGGACTCTGGAAGCCCTAATTCCGGTGATGGATTCGCCCTCCGACCGGTTCTCTGGCCCGTCCGGTGATCTCGCGCACCAATCCGGCGAGAACGGCGTCGTTCCCAGGCACGCATCCGGCGGGAATGGGGGTTTCTTCAGTAAGGATTGCTCGGATACCGCTCCGGATCGGGCAGAGACGGCGTTCCCGGCGCCTTCTTCATACGCCGTATCGCCATCAAGATTGCGTCTACCAAAGGAATGGGAGAGGCTGGAGAGGGGCGTTTCTGCGTCGGCGAAGGGTTTTGCTATCGGCGCAGGCCTCAAAGGAGGCCTCGCCGCGTTCTCCATCCTCGCCCGCACGAAGAATCGATCGTCTTCGAGGTGAGAATTAAGTTTTTTTTTCTCGGAGAAGAGACACGGAGAGATAGGGTTTTTTGATCATTTTTGGTTTGTAGGCATCTCTTTTTCCCCTCGTATTTCATGTGCGATGTGGTCTAATTTTTGGTTCAGGAAGAGCAGATCTGTGTCGAATCATGACGCCGTGGTGATCGCCATCAAAGAGACGTTGCAATACGGGCTCTTCCTCGGCACGTTTGCGGGTACATTTGTTTCCGTAGATGAGTGTATCGCTGCTTTGGGAGGGGACGATAGGCACGTTACTTTTCTACGCCTTTGTGTCTCTCCTTGCTTTTCCTTTTTCGTTTTTCTTGTTTTCATATTCATTCTTCTCAAATTCTTTATGAGGTGCTCGATGGACTTAGTTTCCACCTTGGTAAGAGCAACAATCGAGTTACTGATGCATCCTATAACTTGGTTATGAGTGTTTGTGTTGACGACCCTCAGTTGGGCAGGCGTTCTTGTGCATTCTTGATCAATTTGTTTCTATCTTCGTTTTCAGGTCATTGCTATATGTTGAGTTATCATGCATTAAAGAACCTGGGGAGAATCCTACTTTGGGCAAAAGTAGATTTGTCTTTGAGGTGGATGATCATTGGTCCCCATCTTATTTCTTAATCCACCTAAGGCTTGCGACTATTTGATACCACTGTGGTGATATTCAAGATGACATCTTGCTCTATAAGGAAGATGGTTGTGGCTAGGGTGTTCGGTGTAAAATAACCATCCATATTAGATGTGCTTATTACATTGATTGCTGACCTTTTTTAATCTCCTCCCGCCTTCTTTGTGTCAATATTCAAGCAACCAAGTCTCGCTGCCTTTTTATAGTTTCTACTTTATTGCCTTTCGGTTCATAGCCTTCCTTGAGTAACTCCTATTGAACATGACTTTAATGAAACATATGTAAGTTCTTCTCTTCTAAATTCTAATAGCTATTGGAAAGGGGAGAAGCGATGTCTTAGTCCACTAGATAAGTAGTGTGTCCTTGATAATCAGCTCATATATCAACCATTTCTTTGGATATAAGCCAAATTATGCACGCTTCTATGTGATTGAAGCTTTTGGAGATTCAAGTAGCTAAGGGATACTAAATAATTCAATCTGAACTATGAGGAGACATTTAGTTTAATCACTTGAATGGGTGGGAGCTTACCTGGAAAGTAGTTGGCTGTGAATGGCCTGCAATGTGTAGATAATAGTTCTCATTCGGTTTGTTGTGCTGGTTAAAGAAGTTGGAAACAATGCTTTATTGACATAGTTTTGTGTTCAGTACAGTAGATCTTGGCTCTAAGAAACTAACCAAGTATGTTGAGTCCTTGAAAGATTTAAGTATTCAACACTCTTTTAGTGTCTCGAATATGGGATGGTGAACTGTTAGTGATAATTCAACAAAGAGTCACAAGTAGGGGTGTCAATGGGTCAGGTTTGACCTAGACCCAACCCGTACCATACCCTATAGGGTCAAGGTTTGGTGATAAACAAGAAGGACCAATTAGAATCTGGGTGGGACCCGAAGGGTCCGATTAATATATGGATCCGGGTATGGTTTGTGAAATTTCATACCACACCCAGGTCTGATCCAAGTTTCGACTAAGATACGCAAATTTTCAATGTAAAAAAGATAAAAAAAATATTACTTTATTGGGTATGGTTCAGGTCTGGTTCATGAAATCCTTATAGGAACCGGGTATGGTTTCTCTTATGTTGAGTCCCATTAGACCCGGGTCCGGACCGGATACCGTCATCTCAAATCAGGTCTGGGTTTGTTTCCACTTGGGTCTGATCCAAACCTGACCCGTTGCCACCCCTAGTCACAAGACAAAGGGTGTTTATTATCAACAAGTCCTTTTGAATTAGGGTGCTCAATAGAGCTTTATTGGGTTAGTAAAAAGGTATTTTAGACTTGGAGTTACTTCATGACTTCACATACACCATCATATTGGAAAACATTTATGTGTATGGTCAAGTAGTGAGTAATGCATGAGGGGAGAAAGGACGTTATGAAAGCATACTATTTGAATCAAGGTTGTTTGTATCGTGTCGATACGTATCGTTACTTTTTGGTCTAATGTTACGATACACACTTGTATCGTGATACAAGTGTGTATCATACTCGTATCAGGTCTATCATACAATACACTCCTGTATTGACCCCGTATTGTACGATATGGGTCTGGCGCACTTTAAAAGACCCGAAAATAAGTCTTTTCGTTTTGGGTTAAAAATTCCTCTTAAGAGTCGTCTTCTACACGTGTAGAGGCTCTTGGAAGGGAACCCACACACCTTAGGTTTCATGAGATCGATTTGGGGGCCAATTCTTGCGCAAAGGAGAGGGCTTTTGTGATTTTCTCAAGAGTGCATTTTCACCTATTTTTTCATTCAAGAAAGTGAGTTAAGGTAAAAAATCCTTATTTTTTGCTTGTTATTGAGTATTTTTGGGGGAAGATGGCATCGAAAGATCTGGCATGACAATGGTGCTCTCAAGTAACGAGTGAAAATTGATTAAGAATCAAATGCAACTATTGCCAAAATAGGTTTTTAGGTGGTATCTTTCGGTTTAAGAATCATTTAGTCAGGGCACATAATGTGCAAGCATGCACGTCAAGGAAATTGTCAGATACCGTAAAATGACAATGTTGAGAGGAAAAAGACAAGAAAGAGAGATTAATGAGGCATAAATGGGGTATGTGGAGCCCTGAGAGGATGTGTATCAAGGTTGTTAAATGCGATGAGGCGAAGCGAGGCGTTGAGCCTGCGCTTCGCCTCTGAGGCGTACGCCTCAGGTACTGAGGCATACGCCTCTCACAACATGAGACTTTCAAGTATTCGTGGTAAACGAGCCTTGGAAAGCTGAAACCCCGATAATACGTATTCGACTGCATCAGAACGACCTTTGTTTAATGATCAGATTTGGAAAGCTGAAACCCCATCTGTAAATAATCAGATTTTTTTTATATTTACCTTAGGTGCATCACTGCAACGCCTCAGTACCTTCAGCGTGCGCTTCGCCTCTGAAGCGTACGCTTCAGGTATTGAGGCGTACGCCTCTCACAACACTGATGTGTATTATGAAGATGAACTCCCTACTTCTGATCTTACAACCCATAGCATAGGATCTGAAGTACTAAGTTTTGCAGCGAAGAGAAAATGTATGGTTGGTATTAGTAGTAGTGTCGCGGGCACAAAGAGAAGAGGAAGAGGAGAAATAAGTTGAGCATGAGGGAGTTCTTCAAGGGAAGGACCAGGATGTAGAGCAAGGCTCTATTAGGAGTTTTTTCCCACCTAGGACTGCCCCTGCGATGCAGCCTGACATTTGTATTGATATGACTCCTCATCGTTAGTCGAGCATGCAGATGTCACGGTTGAGAGATAGTGTTATGATGTTTGCATTCATTTCAATGCGGCAAATTCCTTTCATTTTAGGCCATGACAGATGTCATATGACTCATAACCAGTATCAGGCCTGGATACAATATGCCTTCATATCATGCTTTAAGAGAAAATATTTTAGATGTTAATGTGAATGAAATGAAAGCTTATTGTGATGAGATTAGGCAGTCATGAAGAAAGACTGGTTGTAGCATCATGGCAGATGGATGGACAGATAGAAAGTCGAGGACCTTGATAAAGTTTTTTGTCTATTGCCCCCAAATGAACCTTGTTTTTGAAATCAATTGATTTGTCTGATACACCCAAGACAACAGATGTATTGTTGAGAGTTTTTTATTAGGTTGTGAAAGAGGTTTAACTTCAAAACATTGTACGGTTTATTACTGATAATACAACAAATTATAAGGCAACAGGTAAAGAATTGGCAAAAAAAGAATTGTCATTCTTTTACACCCCGTGTGCTGCCCATTGCATAGACCTCATGCTTGAGGACATTGGCAGCATGGATGGGGTTCATCAAACAATTGAATGCTGCCAAGAAATTACTAAATTTATTTACAATCATGCATGGGTTTTAACTTTTAAGCCTAATGAAAAAGTTGGCTAGTTGTGCTGAGTTGATTCGTAGTGCAGTTACTAGATTTGCTACGAATTTTTTGACAATGCAAAGTTTAGTAAAGAATAAAGTTGCACTAAAAGAAAGCACAGAGAAATTGTAAATATTGTATTCAGAAGTGAATTGTGGGATTCATATGTGAAGTTGTTAAGAATAACTATACATTTGGTGAAGGTGTTTTGATTGATTGACAGTGAACCAAGTATGGGTTATCTCTATGAGGCCATGGATAAGGCAAAAGAGGTCATTATAAATAATTTGAAGGGAAAGAAAAAATTCTACATACCTATATGGAACATCATTGATCATAGGTGGACTAGACAACTTCATCAACCTCTTCATGCTGCAATATACTATTTAAATCTTGCATTTAGATACTCTTCTACTTTTAAAATGGACAAGAAAGTCAATAGGAGAGTTTTGGATTACATCGAAAGGTTGAACCATGATTATAGCATTCAAGATCAAATTCATAAGGAAATGGAAACTTATGATAATGCATTGTATAATATGGGGAGACCTGCACCAATACAAAACCGTGCCACAGTGTGTCCAGGTAATTTATTTTGTCTATTTCAATTTTAATTTCAAATTGTTATTTAGTTATGATGTTTTGTATGATTGTATATTTGTTTTCAAAGTTTTTTTTTTTCAAACTTGTGGTGGGCCATGTTTGGAGGTGATGTTCCAAATCTAAAAGCTTTTGCCATTCGCATTCTAAGCCAAATATGTAGTGCAAGTGGATGTGAGAGAAACTGGAGTGTCTTCGAGCAAATCCATACAAAAAGAAGAAACATATTGGAGCACAAAAGGCTACATTCGTTACAACTTACGGATGAGGCATAGGTATATAAAATTATAAAGTTTATTTGTCATTTTCATTTAAAACTCAACTAATTTTAATTTTTGCATGTCGTTTTTTTAGGCAAATCGAAAAGTTATCAGAAAGGAGGCACAAGGAGCAATTCGATCCCATCAGTTTGGAACATTTTGATGAATTTGATGCATGAGTTGAAGAAGAAGCATAGGCCTTTTTGAATGAAGAGGACATTCAATAGATTAACGTGGAAGGAGCACAAGAGGTAGATGATGAAGACCCCTCATATCTTGGAGACGATGTGGATGTCGAAGAAAAAGAAGGAGAAGATAATGAAGATGATTATGATTATTGATGTATCATATATTCATGTTTTATTAAAAACTTGTTCTTGTGAGATGTTTTTATTTATGTAATATGAAGGTATGACTCTTGTAGTATGTAATAGAGTTATAAATGCTTCGAAATGTGGTTTTATGTATGTAGTTTGTGCAATTCATCATTATTTCATGTGATATGAATTTTTTGGATTTTTATTGAATTTTTTTATTTAAAATTTACTATACAATACGATATGGTGTTACTATTGGGTTGATCGATACGGGTAACGATACGCTGCTTATAACCTTGATTTAAATGAGCTAATTAAATGCCTATGTAGTCAAAAGGCTAGGTAGTGCCTAGTCTATGGACCTCTAAAAAAACTAGTCAGAGACTAGACGGGACTAGTCGATACCTTAATTAAAAAATAAAAAAATATAAAAAATATGCAAATGAACTGCTAAAATTGGTAACAAACATGTATGCAACATAAAATCAATCACCAATAAGTAAAAGATAAAAAAACATATTGAACCTTACAAAACTTGCCAAATATTAAAAACAATTGAATAAGCAAAGCAGACAACTATCAACAAATACCAACTAATTTAAAAAAAACTAAATTCTTAAAATAAAGTGCTAAAACTAACAACAAACATGTATCCAACATAAAACTACTCAACAACAAATTCACGAAGCATAAGATATTGCTATTGTCAAGCATATAAACATGTTATATTACAAAACCTGCCCAAATATTATTAAGACCAACAACAAAGATGTATCAAACATAAAATTAATCAACAAATGCACAAAGTACAAAATACCTCTATCATGAAGCACATCTGCCTATTATATTACAAAACCTACCCCAAAATTAAGAAGAATTGAATAAATAAGCACGTCAATATCAACAAAAGCTATGCAATTTAACCTTAATCTGAATTCTTAAATAAAGTTAACAAATGCTTAAGTATGAGATATCGCTATCATCAAGCATAGTAAAGTTGTTATATTACAAAATCAGTCCAAATAATAAGAACAAAATAGTCAATACAATTTTAAGGAGTCAAAGACTCCAATATATATAGTCAATACATATCAACCAGTGTTGTTAAAAATGCGCCTCAAGGCGCAAAAGGCACGACTCTCTATGCCTTGAGGCACACTTAAATAGCACACCTTACCCGTGGCGCGCACCTAATGCGCTATGAGGCGTATGCCTTAGGGCGAGGCGTGCCTTACCCTGAGGCGTATGCCTCATTTGATTTAGGTCAAAGCCCCCATTTGACCCAAATTTGGGGCAAGCCCAACCCTTATTAAGGTTAGGCCCTCTCTTCTTTACCTCTGTCGCTACTCAATCCTCTCTCTCTCTTGTCTCTCCATCCTCCCTCTTTCTCATCTCTTGTCTCTCCCTCCTCTCTCACTGCTCCATCCTCCCTCTCTCTCGTCTCTCGTGTACGCTTCAGAAGAAAAAGAAGAAAAATAAGAAAAATAAGAAGGTATTTCTTATTTCCCTCTCTTGTTGCTCACTCTCTCATCTCTTCTTTCTCTCTCTTCTTTTTCCACCTCTTTATTTTTTTATAGTGTTTGGCTGACCCTTTTGATATTGTGTTTGGTGAAGATAAATGGATTTTACGGCTTTAAATTAGGGGGTTTTGTGTGTTTGTTAATATTCTTGCATTCTTTTGTGTATTTGTAATTTTTTGGCATTCTATTGTGTATATACATGCAAAAATGTGTTGGCTGACCCTTTGATATAGTGTTAGGTGAAGATAAATGGATTTTAGGGCTTTAAATTAGGGTTTTTTGTGTGTTTATTAATATTTTTGCATTCTTTTGTATGTTTGTTAATTTTTTGGCATTCTATTGCGTATATACATGCAAAAATGTGTTGACTGACTCTTTTGATATAGTATTTGGTGAAGATAAATGGATTTTTGGCATTTCTTTTATTTACTTATATTTTTAGATATTTTTTTATTTTATTTTTAAATTAAAAAAAAACTGAGGCTTACGCCTCACCTCTGTTTTTGGTGGAGCACTACGCTACGCCTCAATGCTTTTCATAACATTGATATCAACAAATGCACAAAACAAAGAGAAGAAGAAGATGAGGCAGTGCAAGGGGGAGAGAGAAAGAGAGACACAGAGAGAAGAGATGAAGAAGACGAGGCGGAGGAAAGGAAAGAGAAGAAGAGGCGGGGGAGTGAGACAGAGACAGTGACAAAAAGTGAAGAAGAAAAAGAAGGGGGAGAGGGAAAGAGAGGCATAAAGAGAGAAGAAGAAGAAGAAGAATTAGAGGAAGGGGGAGAAAATGATGAGTCGGGGAGAGAGAGAGAGAGAGAGCTAAAGAGAGAGGAGAAGAAGAAGAAGAGGCGGAGGAAGGGGGGAAAGAAATGTCAAGAAAATGACACGAATCCCAATGCACTTCATAATAGATATCAAGAACCAAAAATACAATGTATTTGAATACATACTCGCTATAGAAGTAACAATGGAGCACAAGAATTATAAAATAAATAATTTCATTGAGAATGAAATTCAAATAATACAAAAAGAAATGCAAAATTACAAACCTCACTACAAACACTCAAAACCCTAAAAACTACCCATCACGCTCTCACCTTACAAAGGCACACACCCACCCATATATATATATATATATATATATATATATATATATATATATATATATATATATATATAGAGAGAGAGAGAGAGAGAGAGAAGGGAGAAGAAAGAGAGTTTAAAGGAGAGGAGGCGCCTTCTAGCCGTTGGACTAGCCTCCAACAACTAGAACTTAGTCAATCTAGGTTGACTAAGATATATATAATATATATAATTATATATATTATATTAATATATACATGTGTATATATATACACACTAAAAAATACATCCATCTTAACAAGAAGAAGAACAAAGGCCAAGGAGAGAGAGGAGGAGGAGGAGAAAAAGATGAGCCAAGGAAAGAGAGAGAGAGAGAGAAAGAGAGGAGAAAAAAAAGAAGAGGCAGAGGAAGGAGGGAGAAGAAGAAAAAGAATTAGAAGAAGAAGATGCAGACGGGGAGGGGGAGGAATAAGAAGAGCTAGAGGAAGGGGGCGAGAGAAAGAGAGAGGAAAAGAAGAAGAAGAAGAAGCGGAGGAAGGGGGAGAGAAGAAGAAGAAGCAGAGGAAGGGGGAGAGAAGAAGAAGAAGAGGGGGCAAAAGCATACTCGAGGGTGACAACGATGCAGTGAGGGCGACGATGGAGGGCAGGTGAGAGTGAGCGAGAGAGAAGAGAGATCGAGAGAGCAAAGATAGAGTAAGAGGGGGGAAAGAGTTTTATAACTCTTCCCTCCCCCTCTCGTTTTTTCGTATTAAAAAATTTACTTTATTGCCCTCATGCCTAGGCGAGGGCAAGTTAGGCGCTGAATAGGCATCTAGTCAGAAAAAAGGCCCTTTTTTTAACCTAGGAATCTGGCCAACTGGGCGCCTAGCCGGCGCTTTTGACTACATAACTAAATGCGTCAACCACAATCATCATAGTTGGAGCCATTTTTTCTTCTTTTTTTTGTTGTCACTTATTTTTCTACACTTTTTTTGGCATTAGCCTTGGTTCTCAAACTGAATTTGAAACATTTCTTCAAATAAAGCAAATAAAACATATTAAGATGGTCCATTTTCTCTTTTCATCATATCCTACTATTAAGTAATAACCACAGATTATTTTTGGTTCAGGACTGCAAGATGGAGAGCACTGGTTGCTGGAGGAGTTGCTGGGCCCTCAATGCTCTTGACTGGTCCAAATTCTCAGCACACTAGTTTGGCTATATACATTTTAATGCGTGCTGCAGTCCTGGCATCACGTTGTGGAATAAAGAGTGAGAAATTTGGGCATATTTGTAAGCCTTTGGCATGGGCACATGGTGACATCTTTCTTATGTGCTTGTCCTCTTCACAGATATTGTATGTGTGCATTTTGGGTTTGCAAATCCTCTTCTTAATCACATGATTCATTTCTTTGTATTGTTCACATGATACTACTGTATGCGCACTTATGTCAACTAACTTCAATATATTGATTATTAGAATAAATATAGTCCCTATTTGTGATCACAATTTTGTTGAATTATTTGATTTTAGTTCAATAATAACTCCATTCCATGTTGGTTTTATGTATCACCTCAAATGAGAAGCAAAATCTCAATCCTCACTGGAGAGAAAAAATGGGTTTTTGTTAGCCTTCTAATGTTCATTATGGGCTGTTGGCTGCCATAAACAATATATATTTACTAGAAGTCACATTGTTGCCAAAAAGAATCAAATTGCAGGTGTATTATCAAGCTAATAAAAAGTTAATTTAGTTTCAATGCTTTCATAATGCTTTGATATGAACAAGTTGCCCTTGTATTCTGTTGTAGTGTAGGGAGGGAGAGTAAAGGCTTGAGTAAGCATATCTTGAAAAAGTAAGTACACTGACAAAAGAAATGTGCAGACTCAGGATTGCTCTGTTGCTCAAAGCTCTAAACATGAGGTTGCACAAGCTGAAGAGAACCTGAATATCAACATCTTTCCTTTTCTGGCATGTATGGCTGGAAAAAATATAGATGACTAAAGAGTACTATTTTTCTTAGTGAAATTGTGCAATAAGATGCTTAAAAAGAAAGTGAAATGCATTATAACTGCTTTTTGCTTGTAGGATGGTGAATGATGAAATCAATTGGGATCCATAGATATCGGTTAGTGCTCAGTTCTGTTTGATAAAGCTGTGTAAAGGTGATTGATAAGATGTGATACCTAGAAATGCATTATAATTACTTTTGGCTTATATGATTAATGTAACATTAGTGAATAATGGAACATCTAGAGATCAACCAGAGAGTTTAGATCATGGGTTATCAGTCCCTACCAATATTGGGTACTCTTGGGTATGGGTCATCTAGGTTTCGAACTTAAATTGGCCCATTTGTCCATCTTATGTGCCAACCGTCGTGTAGCCTGTGCTTGACATTAAGTGTCTGTTGTTAACTGTATTTTTGTTGATGATTATTTGTTCACTAACTACATACCTTTGTCATGCTTTATATTTTTTGTTTGTAATTGACAGTCTATAGCTTTATATCTAGAGCATATTATTAAGTGTAGTATAATTGAGCATTATATATATATATATATGTTTGTAGGGATGGCAGTGGACCAGGGTTGGGCGGGGGGACAAGATTTCCATCCCCGCCCCTTCTCAAAATTTTGTGCCCTCCATCCTCGTCTTCATCCCCGCACAGGTTTTGATTTTAATCTCCATCCCCGGTCCATTCCCAGTTTCATGTCCTCCATCCCTGGTCCAAACGGGGCTAGGCGGGTCGGAGCCCGTTTCCTCGGTCCTTCTGCTGTTAGAGGAAGGAGAGGAGAGAAACGCGGCTGGTTAGAGGAAGGAGAGAGGAGAGATTCAAGAAAGGGTTTTATGTTAGGGTTAGGAATATATATATAAGGGTATAATAGTAATTTTTTTAGCAAAGATTGGGGCGAGGCTCGACGAGGCTGGGCGGGGGAAAGAGTAAGTCCATCCCCGCATGGGTTTTGATTTTAACCTCCATCCCTGGTCCATTCCCCGTTTCATGTCCTACATCCCCGGTCCAAATGGGGCGAGGGGAAACGGGGCCCGTTTCCCCCCCAGTCCACTGCCATACCTATATGTTTGTATATGTATATGTTATCCATACCGATGTATTCATCCTTTTGAAAGTTTTTGAGTCGTAGACTTTGTACCCATGTCGTACCCTGTATCCGCGCACACCCATGTATATGTGACATAGGTTAATAGTGAATACTATGAAAAGTTGTTTCTTTGCCAGCTATATCTTACTGTAGTCTTCATGAGGTACCTCTTCCTGTTTAGGTACCATTTGGCTTCCCCTACATATCTCCAGGATCTTTGAAAGGAACTGCTGTCAACAAAGGCGTAGCTAGGGGGGGTAGCCCAGTCCTGCCTCCCGAAACAGTTAAATTTTTTTTTTTAAAGCCCAGCCCTGATTCCATATGAAATAGGTTTTTAATTTTTTATCCATTTTTGTAGCCCAGCCCAGTCCTAGCCCAGCCCTGACTGCAGCAAATAGTTTGATTCGTCCATATGAAATAGATTTTTATTAATAATTATAGCCATTTTTTTTATCTCAAAAAAAAAAAAAAAAACGGGGGCGCTGCCCCCGAACCCCCGACTATCACACGTTTTTTTTTTTTGCTACCCCCCCCCCCCCCCCTCGCATGAATCCTAGCTACACCACTGGCTGGCAAAAGACTTGTACAACAACTTCACCTTACATAGATACTTTCTGCTACTTTTATGGCAACAATGGCTTTGGCCATTTTCTGATGATGTTGGTGCTCCATCTGTATACTGATTGAGGAAAACTTCAACTCCTATGTGCTCACTGGTGCAGTAGTGTGACACTAGTTCTACCATGAGTCTAGGTGCTGGACAAGTTGTTCTTACCTTTGTGGTTTTTGGGGCTTCATCTGGATATGTATGTTTTATGCTTCTAGTTTTTCTTTCTTTCAACTAGCCTTACCTAGCCATGTGTCAAAAGACAGTTTCCATTAGTCATCACTCCAACTCATTACCTAGTTCAAGAAACCTAATAAAAATGTGAAAATAATGATCTCCGTTATATCACTATATGGCTACGTGCTCTGTTAACACATGTTGCAGCAACTTCATCTTCAAATTTCTAGTTGCTCTGTCAATGATATTGTCTTGGATACTCCTTTGTAGAACCCATCTTAGGTTTTTAAGTTGTCCAACTCATGGTTGTGCTTCCCTGTAGCCTGCATTATGGGACTGCACATGGTTGGCTCTTTTTATTCCCTTGGTCACTTTTGTCATGTTAGCTACATGAGATAGTGATTCATTTTCACATGAAAGTGAAAGCTTTCTTGTGTAACATTAAGTGAGCTCAACTCAAGTTTGTTTGTTTAATAAACGAGCCAAGATCAAGGTCTACTGATCCCCACTTCATGGTGCAAGACTGTCAGTATGTTGGATAAAACCAGATCCAACATGATGCCAACCGGTAATGACACTCACTAGGATGGGTGTGGCAAATTAATTGTGTTGGATCCAGAGCATTGGATTCATAGGTGGACCAGACCTGGTTTAGGTATTTATTAACCATAATGAAGTCCCACCTAAGATCTGGTTAAGATATGTTCCTTTTATATTTATCTTTTCCTTAAAAGTATGGATTCTATCTTATCAATCCAATTTTGGTTTTGCTACCCTTTTACCGGACTCAAACTTAGGAACTTGATGCGTGTGGGTCAAAGTTGGATTCAGATCCAGAGATGGCTGGGCAATGACAGAATCTGACATGTTAATAGCTCTATGCAGACAATTTTGACAAATTGGAAAGTGTCCACTTTCATATATATTTCAGAACAAATATGAGAAACTGATTCACGAGTTTCTACAATTACTTTTGCATGTAAAAGTGAATTCCTAAACATATCTCGACCGAAGGATTTTTCTTGCTTCTTGATTGATTCCTTTGTTGTGGCCTTATCATTTTTCACTGCTGAAATCCTCTCAAACCTTAGGCCATCACTTGCTGCTTGTACAACTGCTTGTTGACAATTTTGTGTTTCAGAATTTTAAACTATTTAAATTTTGTCTTTTGCCATGTAAGGCTAGTTAATTAAATATTATAATTCTTAGTTATAGCCTGTGGATTTTGATGTTTGGGATTCTTCCCCTCGCACACTGCAGGTGATTCGTGTACTTCTGCTTCTGTTGTTTTACAAGCGTGCTTGCTTGCTATAATATACCTGTACTTTACAAGTTATGCATTGCTCTTGGTGTTCATGATTAAAATACTGCAGAACAATTATAGGTTACTAATGCCTATGTATGTGTCATAGGCAAACTCTTGACATAGAGAAGTCTTAATTGCATTTCTTGTCACATCAGACAGAAACAAAGATTTATAGCACACATATAGTAATTGTAACTGGCAAATAATGGGAACAAACCATCAAGTATCAAACTATCAAACACATGATTCTTTTGATGTCAAAACATGGTAACTTTAAATAGGAGATAATGCTTGTTTAAATGTTCTGCAGGTCTGCTTATATCCTGAAGCAAGATACCTTGCCTTCCTCATATAGGTCCTTCCTCAACAAGCATGGTGGGAAGGATTCTGTTATTTTGCAAGGTGTGAAAGGGATTGCAAGCGGCAAACCATTAGGAAATTTGGAGAAAATTGAAGGTTATTACAAGTCCATTGGTGTAAACGTAAAACTAAATCCTGATATGAAAGTCCCGTGCACGGTATACATTTTTCCATGGTTTATAATAGTTTCTCCAAGTCTAATGCTGTATAAAATTGACTCTGGTTGGTTGCCCATTCTGTTCAATATTTTATCTTATTAAAAACTATTTTAACGAAAAACACATCCATGAGTCCAACCGTGTAGGTTTTGTCCTTAAAATATGTTTAGAAACCAAAACTAACCTTTGGGTCATGCTTAGTATTGATCTGTTTACTAATTTCATGTGTTAAGGTTTACTACAGCATGATATTTTGACCATTTTTAAACCATCCACATCTTCATGAATTGGGACGCCTTGATTTTCACTGTCTTGGAAATTGAATCATGATACTTTGGAAACCTACTATAAATAAATCATGATACCCACATATGTACGGTCAGATTTACATTTGGTGGCTGTATGGTATCAAGGTTCAGAACCACAATAAGGGCATGTTTGTTTTGATCACAGGTTTTTCAGCTGTGAAAGTGATTTGTGTGATTCACATTCTCAGGCATTAACTTTCTCATGTTTGCTTTTAGGTTGTGAAATTGACTTGTATGAAAATCTATCATGTGATAATGTCTCATGTCATGTCATGTCACTGCTTTATCACATTCACAGCTAAGCATCTAATGCTTGAGAAATTTATTTGCAGGGTTAGATGTGTAAAACTTTCACAAGTTTTGAGGCTTCGACATTTACAGATGGAATCACATTCACGGGTTGCATTTTTGCATGTTTGCAATGCCCCTGTGGAAGTTCTAAAATGTGATTCAGAATCACAAGAAATCTGTGAAAGTTACAAAATCACAGGCATTGCAAACATGCCCTAAATTTTCTCATGTGTGTGTGTAATGTACGAATGTGATGGATGTCCGTTTGCATGTGCCCACATATATGTGTGTACGCTTTCTTTTGATGATAATATGTTCCAGGAAATAATGCTGTTTCTATGCATTTCCAGATGGTTCATGGGAATCAATCATGTGCTGGGCACACAATTACTTTCCTACTTCAAGCTTATGGAAGAGCATTGCCAGTTTATCTCCCTGTGTATTTGATTCCTGCACTTATAGTTCATAGACAGGGGTTGTTGAGAAGGTATTAGTTGTTTGCAAACAATAGTTCCTCTTTCCATGTCTTATGCAATATATTATTGGGTAATGTTTAGATTTAAGTAATCATAGTTTTCAGATTCTGTAGAATTCTTATAGACAGATCCACATTCACTTGTGATCCATTTGTTTACCAGTTAGTCGGTAACCTATCATAGTATAATTGCTGGAATTTCTGGCATGAATTTGCCACAAGAAGTTTAAGTATTTTGAAATGGTTCTTTTTATTGCTCCTCATATTTTACTAAATTTTCCTAGAAGAATGGATTACAAGTTGCTGTTAGCATCTTTGGGATTGTGATGTGGACTTCAGAGTTATGTTTAAAAAAAACTCAAAATGTCAAACAAATTTAAGTTGTCTGAATCAAGCCAGTTATGGTCTTAGGATTACTAAATATTTAGAGAAGTTAAAAAACCTAGCATAACCATAAAGTGATTGAGATATGGTAATAGGAGAACTGTTTTATTGCTTGCTTTACTACTACGTCATTTGAAAGTACCAAATTTGGGATTTATGAGTCTGCTGATTCATCTGAGCTATCCTTGGCTAATCCATTTCATAATTCAATGCAGGCCCTACACTATCCTCACTAAGAGCATTCTGGGCATTGCAAGGTCTAGCTTGTTCCTTTCTGCATATTGTGCATCAGCTTGGTGAGATTTTTATCCTGTTTCAATATCAGTAGTTCCTTTTTTTTCCTATTTAAGATCAGTCAGGGTTTTCAATTTTTATAACAACCTATGCACATTGTGTCTTATGTGGCTGTGATCTGGTTAATATGTTTTATCCCATGCGTGTACTTGTTGAGATTCACTGTTTGCAAGCAGAGCGATATGAAAGTATATGTTCTTAGTAGGGTAAGAGCAGAGCCAGGGTTTTTTTATAATGATAAATATTATCAAGATATAAAAAGTAACCAGTAGAAGCAGATAAAACAAAAAGATTAAAGGTCTTAACAATGGTATCCAACTCACAATAACCCCGTCCTCAACAGATTTGTCCCTCGCCACCTTTCTTTTTGCCGGAAGTATAACATCTGCTTGCCGTGTCATGGTTGGTTCTTAAATTTGAAATCCATCTTCAAAAGTCCCACTATTCCTTTGCAACCAGACTAACCACCAGAGATGGTAGCAAGTTAGTTGAGATATAAGCAGCAAGCCATATGCATAATTTTGAGTAGTTAGATCACTAACAGTTTGTAGCACACTTGATATGGACAGTAAAGATACAAGTTGGTTCTCTTTCACTCACTCGGGCTACTCTTAGGAAGCTGATGGAAAGATTTCAGCTGCTCGTTGTTACTCCATTTTTCAGAGGACTACCCCAATTGGATTTATTTTGTTTTATAACTACTCTGCATGGTGGAACTCTCTCATCACTTTGAACCTCTTACAAATGATGGCACCAGGCTGTCTTCTGAAAATTGTCATAGTGAATAAGATAATCAACTTGTGCTGGTTAATAGGTCTTTATCATAAAAGAAGGAAGCTCAACAAGTTTCTTTTTCTCCAGAATGTGAGCCAAGATTCTGGGCATGACTTCTATTTTCTGAGTATGTTGTCCTTTTTGTTTCATGCTTCCCATTTCATGAATAATTTATGCCACTTCTAAGCTAATGAATTGTCCATCTTTTTCCAGCAACCATTCCATGTTATGAATTTTTTATTCTGATTTCTCTTAATATTCAAAAATCCCTTTAATATTCACTTGACTCGATAAGTAGTGATTCCAACATTTGTTTTTGTCTTTCACCTTTTTAGGTCATGGACATGCTTGCTTTTCAAAATTTTCCAGAGATGTAATATTCCACTGGTTGCCCTAGGAACGGTATGAAAAATCTTCGTCTCTGTTTTGCATTTTATCTCTCATTTTCTGTGAGCAGTTGTCCTCTATTTTGGATATTGTGTGTTGCTAGATAGCGTTGTTATTCAAATAGAATGGCTGTCTGTATTTCTTAATTAAGTTCCCCTTGTTTGAACTGGAGAATCCATTTAAAAGTAAGTGAACGGCCTCCTATTTTTGCTGTTTTGTCGGCATTCTGATTGTACCCTTTTTGGTGCTTTTGGCCAGTCCCCTCCTGGCTTGGCTTTAGCAATAGAGAAGAAGAGTAGGCGCATGGAGATCTCTCTCTACTGCTTTGCACGCGCTGTTGAAAGCTTCTTCACATGGATGGCAGATATTGGATTGGTCCCTCCATCTAAGAAACTTGGCAGGGCAGACGTAGTTCTCTTTAGCCTATCAACTGCCATCATCATGCACTGCTATGCACAAGAAAGAGAAGTATTCCGCTCAAAGTACCTGAATGTGCTTGATTGGGTTTTCGGGGTGCCTCCGACAATCCGCAAGGAGGCTCAGGTGAATCTAGAAAAAAATCAGAAATCTCAAAATGTTTGAGCTATATTCTAGTTACTGGTTAGTAACAAAGACGAAACGGCAGATGCCATACCAACTTGGAAGACTTGAACGACCATCTGCTAAATGTGATGATGATCGTGGGCTTTGAGGCATCGGTTGGGGTAATGCATTGAATTTTTTATGGAAAGCTGATCAATTACATCATATAGAGGCCCTTATCAAAAGGGGCATTGAATTAGGAGGTTTGAAAAAGAATGAATTACAGGGTAATGTTTTGGCCAGGTGATCAGAGTAGTATCTGCTAACGCTAGAAGGATCTTGGAACACTATTTGTTCAGTATTCAAGACAAAATTCATCACATTACATATGCCTATGTATCCTAAGCATTTGAATGAAAAATGACTTGGATATCATTGTTGTATGCTCGAATTAATTTTGAGATATTTATTCCATTTATACATCATGTATTTATGCTGCCCTTTATTATAAAGTTCATATCAATTAAACTTTATTTGTGATAAAGGTTGCTTTTTCCCTTTTATCGAGCCACTGCCCAAGTAAGAAAATTAGTTAGCAGAATTAGCCTAATTTATCTTGAAGGGTTACAAGTTTGCTTAAGTGGCTCAAGTGAACTGTGTGATTAATTGCTGCTCCATATAGCAAGTAATCTTCAATCAGCAAAGGTAGAAAAGTGGTTCAATGGTTTCTTAACTTGAAGGTTTTTCCCATCTAAAATAAGTTGCAGATGATGTTTGAAGCCGCTGTTTGCCAGAAATGAAACTCTAAAATGTATGCACACAGTCGTGACAAGCTATATCACGATGCCTCATCCTAAGCAAATTTTACTGAGTAGCTGAAATGAAAGATCTGAATATAATCTAAACACTACTTTATTTTAAGATGAAATCAATGTCTGGTTGTGCTCCATTTTGAGCTGAAATGCGAGGCCTGAGTGTACTATTTTAAGCTGAAATAACTCCGCTGGGATGGAAAGCATGAATGTAGTATGAATAGCTAGAGATTGCGACCGACTTGAGAAAGGCTCAAGCAACTTTAACAAGCCAAGGATAGCAGGCCTTCTGGTGTGTTGAGTCAAGCCATACAGTACACACAAAAGCTTCGAAACATATGAGAAGGCAGCACATGAGAACGAAAGAAGGGAATCTGCATGAGCATGGAAAGGAAGGGGAATGAAGTAAGCTAGATGAATACTTCAAGAGTCAGAAGAGACGGTCTTTGGGATCACACTTATTCACAAGGTTTGGTGTGCCAGCTTTTCTATGTTCTACTAGGCAAGGCGTACTTGTGCTTGATCCACGATCGGGTGTGTTTGAATGCTTAGTTTGAGATTCATGAAACCTTGGCCAGACATTGAGCTGACCTGACCCCTCCCACCAGGTCGAGCCAGAGATTCATGAATCTACACTAGAAAATAAGGATCCAAATTCGGTGTTTGAATTGCTCAGATTTGGGATGAAACCCATGCTAAAAGCACCACTCAACCAAATAGGTGAGAATTCAGAATTCTCGGTTTTGTGAAATGGCCATAGAGATCAAACATCCAAGTTCTGGAATTCAATGGCTTACTAATTTTGCCACATCGGTGTCTCTAGGAGACCAGCTGGGTAAGTTAAAAAGACTAGTAAACAACCAGAGGGTACCAATCCAATTAAGTAGGGGTAGGCTGTAGTTGCATGGCTCAAGACCCACAAAAACTCCAACCATATTGAGAAGCATTTATGGGATTCATATCCACCAAGTATTTATAGCTATAAGTGCATTCATCTCTATCATAGTACTTCTCTGAGATCTTGCACTGCCAACCAATCGTTCCAAAATGGTAGCTACTAGCAAGGCAGTGCTTGTCCTGGCAAGAAAGAAACAGAAAAAGTGACATGCTAAATCCTCATTCAAAGATGCTAGAGAATGAGATTCATCTGAGGAAACAAAGCCTAAAAACCCCAGCCAGAAACCCAAGATGTTTTCATATAAAAGAAAAAAGTGTGAACCAGAAATAGCTATATAACTCTTGTTTGCCTGGTCAAAAGTGAATTATGTAAACTGAACAATGCTTTTCATTTACAAAGCAATTGAATAAAGAACAGAGCTCTACTAGAGAAATTCTCCTCTGCAATTATCTCACATAACCATCATTCTCAAAACAAAACGGCAACATCACCAAGCATTCTGGCAATAGCTACAGTCCAATTACAGACACTCGCTTGATATGCATGCACTCAGAAATGGAAGATGATGTTTTCTGTAAATATTATTGGATATTGAGAGAAATGAAGCAACTGCATTTCTATTAAATACTTGGCATCGAAGAATACAAGCATCTGTGAACTCTCAACCACCATTTACACTCCTTTATTGTCCAACAAGCAAAGGATAACGTGCTTCCACCATCTACTGTACATGGCAATCAGCAATCTTCCGCAACTCACACGGCTCATTTAGAATGGCTCTTTCAAAAAAGAGAAAGAGAAGAAAACAAAGAAAAACCACCATATTCATCAGGGAAAAGCCTACCTCTTCAACTCTTGCCACCTAAACTCTCATAAAACAGGATGTATCCATGATCGGTGTTGCTCGAGTACTCCTGAGCTGATCCAAAAAACGTCTGCACAGCTGATTCATCTATCATCTCTACATTTTCATCGTCAAAGAAAAGCCAATGGTTGTGGCTCTTCACCAAGCTGACATAATGACCATGATTAGGACCACTACCGACATGAACAACAACAGCAAACAAGGAATACTCAGAGTCTGCATTGTCCATGGTGTTGCTGAGCTTTAACTCCAGGGGAAAGACAACTCTGTATGATAGTTTTTTGTAGCGGCCAAGCTGCTCGATATATTTGAAGCGTTTCAAATGAATGACGAGGATGTGAGGAGGCTTCTTTATCTTCATCCTCTTCTGTGCTTCCTGCAAGCTGCAGAGCGAGGCAATTCTGGTTAAAATAAGAACAAGAAAATCATAAAAGCAAAAGGCAAAAAAAGAGTACAGGCTAGAGCAAAAGACTTAGTCGATAAAATATTTGATTGATGCATACAACAGTTTTCCTTATGATACAAAAGGAACAGGAACCTGATGTTTTCAACCAGTGTATTCCAGTATCGTGTTCGTTTTATTTTGTGTCAAATATAAAATGATTCAGAAAGGTAAGTTCTCCAGCAAAGTGACATCCAAAATAACCAATAAGAGAAATAGAAGACAGTTTATCAGTAACAAGATTATTGGGAGGAGGGGGGCAGAAGCTGAGCAATAAAAAATGTGCCAACTATTAGGTTTATGTCATCATAAAAGGAAAAAAGGAGAAAACGGCCAATAAGAGGTTCATAAATGGTAGAAGGTTGACCAACGGCTCAAAAAATTGCAGAACTGCCTGGTCACGCAACAACACAAACATTCCCAGCAACTGCCCATGTTTTATGGTAAATAATGAGAAATATATGAAACCTTCCACCAAATTAAGATCATCAAAAGTATGAGTATGAAACATAACTCCATTTGTTGATCCTAAGGAAAGATTAAAGAGAATGATATAAACACTGAACCTGCAACATTTATCACAGAAGAATTTATCCTCAGCATTCAATGTCTCAGTAGAACTGAAATTTTTGAGACAACTGGTGATGGAACTGTTCTGTTCGATATCAAGGCTCAAATCTAAAAATGTTTCATCCCTTGCTGTAACCGTTTCACACCTTAGGCATCTAGTTTCATTGGTGAGGATACCCTGTAAAGGAAAAACAATGGCACCAACATCACCCACTTTTTAAAGCATACATCTTGAACAATTAACAATCTATAAATTACTCAAATAAGTTGCTAGAGTGATGGAAACTGCGAAGTACCTGAAAATTTTTGTGAACCCATGTAGTCAGGGACTCTTTCTGAACACCATTAGCTTGAACATTCCGCTGTCCATTTGTGGCCTTCTCTGATGGTGATGAAGTCCCTGGAGACCCTTTCGCATCATTCAACTCTTTCTCAAGGATGTCAGCAAGCTCATTTAATAGGAAATTCAAGAATTCATGTGCATCCTACACAAAAACAGAAAGACGTTCATTCATCTTCCAAAAACGATGGGAAAAGTTTGCAGGATCATCTAAGCTTACACCCATACCTGATGCATGTAACTACGGAAAATCTCATTCTCTTTCTTCACCCTTTGCACAAAACGTTTTGGAGCAATAACACCTGTTTTCTTTTTCTGAGAGCTTATCTGCATCAAATTAAAGAACCCACTTTTGGCACTAAAGACCGTACATGCAACACAGAGTACATAAAGTAATTGAACAATTGGCTTGATCATACTTATAGAGAACCCATATTTTGGCATACAGGATAGAATGGGATAATATTGGCTACACTCATGGGTAAGGAAACCCTTAGTGAAAAAATGTAACATTTTTATTTTTTTTTCAGTTTTTTTATACATCTGACCCTCCAGATGTGATATTTAGTAGAAACTGACCTTTGGATCATGTTCTTCTGACATATGTCAGATTTTATGAGGGTTGAAAAATCAACGGCCTACAATGTACCAAATTTTCAAACCTCGAAAAACACATTTTTATGTCCAAAAACTGTGATTTAAGAGTTGATTTCTACTATTTTGGCCATGCTGAACGCATCCATGAAGTCAGATGTGGTCAAAACAACCTCCAACTGTGAGTTCTAACTACAGTTTTCCTTATCCATGTGGGTAGTAAATGCTATCCCAGATAGAATATGCAGTACAAAGTACATAAAATACTAAGAAAATAAATTAAAGAAATCAACTTTAATTCCATTTTAAACAAAAAGTACAACAAAAACCATCATGAACACCTCTATTGTGTCTCATATGTAGCACTCCGGAAGCAAAAGCTCAATTGATGATCATATTACCATACTAGTTGGTTGGTCCCAGGTTAGGAGTTGAGAATTACATACTTGCTTAACAAAGTAATACAGGAAGCACTAAGTGACCCAATAAATTAGGTTAAGTTTCTTTTCCTGCCTCTCAAAGAGAACACTGATCTTAATTCTCTTTTCAATTTTCTCTAGTTTTCTTAAGATGAAATCAACAATATTTACATTAAAAAGAATAAAAGAATATGTTCTAAGTCCTCTAACCCACAAGATCCAACCCCTACTACTAAATCAAGTTTACTGTGTTTGATTCCAGCCAGTAGCCAGTTGCAAGCGCCCTGAGTGCTATTTGGATGAACATGAGAGCTCATAACTACATCTGGTGCAAGAACGCTGTTATGTGACATCTCTCTCTCTCTCTCTCTCTCTCTCTCTCTCTCTCTCTCTCTCTCTCTCTCTCTCTCTCTCTGACCTAACCATGGATAACTTGGTGCAGGAACCTACACACCCAAAATTATTGGACACGTGCAATGAAAAAGAAAGAGAAGAGAGAGAGTTTATGAGGGTGAAATCTAATGAGGATAATAAAATAGGTAATGATTATTCATTATCATGGTTTAAAGTGATGATACTGTGACAAGAAGGATGTCTATGCATTTGGATGAGTGAGGGAAATGGAGTACGCTTTTGAGTTGTAGGATTTATTGGGTATGCATTTGAAATGCAAAAAGAAACTGCATATACTTTGCTATTCTTTTTTCTTCTGGGGGGTAGTTAGGGACTTAATGTGCATGGACCAGGGGGAGGGAGGAGGGGTGGCTAGCTTTTGGTAGTATAATTTTTCTTTCTTGCTTGCCTTTAATAGAAGTGAATAGAGTAAAAATAGGGCTCCTAAAATATAAATTGCCGCATCATACAGAATGTTTTTGATAGGTCCCAACAATGTCATGCAGTTATTTGAAATGCTGATACAACAGAGAACATTCACACCAGAAACAACCATCAATAGAGGTAGTGTATATCATGCAAAGCAGATCGGATGACTCCAAGCAGCCATATGCCAATGTCATGCAGTTGACCTATAAAATGCTTAAATTACAGGGAATGCTCAAAGTCCGAACTGCAAACAATACCAAGGATAACTAATCACCCATTAGACATATTTTGCAAACGTTTCCACATTTTGAAAACAAATACCATACTTTGTAAATGTTTCCAGTCTTGTTTAGTAACTTCCACATTTTTAACACAAAGGCTAAAAACTTATCCAATGATTTGCAATGTAGAAAGATGATCAGACTTATTGTTCTCCAAACAAAGATGGAACTTAAACGTGAGTCATGTGTTAAGATGATTTCTATGGTTATACTTTATCAATAATTTCCCCTTGCTCGAAAAAAAACCCAAAAAATACTGAAACAAAAACCAAAAACATAAAATTTAAATTAATACATATAAATCTGAGGAAGAGATGAAACAGAATGCTGGTTATTGAATAATAATGCACCTAATCACCCACTAGACTTGTACCTGTGTAAATAAATCTGCCAAGCATGTCAACAGATTCTCCTCTGCATCTCCAATATTCTTATTGTTAGCATAGTACTCTAACAACTGCTCACGGAATGGTACACAAAAGTACAATGCCTGTACCACAAAATAAAGTTGAATTTCTTGTTCTTACAGAATATCATGCATAAAAGAACATGTATATAGCCAAAGCACAACCAAAGCGTGTCACAATTCAACCATTTCACAGTTAGGCAATCGCTGATTAAAGGAGATCAGACAAAATTACACATCCATCTCAGCAGTGTAAATCAGAAAAAATTCTTTTATACACTAACATATCACATTGTTACAAATTCAAACTCATGTTTGTTATAGACATTTAGACATGAATACCAGATAAATTGTTCAGGTAGTACATATGCTTCTTAACTGGAAGCAGAAAGAATGACATTGGATGGTTGGATAACAAAACAAGGAAATCGGGTACTGCCTATGCTAGGTAGACATTAGACAACTATCGGTTTGTAAAGCCTTCCCTCAAGAGATTAGTGGTTACTCTTGCCCTTTGATCCAGACAGGGCTGCCCAAAAACGGTTTATTGGCCTGTTAATGTAAACATATATGTATGTATATGTTTACATATGTATTTCTGTACATATCTAATTAGGGGCATTTTGTCTTTTCATATGTATATCTGAAACAAATGTATTTTTATCTTTTTTATTTTTCTATTTTATTTATTTCTATTGTTGTAAATATTCCCAGCCAACATGGGCTTTTTGGGAATTAGTTTGGAGCCGTTGGGTAGGTCCCAATGGCTCCCTAGGAGCTTTGTCTTGTACATAAAGGGGTCTAATCCCTCTCTCATTTTATGCAATCTAAAGGGGTTATTCCCTAATAATATTCCTTATTTTTTGTGTTGTCAGCCCTTAAGTGGCTTATTGTTGTGTTTTCTTATGTTGACCCATAAGAGGTCATATTCTCAAAGTGTTCTTTTGCCCATAAGTGGCTCACTAAAGCATATACATCAGTTTGTGACACGGTATCAGAGTCATATCATCTATTTGGTGATATTCAACTCTTCCTCAAGCATATTTGAAGTGGTGCGAAGATCGGGCCTTGCCTTGGGAAGCATGCCTACCAACTTTCTTAAAGATTAGTCATCTCATGAATGCATAGAGGCATTGGTGCTTCAAAAAGAGTTGAAAGTTGTTCCAAGTATTTATTCATCTTTCTCTCTCCTCTCTTGCTTTGTATCTTTTGGTTCCATGGCCGACAAAGAAGTGATGAAAGTAGTCCCAATCAAATTTGATGGAAAGAACTATAATTTATGGGCTACCGCCATTAAAAGAATTCTTATTGGTAAAGGATTATGGGAGTATGTTGATGGTTCCGCAATTGAACCACAACTCTTACAAAATCTATTAAAGAAAATGATGGAACCATTAAGGAAGAAGTTATCAAAGGAGAAGAAAAGGGAAAGGCTCTTGTTGGATTATAAGAAAGCCTTGAAAGAATGGTAAATTGGCCATGCTAAGGTATTTTCCCTATTCATAGGAAGTGTGAATGAAGATACATGTGAGACTATTTTGGAATTTGAGAAAGTCAATGAAGCATGGCTCTTTATCACACAAACGTATACTCAATGTGATATTGCCTTTAGATGGAAGCTTCAAGATAAGATACACAATTGTAAACAAGGTGACGAGAGTGTTAAGAGGGTATTTTGGCTCTTTAAAGAAGTTGTGGGACCAAATGACTAAGTTAGAGCCCATTTGGGAAACTTTCAATGGTGCTCAACTTAAAAAGAAGCAAATAAATAACGAACAATTTTTTCAATTTATGAGAGGATTGAGACCCGAGTTTTAACAAATGAGAAGTAATATCATTCATAGTAGACAAGATGAGCTGCATCATATCCAAGAGGTTTTAGCTCAAGTTTGTATGGAAGAGACTAGATTGAGGTCTCAAAATGAAACAAGAAAAATTAAGGACAATGTATTGGCCGTTTCAAAGCCGAGAGCCAGCACCCATACATACAAACCTCCATACTTTTACAAGAACAATAACTATGGGAAGAATCGGGTGTACGAGGGAAAAGAAGATGGAAAGAAAAGATGAGGTATTTTTTATTGTCTAAAATTCACGAACAAAGAGGAAAAAAAGGTTGCTTCGGTTGGTACTTCACAAGTTGACCAAGACCCTTCAAGCAAATCAATTTCAAACATGCCTCTTTCTCAACTCATAAAAGCATTGCAACCTCTTCTCAAAGGAGAATTTGTGATGGTTGTCGCCGTCTCTTCCTCTTCTCCTTCAGGTATGACTCCTTGGCTTTTAGACTCGGTTGCCTCATTTCATATGATGTATGATGAATTCATACTTTTCAATTATAGTAATTTTACTAGTAAAAGAAATATTTTTACTGCCAATGGAACCTCTCTTGATGTTAGTGAAATTGAAAATTTTGAAAAATGTCCCAGTTTTAGTATTCCACAAATAAGATTTGTTCCAAAACTAAATTTAAATTTGTTTTTTGTTTCTCAAATCATTGATCATGGATGTAGAGTCTCCTTCACTTCTAACCAATGCTTAACACAGGATCTCCGGTTCGAGAAACAGATTGGGAAGGGCATAGAGAAGGAGACTTGTACTACATGGATCAGTTGAAAATCTCCATCAAGACTTTTTGCCTTAATGTTCAAAAATTGGATAAAGTTTTTTAGCATCAAAGACTAGGACATCCTAGTATGTATAAATTATCAAATATTCCTCATCTGAGAACTTTTTGTAATGAAGAAATTTCATATATTGATTGTATTCTTGCTATAATGAAATCAATTCCATATCAAGAGAGGTCCTTGTCTGCTACTAAAACCCTTGAATTAGTTCACTCTGAAGTTTGGGGTCCTGCCCCTGTTGCCTCTAAAGAAGGATATATTTATTATGTTATTTTTGTGGATGATTACTCTCGCTATGCTTGAATATATTTTCTCAAATATAAATATGAAGTATTTGAGAAATTTAAAAATTTTCACAAGTTAGTGACAAATCTTCTGAAGACAAATATATCTATTTTTTGTTCTTATTCAAGGGGTGAATACATGTCTAATGACTTTCAACAATATCTAAGAGAAAATGAAATACTTCATCAAAGGTCATGTGCTAATACACCACACCACAACAAAATAGTTTAGCCAACAAAAAGCATCAGCACATAATAGAAACCACTAGAACCCTTCTCATATCTAAGAGTGTTCTCAAATAATTTTGGGCTGAAGAAGCAGCTCCTACTGCAGTAAATCTTATAAATAGGTTTCCCTCCTCAAAAATTCACAATTTTTCGCCATATGAAAAGATTTATAAAGTCTTACCTGATTATCCGAGAGTAAGGGTCTTTGGGTGTAGATGTTTTGTACTCACTCATACGAATGATAAACTATCCCCCAAAGTCATCTCATGTATATTTTTAGGATACAGAGAAAGCTAAAAGGGATTTAGGTGTTATGATATTAAAAATAATAAGTTATATATTTCTAGGAATGACATATTTTAGAAAGAGAAAATGGTTTGGACATTAAAAAGATAGAAATGAATACAACTTTTTAGAAATTTCTCTTGAAAACAATGTCACACAAAATGAAGACATTAATGAGATAACTTGCAATGAATCTCATTATGATATTAAAAAAAATGAATCCCAACATCATCCAACAGGCATTCATTACCAAAGAAAAAAAAGATAATGAACAACTAAGTGCTTTAGAAAAATATTTGAACATAGAAGAATAAGAAAACACAAGAATTAGGCACTCAGATAGACCACGTAGAGTCTCAGATAGATTTGTACTACATGAATCATTTGAACCTCATTATAGAGCTTGTTTAGCAAAAATTTATTCATACTTTGAATCTTCTACATATAATCAAGCAAAGGACTATCCTGAATGGCAAAATGCTATGAATGAAGAAATTAGAGCCTTAAAGAAATTCCAAACTTGAGAATTATCTGATATACTAACTAATAAGAAATCAATAGGATCTAGGTAGGTATTTAAAGTTAAGACTAAAAGTTATGGATCTTTAGAAATACATAAAGCTAGGTTAGTCGTCAAAGAATATACTCAAGAATATGGAATTGACTATGATGAAACTTTTGCTCCTGTAGCACGAATGTCTATTGTTGGAATTCTTATAGCCATAGCCTTTGTTAGGAAGTGACCAATTTACCAAATGGATGTTAAAAATACATTTTTAAATGGTGATTTAAAAGAAGTATATATGGATCCACCCCCTGGATATAATGTCCCTAAAAGAAAAGTTTTTCGCCTTAGAAAAGCTTTGTATGGTCTTAAACAAGCTCCAAGAGCTTGGTATGATCGTTTTAGTTTTATTATGATTAAGCTTTGATATATTTTATGTTATACTGACACCGCTTTGTTTGTTAAGAATTTCGCTGCAGATAGTATTATTTTACTACATTATGTTGATGATATGATCATAATTGGAGCAGATAAATAGGGAGTAGATCAGGTTAAATTTATTCTTAAGCAAAGGTTTGAAATGATTCACCTTGGTTTTCTCAGATTTTTCTTTAGAATTGAGGTTGCATATTCCCCTAGAGGATATTTGTTGCCTCAATCCAAATTTGTAGCTAAAATTATTGACAGATCTGGAATTAATGATGACAAAAGAGTGGATACTCCTGAAGTGATAAATGCAAAGATGATAATTGATGATAGAGAACCTCTAGAAGATTCAACTCCATATCGGCAGATGATTGGGGCATTGACATACTTGACTATTACCAGACCAAACATAGCACATTCAGTTCACACGGACAGTCAATTTTAGCACTCTCCTACCTCTGTGCACATGAGTGTTGTTATGTGTATTATCAGATATTTGAAAAAATCTGCTTCTAAAAGATTATTTTTATCTTCTTCTTCTCCTCCTAATTTAATTGTTTACTCTGACTCAGATTGGAGGGAGACCCAAATGACATACGCTCAACTACTGGTTTTTGTAAGAGATTCTCTGGTATCATATAAACGTAAGAAGCAACAGAAAGTATCGCTATCCTCCACAGAAGTTGAATATCGAGTCATATCGACTACTACGACTGAAATTATATGGTTGAGTCATCTTCTCAAGAATATGGGAGTAGCCGTAACAGAACCATCAAGACTATATTATAATAACAAGAGTGACAACTACTTGGTTGGAACTCACACTTTTCATGAGCGCATGAAACATATTGAGATGGACTGTCATTATGTTCGAGAAGAATTTTTTAAGAAGACCATTTTACTGTCATATGTGACATCAGAATATCAACTTTGCACACTTCTTCACAAAAGCCTTACCTTCCACCAGGTTTCATTTCTTGTTGGACAAACTCTCGGTGATCCTACCATAAGTTTGAGGGAGAGTGTATGTATATATTTACATATATATTTTTGTACATTTTTGTACATATGTAGTTAGGGGTATTTTTGTTTTTTTACATGTATATCTGAAACAAATGTATTTTTTATCTTTTTTAATTTTCTATTTTATTCATTTCTATTGTTGTAAATATTTTCAGCCAACATGGGCTATTTGGGAATTACTTTGGAGTTGTTGGACCCTACCCAACGGGTAGATTTCTAGTCGTTGGGTAGGTCCCAACGAGCTTTGTCTTGTATATAAAGGGGTCTACCCCCTCTCTCATTTTATGCAATCTAAAAGGGTTGTTCCCTAATAATATTCCTTATTTTTATGTGTGTTCTCAACCCTTAAGTGGCTTATTCTTGTGTTTTCTTGTGTTTACCCATAAGAGATCATATTTTCAAAGTGTTCTCTTGCCTGTAAGTGGCTCACTAAAGCATATACATCAGTTTGTGACATGGTCCACCAAAGAAGTGTGCATATACTGACAAATTAAAAGTTGGTTGCCAAGCGAAAACCTTTTAATCATGATGACAAAAATCACAGCCATTGACCAAACAAACAGCTACAACTTTTACCATCCTAAAAATGCAGTTGACAGAGACTTTCTATAATTTTAGCACATTAAATAGTCAAATATGTCAAACAAAACAGAACAAGTATGTCCCACCAAATGAGGAGAGAGAGCCACAAACATGGGTTGTTAACAGGTTACCAGCCTACCTTTGTCCAGGTTTCAGCTGATCAATGGAAGCTCAAGACCGATAAAAGCAAGGCCTCTCCCTGACACAGTATTGGGCTTTGAACTAGGAATTTAGCAGGCTATTGGAGAGAGAGAGAGAGAGGTTCTTTTAAGTTGTTTTAACAATAGTAGCAGCCAAACCAACTCAACCTGCACAAGTAACAGGCCCTGTCTAGTCAAATCAGTTAGACCTAGGCCTAGCTTGATGACCAATCCTGACAGCACTGGGAACAAAGGCATGCCCAATCATTTAGCAAGCCAGGCCATCTAAAGTATGGTTTTCCAACATGTCCAAAAAGGTCCAATCTGAGGTTGGCCCAGCCAAGTGTCTACCCCTTGTCCCAACTCAGAATTTTATAATGAGATGAAATGGGTTGATTGATTGAACTAAGTCTATGACATGAGGTGCCTGAACTTCAGTTAGAGTTTGACACATAGAAGCTTGGTTGTCCACTTGGATAGAAATAAATCTCAGATTTTTTTAATACCAACATAGTGGGCTCTTTCGATTCATGTAAGGACTCAGGATAATGTACTGTTGTGCACAACAAACAAATAGTTGAAATCAAATGTCTTGGATTGGTAATGCTAGGATCAATCCAAGGGCCTCTGTTGTGTCAGACTTGATTCTATAGGTGAGACCTTGTCACCTGCGTATCTCTCCTCTTTCATTACTTCAATAAAATGATTCTCTTTCTCTCACAACAGTGACAATAATTTAAATTCAAAAGAATTCAAGCATGTGCTCTATGGTTACAGAAACTACAAGTTAATTAACAAGTCCATGCAACATGTGTGGTGGTTTTCATGATATTTGCATAAATTTGTAAACTAGTAAAACACAGTTGCCAATCAGAAAAGCAACACTTATAATAATCTATCAAATAGTTGACAAACTTTACTACAACAAACCAGGTGTTAAATTCCCAATAATTCCTGAACTTATGCCATAAGATGCTCCAATCATTTCATTAAAATTAGCACCAAAGGAGAAGACTCAATTCGATGGTTGATCCACTAAAGTTCAGAGGAGAGGCTTCTGAACTGAAGCAGGGTTCTGAACCTAGCTTGCTACTATCACTACTATTGTCGTCATGTACGCTAATTCTCCCAAATGTAGACAAGGCAAACTTTAATCTTGGATGATCAAAATCAGCCCATCGACCATGAAGCTATCAAAAAAATAAATGAAAAGAAAGCACCAATAAAAGCATTTTTCAAGTCTCGCCGGACTTGCTATTGGTGGCTGAATTTAAGCATATCTAAACAAATAGGAAGTACAAATTGGGTATGAGTAGGGATGCACATGAGCCGAGTTCGAGCCGAGCCATGAATAAAAAAACTAGTTGTTCAAGCTTGGATCGAGCTCGAGCCGAGTTTGAACAGCTTTTGTCCAAACTCGGCTCCAGTCGAACTCGAGCCGAGCTTGAGCAGCTTTTGTCCAAACTCGGCTCCAGTTGAACTCGAACCGAGCATTTTTATTTAAAAAAAATGAACTGCATTGAAAACAATGGGTTTTGAATTACCCACCTCCTCCGTAAAAGGCTAACACCTTACCCGTCTGAGCAAGGCCATTTGATGTGTTAAATTTTCAAACACAAATAGTACAGACATATATTATACTATGTGCATTATATAACTACGCAAAACGAGCTTAATCGGGCTAATCGAGCTCAAGCGAGCTTGATTGCCTGATCAAGCTTGGCTAATTTATGTGTACCGAGCATGAGCTTGTATTCAAGCTCGGCTCGTTTATCTACCCGAACGAATTCAAGCCGAGCTTAAACAAGTCGAGCTCGAGCCGAGCCCGAGCTAGCTAGGCTCGTTGTGCATCCCTAGGTATTAGCAACAGCTTTACCCAAGCAGTAAGAATTGTGAAACCATTTCATCACTACAAGCAGAGGAAAGGTGACTGAGATTAAAAGTAAGAATCATCTCCGGTTGCCAACTTTATGTCAAACACAATAAGATGTCTACAGGCAGAACCAATCACATATGGCCATATAGGTACCCCAACCAACTCTCTTACAAATCTACACAGATGTTGCATGACCATCACTATGATTAAGTTAAAAGCAGAGATATCGACCTACTCCGCTTGTGAGTGATCTTTCAATGGTACGAGTCTATTGCATATGTTCCATGTCATATTAACCATGTCACTTGGACTGTCAAATAATACAAAGAGTACTGTATGCTGATGAGCATTGATTCATTAATAGCAAAAACTCAAAGACTGCTAAATGGACATGCCTTGGCCATGAAACAATCTTTTTAAGATTAAAAAGAAAAAAAGGCTTATTCAAATATTTTAATGGGAAAAATCAGACGGGATGGGATGACAAGATACCAACTTCTGATCCAACCGCAGTTAAAAACCAAGTGAAGTAGAAAAGCATAAACGAGGAGAGGACCAAATTTCAGATGGTAAGATACAATACAAGAAATATAATGAAGTATATCCATTTTCAGAAGAAAAAAAACTGCCCATTTTACTCTAAAATAATTAAATAAACGAATACATCAACTGAACATTGGTACTTGAATTGAAAAAACAAAAAGTTAGGAGCAGGAAGGTACAAAGCCCAGCCCAAGAATAGTTCATCAAACCCAATATCCCTATGTATTGCAGGTTCGAGAAGTTAATTCTAAACACTTGCAAACAACCTGACAAGTGCTGAAAACAGAAACCTGTCCTTAGTATGTTATTTTCTTCATGCTTTTTGAGAACTTGCATAGGAAGATCACCCGTGGCAGAGTTTCAAACAGAAAGGTTAACAATTTCATCTACAGCAGCAAGGTTCCTGTGCCAAATGACCTTTTAAAAAAAACTATCAAAAAGTTACAAGTTAAAAAGTCCAAGACGCAGGAATCTATTGTCACTACACGAAGACCTATCCAGTTAATGGTTCGGTAGCATTTAGTATTTAAAATAAGAAAAATGGCAGGCAGGTGCAGGATACAAAATAGTGGAGAGCAATAGGAAAACAAACGACAAAGATAGACACTCTTGTGATATAGTTCAAGGAAGGCATGCAAGCATCAAGAATCCAAAGAAATTCATCTCATGAAGCACTACAAAAGTCAAAACTAGTCATTCTTGTGATGCAGTTCCAAGACGACATGCATGTATCCAGAATCCAAGGAAATTAGGAAATTCATTTCACGATTGTCATAGGTAGCAATAGCAATGGTGCTCCATTTCTATAGAATCACTTGGAGAAGAACAAAATAGTGTTAGTGGAAGCCATGGAACGCATTCCTGAACCACAGTGGCCATAGCAAATGCATGCTAATAGGCAATTTGCACCACAACCCACTTATTTTCTCTAATGAATAACCAAATTACACTGAAACGACTTAATCTGCTTCCGTGAATCACTTGACATGGATTGACCTAATATAGAATATGATCAATCTTCTTCAATCGAGCCTCGGTCTACAAAAAATCTCATCATGAAATTGTGAAATTGCCATCGATAGTGCACTAATTCGATTTCAAACACTGTCCAGAAGACCATTTCAGAACAAAACCAAACACCACAATAGTACAGAATCAGCATGGACCTTCCATCCACACTCTCCACAGAAAAGGCTACATCCTGATATACCAGTTTCAAAGATGATTCATTCCATCTTCTTGCCAAAGAAAAAATAATCCCTTTCCTCTTGTTCGATCAATCCCAACCACAAACCGCTTTGAGATACAAAAACAACCATCCAATGGATGAATTCTAAAACCAAATACCTAGAGCGCACGCAAATGTCTTCGCATCATGCCTGGAACCAAAAATTCTACGGCGCCCCTCAAAACCCCACCAACTGAAATCATTATAAGAAATCAACAAATGCAATTTCGAACGAAACCCACAAATTCTTAACGACTACCAAGATGGCGAAAATAAGTAAAACTCCAAGATCTGTATCGAGACAACGTAATACCGGGATACCACGTTCGGGAAATCACATGCTTCGACAGCAAAATCAGGAAGACAGGCGAATATTTAGGGATTTCAATTGGATGAGGGGAAGAAAAACAATCAATTGGTTCAAGACGGAAGATTGGGAGTGAATGGAAGAACCTGCAGAACGCTGTTGCAGTAACAAGTGTTGCCAAAATTCTCGAGGCCGAAGTACCTCTCCCCCTCTGGAAACTGATCGCCCAAAGCCTTCTCCAGCTTCGAACCCGCGGCTCCCATGACCATGAAAGCACAAACAAGACGCCCTTCTGATGCACGAACCCCTCTCCTCTCTCACCCAATCCTCACCCCCTCTGCTTCCTCCATGAACCTCTCTCTCTCTCTCACGCTGGGTAAAAAGAGGGGAGATCAAATCAATATAAGGATACAGAAGGCAGGTTCAGGGAAGATGATAACTTCTCTTTGGAGACGAGAGAGGGGATGATGACTCTGAATCTGATCTACCCTTTCTTCACAATTTTCCTGTTGACCATCAAACGAATTGATTTGTGGTTGTGTCTCTCATGAGTTTATAACAGCACTACAGCATGTGCTGTCTCCGCTGAAAATATGTGCACTATTGGTTTAAAAGGATCAGCCTCTCTCCGTTCAACCTATTTTGCTCATGTGTGTGTGTTATGTGGTTTGTTTTTTTGGGTGATGTGTTTGGGAGGGGACAGAAATGGATGGTTTGATGTGGTATTGAAAGGCTTCCTTATTTGAGTACTTGAGAATTGGGATATTCTTCTGGCAAAATACCAATTGCTTTGCGCCCTAAAGGATTTATGTTTGGGGGATAGGGACGTTGGTGGGGTGTCAATGGGTTGGGTTTGAACCATACCCAACCTGGACCAAATCTTATAGGGTCTTGGTGATAGATAAGAAGGTTGAATTAGAATCTGGGTCAGGCATATATGGAGTAGAGTATGGTTTGTAAAATTTATACCAGATTCAAGTTCCGATTAAGATCTATGATTTTTCAATGTAAAAGAGATAAAAAAACTTATTTTATAACGTATATATTGGGCCTGGTTTATGTAATCTTTATAAGACCTAGGTATAGTTCAAGTTTGGACTCGGTGTGAGTACCCACACCTCAAAGTCAGATCCGTGTTCAGACCTACTTGAGTTCAAACTAGATCCGACCAGTTGACACTCCTACATGTTGGGGTTGGTAATGGCCAAAATGGACTTTGACTTGCGTGTTGAAATTTTCATATTTGAGGTTATGGTTTTCATGAATGTATGACTTTAGGCTACTAAGGAAGTGAGTATGTATTTAGGTGAGATTGGAACTCAAGACCCTTGATTATGATAGTGCAACCTAACCATCTAGTTACTTCATTCAAACGTGAAGTTTAGTATTTGGAATAAGAGAAACTGATGGTAGGGTTGAGAGTGATTGCTCGAGAAGTAGAGGTTGCAACAACTTAGACTAGGGGCCTCACTGCCTGGTTTGACTATCCAATGAGAAGATGAAAAAAGAGTGACAAAGATACTTGTGATGAAAAATGTATCATATTTTGTGTTATTTTATGTTTTCTAACATTAAATTTAGAAATCTATAAGTATATTTTCATTTGATAGATGACATGCTGTTTAAGCCCACAGAGTTTCATGTTGTCTTTGATCTTGTGGGCTGTTTCTCTGTGTAAATAAAAAAAAGGCTAATATCACCAGGTTGACAAGACATTACAAATTTGAAACCCTTAGGGGCTGTTGGGATGGCAGGTGGACAAAACCCGGTTTTGCCCCAAAACCTGGTCAATTCAAATACTGATTTATAGGTTTTTAGTCGCAAAAAAACAATCATGAAAAAAAATCCCTACCGGCCATTTTTCAGTCGGGCCAATATTACCAGTGTTGGCGACATCAGCCCAGCCATTTCTTGATCAGTGGCTGGCCATGCCCAAAAAATAAAACAAAAAACAAAAAAAGAAGAAGGCAAAGTTTGGCCATTTTTCGACTGGTTGTTCATGAAAAACCCAGTCATTTCCAGCAGGCCACCAGCCAGAAAATGGCCTGAAAATAGTTAGGGTGGGAGGGGTGGAAGAGGGTTCCAAACCCCCTCGCCAATTGAAAACTTGTGTGTGTGGTGGTGGTGGTGGTGGTGGTGTTGGGGTGTGTGTGTGTGTGTGTGTGTGGGGGGGGGGGGGGGGGGGAGGGTGTTCAGTTAGCTGGGTTTACACCAAAACCCAGCTTAAAAACTAGGTTTTTGTGTCATCCAAACGATACCCGTGTGTGTTCTTTTCCACAAGGCCAAAGATGGGTGTACTCCTTGGCTGGGCAAGGGGACCTGGGTTTTACATGCAAGAGAAATGATCTGTACAGTTCACTTTCATGTTTGATGAAGCTATTAACACTCAATAGAAATAGTTTATAGTCTCATAGGGATGACTCAAAAAAACATGGAATCGAAACAGTCTATGACATTCGAGCACATGATCTTCTATTTTGAATGATAATGGCTGCGATTCGGTTTGAGGTGCAGAGAGATGCTGGCTGGCCCTTAAAAGGACCCACAAGGGGTCAAAATGTATGGCTTTGAGAGGGAGGACCGGGCAAAAGCATCAATTTTAAAGTATAATAGATGTTTCATGCAAAAGCAAATGTTTTTTTTTAAATAAGAAATGCAAAATTTATTTAACAAAAATGTGGGTCTTTGTTTATTTTACTGCAAATAGCCACGTAAGGCATAGCATCACCTCTTTTTCATTTTAGTAATAAAATATATCAATAACTCATCTTATCATGCCAAAGAAACATATATTGACAACTTTTTATTTTTTAATTAAACAATGGTCAACTTAGTGATTTTAGGACCGATAGCAATTGAGCATGATATATATAAAGTTGGTTCTTTTTTGGTAAATTACTATTGAAGTTCTTTCTAGACCTATTCTTGGATCGAGTAGTAAGCTGGTAAAGTCAGGTCCTGGGTCTCACTCTCGATTTTTTTTGGCACATTGAAAAAGGTTTGTTTAGTAGAAAATGGGTATTCAATCATGCATTTACGATGTATAAGCAGGACTTTCATCATATATAAAAAAAATCAAAGACCCATAATGTTTGAAAATTTTGTGGCTTAAAGAGTCATGTCTTCCGTTGAAAAACACACAATCCAATTTGTGAACATGTTGCATGCATATATGAGATCATCACCAAAGATTATCTCATATATAATAACATCATCATCAGCAAGCCTTGTCTCAACTACGTACATGGGTTGGCTTTCATGTGTAAATTATAATAGCATGCAAGTACTAAACAACTATATCTTCTAAACCACCTCAAATGACTAAAAGAAAAAATATTGCACAGGTGTTTGTTTAATTTGATGAACTTGCAAATTATTTTATATAATTTACTTAGTAGAAAACATGCTTTAAATGAGGTACTTGTAGGGCTGGGAAACAAGATGAGCCGCTCATGGCTAGGCTTGTGTTTGGTTTGTAGAGTTTGATCAACCTTGTGAAATAAGCTCGGGCCGAGCTGAACATGAGCAAACGGGTGTTTCAGCTCGTTTCGGCTCATATAGTTCGTTAACTAATAATAAATATATTTTACACTATAAAGTATACATGATTTAAGTGTTTGGGCTTGCAAGTAATAAGTATAAAGTACAGATCCTGGTGGTTACAACTTTGAAATAATGCAGTTTTTCTACGAATGAGCAAATTTGAACTTCAATCACTAGGTTTAAAGCATAAGCTTTGTTTGTAATACTCGACAGATTTTTTGAATTTTGAAGTAATTAAAAATAGAATTATTCTGGCATTTAGTTTAATTTGTCATTTTTGGGCTAATTAATTATATATTAATTATTGATTATATTTAATTAACAAATTAAATAATTTATTTAAGGATTTAAGAGAGAATAAATATAAATGATTCAAGTATTGATTTGGATTTACGAGATTGAAAGACATATTCGGGTTTGGATCTTAATAAAGATTCGATCAAAACCTACCTACAAAATTCTGAATTCGGAGTATCCAATTGGAGCATATTGGATCCAATAAATATAATATTTATTTGAGTTTGGATCTTAATGGATCAACACGAGTGAACCCACCCAAAATGGGGTTTTTTTAACCTTATGTGTTCGGATCCTTATTTGGATGTAGGGAACCCAAATAAATCAATACTTGATTGAGATTTGATACACTTGGTGGATCCGATCAAAGTTAAAGCTAAATTATGTTTTGATCCCTATTTGAATCTAAAAAATAAAACAAATAATAAATTTGGGTTTAGATCCAATGACCCAAAATCCAAAAACCATCACATCCCTTTGCCCACTAATCCCTTAAATTTCTCACCAAACATTATCACAATCTCTTAAATCTATCATCAAACAATCCTTTAAATCTCTCACCTACCTCTCTCTTACATCACACTCAAATTCGCCACTATATATTTCTCTTTGTAATTACTCCTCTTTGTTAACTCTCTCTCACTCTCAAGTAGGGGTGGACATCGGGTCGGGTTTTTAACGGGCTCAGGTTTGAAGAAAGGCCCATGTCTGGACCCATTAGCCCAACAGGCCAGTGTGAAGCGGGCAGAGTTTGGGCTGGCTCGGGTGGGCAAAAATAAGATGATTTTTACACAAAGCAATCCTAGCCAACTGTGTGCAATTAATGTGATTTGGTGCAATTAATTATCTCTCATAAAATTAGTGCAATCAATTATGTAATTAAAAGTAATTAACAAATTCTCATGTACCCAAGTTACTATGTAATTTTTATTTTCATAAAAAAATAATTTACTTTTTATTAGTTTTTATAACTCAGTCCCACTAATGGACCTGGTCCGATTTTGGCCCGGTTCCTAATGAGCTCGGGCCTAAAATCCTAGTTCAAACCCGACCCATGGTGGGTTGGGTCGACTTGTCCCATCTGGCCGCTTGGACCGTTACCCACCCCTACTATCATGTTTTCTCTCACTCTCTTTCTCTTCTCCCTTTGATGTCGATTTTCTTGGAGTAAAAAAGCTTCTTCTTTTCACGATTTTTAGAGTGGTCTCTAATTAGTCTCTCTCTCTAAATATATGAAATTAGGGTAGCTCTCAAGTGTGGAAGCTCACTATTGAAACTTTTTGTTATTTTTTAAAATTTTTGTTCTTTGTAAATTTGTACAGAATTTTAGGTAGGGTAAAATTACACTAATTTTGGTATTTGTGTGATTCTAATGCATGATTTAAATTAAGTAAAATAGATGCTCATATGTGTTGGTTTACGAATAATATATATATATATATATATATATATATATATATATATATATATATATATATATATAATGTGTTCGCATGCATGGTTTTATGAATATAAGTACATATTCGTACGTGTTAAGGTTTAGGTTTCTCACATTGTGAAATATGTATGTTTGTAATTAAATATGCATATTTTTTATTTTTTTGTGTATACTTCGAGATTCAATTTATGAATGTATGAATATTGTCAAATGCAATGTTATGATATGTTATTAGATGATGTGATGCATGTTGAATAATGCATATATTAAATAAATGAATTACATCACAATTGAAATGAGATGTATGACAATTTCTTTTTATATGAGATTGACTGATTGATCAAGCCTATACCGGTGGTTCATGACCTTATGTATAGCTATTTGAACTCATATGTGTTGGTGTCTCAAAGTGGCGGTCGATAATCTTGTGTATGATTAATTGAATGTATATTTACTTATGCCCGAATTGATGGTCCTTGACCCTATGAGTAGTTAGTTGTGTTTATGTACGTATGACAATAAAATCATTGAGGAACTATTCTAAATAAAATATTTGTGAGGTTGTGTTAGAGTGATAAATCTTTATGATAAGGTACATTGTCCAAGACTAGAAAACCCACTGGAATGGTAGATCCCTGTGAGAAATTATTCAAGATCAAGCAACTCAAGTAAGGCATAAACTCTCTATAAGGTTGTACATCTCCAAGACCAGGTGATCCATAGTAGAACTTGTTTTCAAGATATGTTGAATCTGTGAGGATGAATACTTAAAGTAAATTTGGATATATCATATTAAGGATGTATGTTTGTTATTACTCATGTTGATTATGATAGAAAGTTTAGATTGATATATTGCATGCATTCTTGAGGTTTCATGCCCTTATCAACTATAGATTGTGACATGAGATTATGATTGAATAAGTTAAATATGTTAGTGTATGACACATCACGTCTACTTAGTTACTTAGTAAATGAATGCACTATGTTTTCGAGAGTAAAATATATCACATATGTATAGAATGATTGATGTACATCATGAATATCTGATTTGATAAATTATATTATCATTAAATATGCTATATGTATTAGCTTTGTACACTCACCATGTGTTCGGGTGTAGACCTACTAGGTTTTTATAAGTTTTGACCCTTTTTATGAGATCCAGGTGATGTATGGTTGTAGAGCATATATGGTATGTTGGTGTCGAGAGCCAGTCCTTTTCTTTTATTGGGCACTGAATTGTGAATACATGTTATAAAAATGTTATTGTTTATTAGGTTACAATATTTTGAATGAAAAAAGTTATCCGCTTTAAATTCAGTATAATCATTATTATGTGAAATGTAGCTTGCAAGAGGTTTTGAACCCAAGTTTAAAAAAATTTTGCTGACGATTTTAATAAGATTTTTTTTTTTACATGTTTTACAAGTGCTTACAAATCTCGAGAATTACATTATTAGTTGTAATCTAAAAAATGTAATTTATATGAAAATAAGCTAGCTCGAACTCGACTCTTTTAATTCAGGCTTATCATGAACTCGAGCTTAACTCGGTTAACTACGAAAAATGAGCCAAGCTCTAACACCCTCAGTTTAGTTCATTGGTTTATTTTCTAGATCTAGATAATTGTCATATTTACATGTGCTTTTGGATCTAAAGCCTTGTTTAGAAGTTACTAATCTATAGAGATAGAGAAGGTGGTAGTTGCTAACGAGTTTTCTAGCTAACTAGGCTTTCAAAGTTTTTTTTTATGTTTTCCTTAAACTTTACCTTACAAATACGTTCTACATTCTTGATTTGATAGGAATCGACTCTTGGATCACCCAATTCTAGTAAGCAAGTAGGTTTTTTAATGTTTAAAAAATCAGTAGTCTAAGATTATCCTAAACATTAAAGGCTTAAAAAAACATTTTTTCATCAAAAAAATATGATCCAAGTATTGTTTCCGAGTAAATTGACTGTGTTGAACACATCCTCAATGTCAAATTTATGTAATACATGGGAAAACCCTTCAAATGCATGGTTAGTGTGGCAATTAGATAGAAAAGTGGTTGGCAGACAACGCACACACAAATTTGTCGATACAAACTACCACCTGCATGAGCTGAAGATTTTATATATTATTTTACAAACCCAACCCCACAAATATGTTCTACATGATCTGTTTGCAACTTTAATTATAGGGTAGTATGCAATATAGTTTTAATGGATCTAACCATAAAATGTCGGATTTAATGGTACAAATATGTTTACATGATTTATTTACCTTGTTAGTAGCTTTAATTACCTATAATGTCTCATTTTATTTATTTTTCAATGAGGTAATAAGTCATTGACACAATTCATACGGATGAGAATGATTTAAAAATGCCTTAACAATCGTAATAACACGTGAAAATAGATAATGGATTGTGATAAGCATGATCCATTGTAGCACCTTACAATGAAGACAATGAATATACATTTTTTGTTTTCAATATTTTAATAAATGTTTAGCCAGAAAAACCAAGATATATGACTTTTACAATTTATCTAGCGGAAACCATGTATTAGATTAAAGGCTTTTTTAGTGTGATTAGTGCTAACAGACATTTTGTCTGACACGATGACTATTTTGTCTCATGTTTTTAACCCTACAATCGACTTAGCAAGTGTTTTTTTTTAACACAACCTTATACATTGTGATCTACATGCTCTTTTTAATATGAACTGACATTTGGAGCTTGGAACTGTCTTGAGATGTTTAATGGGTATATAACTTTTTGCAAACCCGCGACATGCCAGACTTTTTACTCTGGCCAACCTAATGGTCAAAGGCCACACACCAATACTTTTTCATGTGCTGAATCATTTCATTGGCCCTGTATACCACCTCATGCACATCTATCTAGCGAAAACTGACCAAACACATCTTCAAATGCGTATTCTATCGGATTCATGTCACTTATGTGCATAGCCATTTCATACCGGCTAGCAAGTACAAGAATGCCTTAGCCTCGCATGTCATGGAGCGTATCGTGACTCCATGGGTAAGCCCAAACACAATCTTGCCATAGAAGGGACAAGGCTTAACGACCTTCAGTCTGAAGACCAATTGATGATTGTATGCTATAGCGAAGAGCATCACCAAGACATATTCATCGGCTCCTAGGCATTCACTCGCCTAGCCCCGAGTCACCATACTTGGAACCACCGAAGGTGATTCTTGGTGCAATTAGCCCTAACGCACATGCACTCTCGTGCATCCAAATGTTATGATTGAGAAAACTCGTCCAAGTTAAGATGACCTTAACCATTTTTTCAAAGGCAACATCCTCTGATCCATTGACATTACTTAACCAAACAATGCTCCACGTCGGTGCCGCCACATACTGTTGCACCAACCACAATATTGTTGCCTATTGCATGTCATGCTATCACCACATGTCACTGATCAAGCCAACGCATACCACATGTTCCAACACTCGGTGCATTTTTCACTCAATAGAGCTCTGCACTGCACATGTCTCATTCCGAAAGCTCGGTCTGGGACATTCTCCCCCACCCAAACCATTGTCTTTATCGATAATGTCAGTGCAGGTAAAAACACAACCTTAAATAATATGCTAGTTTTTCTTTGCACTTATCTTTGGTCTTATTTTCTTCACCCTACTTAACTTATTCTAATTTTCATTCGTCATCGTTACAACCTTTAACCCGCCAAGTCTCATTCCTCAACGCACCTCAAATTACTTAGACAATGATCTTTTACTCCATCAACATCGAGCATTCTTTACTCGTGGGACCCCAGTTTAGTCCCATACACAAGCAGGTTATTCTTGCCAGCACGACAAACTTGGCATCATCACGCTCTTGGCCGAGGTGCCTTCCGACCCCAACAAGGGCAATCCCAAGCCCTTTATGGTCTTTACAAAGAAGAGTGACTACCAACTTCAGTTTTTCAATGGTCCAAGCTAGTCCTCAAGTGGAGGATGCTTACTTGCGTATCACCCCAAAGCTATCACTCAAAGCGTCTTTCTGGTCACTCGTCTATACAAGGGGCAACCTATGGCCAAACACTGCAACTCATATATGGAACCAGTACACTGCAACACTCTTCTGAATCCAGTACGCTGCAACTCTCTTCAGAAGCCAGCAAACACATTATTGCATGAACCAAACCAATGAGCCATAGACAATAACTTTTTTCTGCACACACAATCTATAGAGGAACTGCCAAACTCAAATGACCAAACCAACGAGCATTCTACTCAAGATGGGCAATCCGCTAACCGACAATATTGGGAGAGAACACAAAAGTTCAATTGAATCTCTCATATTCAAAAATGTAAATCCATCCAGCCGAATGCAATGCATATTCTCTGCATGCACAAGGCAAGCACCATGATCTACCTGCGAGCCTGGCGTACAACAGGTAAGAATCTTTAGCTTGTGCACGTTCTCTTAACCAACTGAACAATAACCTTACACTTTTGCTTATCATTAACAAGATGACCAATACCACCCTCTCAACAACTTGCTTATGTGCTCGATCAACTAAACTTCAACTATGCAAATTCTCGTAAACAGGACAAAACATCACTGCCTTCTACAGTGTCGGACTCACTGAACAACAATATCTTCGTGAATCTTTCTGCTTTGATGCCAATTTGTCACAGACATATAATTTTTTGCAAACCCGCAACACGCTAGATTGTCTAGTCTGATCAGCCTAATGGCCAAAGGTTGCACACCAAAATTTTTCATGTGCTGAATCATTTCATTGGCTCTGTGCACCACCTCGTGCACAACTACCTATCAGAAGTTGTTAAAATGCATCTTAAAATGTGTATTATATCTGATTCATGCCATTTATGTGCATAGTCATCCCATACCGGCTAGCAAGCGTATGAATGCCTTAGCCTCACATGCTATGGAGCGTGTCACGACTCCATGGGCACGCCCAAGCATAACCTCGCCATAGAAAGGACAAGTCTTTGCAACCCTTAATTCGAAGACCAATTGATGATTATATGCCATAGCGAAGAACACCACCCAGACTCATTCGTCAACTCCTAGGTATTCACTTGCCTAGCCCGAAGTCACCATACTCTGTTGGCACCACTTAAGGTGATTTTTTGGGCAATTAACCCTAAGCCACACGCACCCCATGCGTCCAAACACTTTGAGTATAAAAACTCATCCAAGTCAAGAGGTCCTTAACCAAATCTTCAAATGCAACATCCTCTAACCCAATGGCATTGCTTAACCAAACAATGCTCCACGTATGTGCTGCAACACACCGTCGCACCAACAACAATACCGTTGCCTATCGCATGCCATGCTACCACTGCACGTCATCGGTCAAGCCAACACATACCGCATGTTCCTACACTTTATACATTTTTTCACTCAGTAAAACTCCGCACTGCACATGCCCCATTACGAAAGCTCTGTCTGGAACAACGAGTTTAGTGTGAAATAGCGTGGATCCCACAACTACTATACACATCCCATCAAGTGTTTTTTTTAGGGGGCTTTGGTTACACTCCCACCCAAGGGATGCCTCTTTCCTTTGAAAGAGCCATTTTGGAGGGAAAGTGCTTTCTCATGTGAGGTATGAATCCATTTTGACACTATCTTTTGTTTTTTGTTTTCTCATTGATTATGTAGGTAATACCACATATTTCTCATGTCATGTTTGTTTCATCCTTTTTAATAAGGAGACCCTACTTTTTTAGGAACACGAAACAAACGCCTTAAGTTTTAACTGACCTACAGGACGGGGCCTTCTTTCGTAAGAAAAAGTGCATGTTTCTCATGTTTTCGGGCGAAACAAACACCTCCAAGAAAGGGTTTCAATTTCCAGTGAGAGAGAGAGACTCCCACCGCTCGTCTGCCCGCGTAAAGCAATCCCTCTTTCAAACCCCTCCCCAAAACCCTAAACCCTCTCCTCTCACGCCTTTCTTCCCGCCACCCACCGGCCTGCTGCACCCCCCCCCCCCCCACACACACACACACACCATAACCAATCGGGAGACGCAGAGATGCCTCGCACCATCGCCGCAGAGTGCGTTGGCTGCCCCCCGCTGCGAGCCATCGCTTCCGACTCCTTGGGCCTCCTGAAAGGTGAGCAGAAACTCTTATTGACTCCGCTTTCCGCTCCTCTGGAATCCCAACAAACCTATTTCGTGTCCTATAAATCTACCCCCCCCCCCCCCCCCCTCAGAAAGGGGGTTTCAATCCCCAGTTTGATCTAATTGGTTTGATGTGTTCACTATTCCCTCCTTTTTTCTTTACGGTGTTCGGCAGTTCTGGAGTCTCACAGCGAAAAGGGAAAACCCCAAGTGGTAGACAGATGGGGCGTGCCCGATCCTTCCCGGTACGTGCTCGCCGCGTCGGCAGCGGACCATCCAAGTAATCCGGTAAGCCGGCTACGATTCTGATTCTCTTTTTTTCTTTTTTTTTGAATTTCTTGCTTATTTTTCCCGTATAAGCTGTGCTTAGTTGAATTTGTAGTGTTACTTTGGTTATTATGATGCTATTTCTAGTGCATTTGTCTGGAAAATTCAATTTCTTAACCACGAGACGAGGGCAGGAACCTTTTTCTCCTCCATGAGTGGATAGCTGCTGTGGAATTTGTACCCTGTGATTTTCTGATAAGATGATGTGTCAATGTTGGTCTAGAGTCAGAATAGGCTTCTGATGTAGGGTGGATGCAGATGGCTTAGATGCTTGTTATCGACCTTTACTAGTTGTGATACCTATTTAGCAGAATTGTTAGCGTATTGGTGACTTTTACTAATTTTATTGCGTATGTAGTAGAATTATTTGCAATATGTCCCTTTCTCACCATGCATGATATGAGAGAGATTTTAAGAGATGGTGTTTCACTCGATTTCAGACATCTGCCTTTCACTAATATCATGCAAAATTTTGCACATAGGCAATGTGCATTTTGTTCTGTTTTATTATATTCAAATTGCTACGTTTTATTACCTGCAATATCATAGTTTCAAGTATGTTTGATTCTGTCTACATGTTGTTTGTTGGGATTGGGGGACGGGGCCTTCTTGGTCTTTGATGTTGTTTCATGATCTTGCTGGTCAACAGTTTAAATGGGTTGTTGTCGTGGTAGTTGATTTCATTTTTTTCTATTTTATTTTCGTTAGTTTGTAGTATATGCTAATAAAGGATCCTTTGTTTTTCGTATATCTTAATGCTTGAAAATGATTTTGCAGTTGCTGGCCGTGGCAAGGAAAAATGGTGAGGTAAGTTCCTCCACAGAGATGTGCATTGATATGAGTATATGTTTTGTTGAGATATTGTTCAAATGCACTTCTGTGGTTAACATATTGCATTGCCATTAGGTTGAGGTACTCAATACTCGAGATGGAGCAGTTTATGCTTCAAAGAATATTGCAGATGCTGATGATAAGGAACATCTCAATAGTTCAAAGGCTGAATTTGACTCTATTGTGGGGCTACATTTGTTCAAAAGGAGGTCTGATCATTTCCATAATTTTTTATTTTTTCATCCACTGTTTACATGCTTGAGTCAAATAAATTTGTTTCATGTCTTTTAGTTTCTCTTTTGAAGGCTTTCTTAGATATTTTCTCTGTGAAATCTTCTACTTAGAATGTGTAGACAGATACATTGAGTCTGTCTCAGAGATTTTATGGTGGCTATGGCATTGGTATGAAGAAAAGTCTCTAACATGGTTAGGAAGAACGAGAGCTGACCTTTAGTGAGCATGGTTCACGTGTAAAAGAATAGTGATGAAGCAAGTTGAAAAAAAGGGAAAGGAGAGAAGAAAAGGGTACTTTCAGGCATATTATATGTGCTTATATGCTTAAAACCTTGGATAATATGATGTAACCTTATTCCATTTTTTTCAGATCTAGGTGTATTGATTATTTGTGACAACTGTAGGTAAGATGTATTGCCTCAAAATGCTATTAATTAATTCTTGAACAATGCGAAGTTCTCATCTATGGTTGTGTTGCGAATTGGGTTACTCTGTTATGTACTTGGAGGTTACGTAGTTTGAACAAGTAACGTTCTAGCGAAATAAATATCTCTGTTTGATGAATCTGTTGATTTTCATGGTTTAAAATGCATAAGATCCAAGTTTCATTCAGATCAATGCATCTTGCAATGAGAAAAGTGCATATGAGATACATGGTTACGTATTTCAGATTTTGTCTACAGCAATGTCTTACTGGTTTCATTTAATACGGTAAAATTATGTGCTATGATACAAATCTTGAAAATTTTGATGATATTGGTTCCCACTGAATTTATACCAAATTTTGGAAATAACATTTAAAGCCATAAAAATGGGGTGATCTCATATCTTTTGTAGAGTGGAGATGGTGGGGTTGGCTTATGAAATTTTCTTCTGTTCATTTGACTTTATACAATGCATTTCTTACAAAAATGTTTTTTCCCCTTACTGCAAAAGGTTATTTGCTTTTCATTTTGCAAAAAGTTGCCATGTACCAAAACGGTATCTGTGTCTCAATAAGAAAAAAACCTGCAGAATTCTCGTTATTGATTTTAACTTTTTCTGTTGGACAAGACATCCTCTTGATCTTGTATTATGATCTGCTGTTTTGGATAAATATGCTCATGGTTGACAATTTTTTGATGGGAGGCAGTATCTTCTGTTGTTATATAAACACCGACCTTGAGTTTTCCTAATGTCTTGGTGTGTTTTCGTAATTCACAAAACTGAAAGAGTCAGTCATACACCTTGTTGATAAAAGATGACTCATAGGCTATGTCACATGGATACGTCTGCGGATACGGGGATATGGCCATTTTTATGAAGTTTCCAGTATGACTTGTATATAAAGGGATACAAAACGACAGTCAAAATGGAGTATCTGTGTGACATAGCTCATAGGAAAACTAGGTTATAAAATGAGCAATGATTAATCAACAAGGAGGCAGCCAAGCATGATGGATGTAAACGTGTATGTCTATGGTTATGATTTAAAAAGTTCACCAAGATAACTTCTGTTCAAGCCTTCAAGGTGAGAAGAGGGGCAAGGTGATGAGAAGCTAGGGGTGGCACTAGACCTACAATGAAGGAGTTCCAAATGAGGTAGAAAATGTTAGAACCATGAGCTTAAAAGAGAGGAGCAGGTTCTGTGATGTTGCTGTAAACAGGAAACTTTGAAATTTAGGACACAATTTGTAACGCCCCAAAATTTCGACTTGTGATTTCGAAAACTTTATCGAAAAACCTTTTAAAGATTTAAAGTTTTAACTTTTAAAAATGACAGCGGAAGACATTTAGAAAGGAACACAAGTCAACAATTCTGGGTACGTTAGCTGAAAAACCATCATTCACATGTACAACTACTTAAAGGAATTTAAGAAATAAGGCAATCGATTAAAATCTGCAGTTTATTACAAAATGAACATTTTATTCCAAAGTTCAATAAATCTAAGAAAACTCTAAAAAGACCCAGAGCCAAGCCGCCAGCAGAAAGAAGATGAATCTTGATCCACGTTGCACCACGCCATCGGCCGCCAGTGAAGTCCTACTCCTCACCTACACATGAAATGGGTCAGTTTCATAACAAACCAGTAGGTGCACGAACAGATAAGTAGAATGAAAATAAAACAGGATATTCATGAGATAAGCAGTTATGATATTTAAGCAATTAAAGCAGTTGTAGTCTATTCTAACAAATGTAATAAGTGCAAAGAGTGGTTAGTTGAAGCAGTGTAAGTCTCAGTCATCTACATATATTCATGAATATATTCTTTAAGTTCTGATATTAACTGGCCTGTGGGTACGCACAGACGCGAAACGTAGAAACAGCCGAGACCGATCCGGGGGTTTATTATGTCAGGTGTTTTCATTAACCCGGATGGCTGACTGAGTCCGCTCCTAAGGGGACGGTCGGTGACCAAGAGAGTAAATCCCCAAAGGCATTCGTGGCCCATGGATGCATCCAACTTCTGCAGAAGTGCCTGAGAGTTACCACTTAGGATAATTTATGGTAATCCCAATTCCCCTAACTCCGATGACTGGGGAAAACCGAGTCTTTTGCCCGTGGGGCGGTTGTTAACAACCTGTCCATCGGAGTCTTTGTACCATCCATCCTCTCCCTTGATGAACCGTGAAGATTGGATGGGTACGACGGGGGTTTCTTAACCGCCGTCTCATCCTACATGCTCTGGTCCATTAGACCCACTCGAGCATCTTGCCTGTGAAGGCGAATGATCACCCTTTATGTGATCTCAGCATTGTACTAATTGCACTCATCGAGGTTGCTACAACCTCATCATCCTACCATCGTAACCCACATGGGACGTACTTGTCCAAAAGTACGATCGTACCTTCCTAGAGGTACAACTACGATGAGAGGGCAACATAATGTTTTATGATTCTTTTGGTTCATGCATAACATGAATTGCTCTCTGAGCAGAGGGGCCTGTGGAAGCCGGTATTATCTCATGGATATCAATAAGGAGTTTCTTAATCACTTTGAGGTACTGAATGACCTCCCGTACTATTGTATCATACTTTCTTCAGGTCTAATTACGAAAGTAAATTTGTGGGTTCTTGATAGATAACCTATCACAAGGTTCTATAAATGTCTGTATTATGCTTGGCATGCTCGAATACTAAGAATCAAGAAGTCGCATCCAAGATTCATCAGGCAATAATCAATAAGGCATTTATAGTAACTTATAACAGTGAGCAAGGCGAAAATACAAGAATAAGGTCTTTCTAGCAATGAGTCTACTCGTAGAGCTTCAACAATAAGCATGAAATTTCAAAAGAATACTGATGCAGAAACATAACACAGATAATCACCAGTTAGGAAATTCTACGAGTGAGAATGCATGCCAAATAAACTATTCTATCACAAAATCCTTATAATTTTATTTCATTCTTACAACCCCATCGTGCGACTTTCCCCTACCTCGGGATGTCGTGCAGCTGCGTGCGTCTACGCCTGTAGATGATACGAGGCTCGGGCCGCGGAGCCAGAGCGGGGGTCCGATGCGAGGTCTGCAACAGTGCTACCTTAATTATTATGCGGAGAAAAACAAGCCTGCCTATAGGAAAAAAGAGAGGCAGCAGGGGTGTGCCCCTGCTGGACGAAATCAGAAGAACGTCAAGGACAAGCCTTTTGCCTGCAGACCGCAGCGGGGCGACAGGGGATGAGCCCCTGTCGAAAAAAATACTGAGGCGGCAGGGGGTCAGCCCCTGCCAACCGCAAAGAAGCGGCAGGGGCTGAGCCCCTGCCGGCAAAATAAATGTGGCAGGGGCTGAGCCCCTGCCAGAAACAATCAAGTGGCAGGGGCTGAGCCCCTGCCAGCAACAGCCAAGTGGCAGGGGCTCAGCCCCTGCCTGCGAAAATGAAAGTGGCAGGGCCCAGAACCGATTAGGTGGCAGGGGCTGAGCCCCTGCCTGCGAAAATGAAAGTGGCCGGGGCTGAGCCCCTGCCAGCAACAATGAAGTGGCAGGGGCTGAGCCCCTGCCGACAAAATGAAAGTGGCAGGGGCTGAGCCCCTGCCAACAAAATGAAAGTTGCAGGGGCTGAGCCCCTGCCAGCAACGATGGAGTGGCAGGGGCTGAGCCCCTGCCAGCAACAATTCTGTGGCAGGGCTGAGCCTCTGCCGGAATCATCGAATCGGCAGGGGCTGAGCCCCTGCCGACAGACAAGAGACGGCAGGGGTTGAGCCCCTGCCGATGGCGGTGAGGTGGCAGGGCCTCGGCCCCTGCCTGGAAGAGTCAACGAATGGCAGGGGCCCCAGCCCCTGCCAGACCGAGTTAACGAATGGCAGGGCCCCCCGCCCCTGCCAGACCGAGTCATGGCAGCCCCCAAAACGATGACGGCAACAGGTGCCGCAGGGGTGAGTGGACCCCTGCCGGCCCTTCGACAGCCCCGGTAGAAAGGAAAAAAAAAATGGCGACAGGGCCTGAGGGCACCCTATCGACCCTCCGAAAGGCACAGGGGATGCGGGAGGGCGCGGCGGGGGCCGTGCGCCGCCTGTCGGCCTCCCGACGAGGTGACAGAGGGGGGGGGGGGGGGGTGAAGAAGAGAAGAGGGAGGATGGCGTACCTGGGAGCGGTGGCCGGCGTCGGCGACGGGGCGCAGCGAGGGAGGAGACCGGCGCGGAGGGGGGGAGCGAGGGCTGCGAGAGGGAGGCGTGACTCCCCTCGCCCTCCAACCTCTCTCATAAAGGCGCAGGGGGCAATCGAAAGGGGAACCCCTGGTGGGTTTCCCAAACTTGCCCGCACGCGAAGGGGAAAGAAAGGGGGGGGGGGTTGCGGCGCCCGAATGCTCGGGTTTTTGAAAACCCTAAAATAAAAAGGGGCCCGGGTCGGGTCCGGACCCGACCCGGCCCGGGTCCAAACAGATTTTTTTTTTAAATGGGGTTTTACACAATTCTAACCCTATTTAGATCTGACTTTTCTGAACATAGCTAGAGGAAATATGACCCAGTTTGATAACTGTGTCGGAATTGAGATGTGATTTCAGAAAAGTGCCTAACATATCTGGAGCTTGAATTTTTTTTAGAGATTTACTAATGTACTTCATGGCCAGAAAATATGAATGTATAGAAATTGGTTTGTAGGGATCTGTGGTAGGCACACTATATTTGCAGGAAAGGTAAAGGAATGTCATTATCATTCACATGCTATTATATTTGGTTGAAAATGGACTTACGAGTCTCGTTTTAGGAATTCTTCAGGCTTGACTGCCCAAATTAACATGCATATTTGTACTTTTGATAAATGGGCAGGCCAAAATCTATGATATGCTGAATTGCCAAATTGTTTTTTTAATCTTGTCTATACAATCCTTGCTTATGCTGGCATATTCTTGAACCTCTTCTCCTCTCTTTAGTTCAAATAACAAGTTTTCCTTCTCAACATACAAAAAGGAATGAAAGCGCCTGTGAACAGAGACCATGTGTATCCATTTCTTTATGTTGATACCAGTATATACCTGGTAAGGAGTCTGAGCTGTGGTCTAGGCCTTGGGTAGTTGGTTTTGAGGACTCTGAAACCTCTTATCCTGAATGCTTATGTGCATCTGTAACTGGTTTCATACTAGGTTATTCAATAGGCATATCTCATATTTTAAATATGCTTATAAATGATCTGTTTTTCTCCTTTTTTGCAGATCAAACATGTTTGTTGCTTGCACGGAGAAAGGAAATGCAAGTTTGAATTACTTCCAGAGAGATGATGCTTTATATCCTGAGCATCTGGATAGCCCAAGGGCATGGAAATTATGTGGCTCTGGTACTGTTTGTTGTTTTTCAGTGGATGGAAGTGAGACTCATTCCATCATTGGAGGGTTAGTTTTTTGTTGCACAATATGAACTGAAAGACATGCTCTGTGATACATTTTATTGCAAATTAAGTTCATATTTGATACAAGCATTTCAGATTTATGTATTGGATTTCTATTGAAAGTCCTGGGAAACTGGGGTTGCCTCCTGACTCTATTTCCCCCCCCTCAAAATTAGGAAGGGTGTTGAAGTTAGTGTTTGGGATCTTAACGTATGCAGCAAGATGTGGACGGCCAAAGCTGTAAGTTTTCTCTACATTTTTTTCTTGCTTAATATTCTGTTTTGTGTAGGTATGGTGGTTATGTTTTCATTCGTATATACTTTACCATTAAAAGCTTTTCTTGTTACATGTTAAGTTTATGATATTAATCTACTTAATATTGTTGATTCCATCGCAGTCCCCACTTAACAGTCTTAGGATATATACTCCTCCTTGGTTTACTGCTGCTACATTTCTTGAGAAAGAAGATCATCGCAAGATTGTGACTGGAACCTGTCAGCATCAGGTACTGTTTCCATTTTCATTTTCTGTAGACTGCAGACCATACATCTGGCCATTAGTGGTTGTATAAGGTTATTAGTGATTGATTAATCTGCACTCCCCACCTCACAACCCCCTCCCCCCTCTTCTTTGTAAGAATGATTGAACACACTGGCATTGATATATAATTTATTTATTTTTCTTCTTTTAATACATATTTCTGATTTTGATGTTTTTTTCCAAATAAAATTGTTTATCTCCTGTTGCTTTTGGTTCTCATGTTCTTTCCTTTCCTTGTAGCTGATGTTCTTTCTTTTACTTTTACAGTTTTACCTGATATGGTACAGTCATCATGAGTACGTAAACATGCATATTCACTTTTTGTTTTGGTAGAAAACTACTTTTTTCATTTTGTTAAGGAACTTATGATTGTTTTCCCTCTTGTAGGTTCTACTAATGTGCATATTTGGATTGTTACCTGCTAATCTGCTACTCTTGCACATTGTGGCATAGGTTCGTCTTTATGACACTGCTGCCCAAAGAAGGCCTGTTTGTACCATTGATTTTCAGGAATCCTCAATAAAGGTTGTTACTGAAGATCCAGATGGATATACAGTGTATGCTGGAAATGGAGCTGGTGATCTTGCTTCCTTTGACATGCGGACAGGTAATACTTTCAACTTCAAATCTATAATGCTAATTGTGCTGCATGTGTCTGAAGACAAGATTATGTAGCTGGTAGTGTCAAATAAATTATTTTCTTTTCTTTCACATTCTGATTATGATTTGAGGTTGAAGCCATTTCTGAGTTAAGAATTACTGCATTAGCTGAAGAAGATGAGAACTTATGGAAAACAAAACTGAAAAAGATGAGAAGTGTAGAATAATGTCTCCTTGCTGATTGTCCTTTTCACTGGAGATGCAAGAATGGCATGCTAGTGTCCCCCCTCTCTCTCTCTCACTCACGCGCGCAAACACACACATGGCTCAGTTTCAGGCATAAAAAAACCATGTGACCTTTTTGAAGGGCATTTTCCAGCTTTTTAACTTTTGATGCTCAGAACACTGTCACGGTTTTCTGTTTTAGTAGTCACACTGAGGGTAGCTTGACAAAAATCTTGAATAATATGCCTTACTCAAGTTCTTCTTCTTGAGGTACATGTGCTGGAACTATTTGCTTCATGCATTAAATCATCTGTCCATTGATGTTTCAATGTCATTGTGGAATCTCCTGGAATTGTTTGTGATAGCATACTGACACCTGTTATTTTTTTTGTTCATACAGGTTTATGGCATCCTTCAGTTTACTATCTCTTCTTTTTTCATGTACTCTGCCGAATATCATTATAGAAATTGTGTGAATTCTTCTTCAGAATTCTGGGATGAATTTCTGTCTGGAATTTGAACCAAGACCACCGAAGTATAAACTGCTTTTATTTAGCAATGAGATCCCTTTAGGGAACTACTGATATATAGTAATGAAGTGAGCAAACAGTGAACTACTAGAAGAAATTTAAGATTTAGAATTAAGGACACAGTGCACTTGAAGGAAGATAAAGTGTGTTATTATGTAATCTAGTACCCCTTTCAAACTCATAGCAAATGAGGAGAATTTTCAGCATGAGACTGTGAGGAAGGAGACAAAAAAACTCACTGAAGAAATCTTGAACCTGAAGATTGGATAATGGAACACTCTTACAATATTTTAAACAAAGTTTGATTTTTGGACATCTCCACTATGGTCCCAGCTTTGATGAATCCCACGTAATTGGGGTGGCTACTTTAATGAATCCATAGAATTTGGAGTGTTTCTTCTTCAGCAACATATTTGATTTAGGGGCAGAAATTTTGTCAAGGTGTTAACGCCTACTGATGGCCATGTTGATAACTAATTTTCATACTTGCATGTAGATATGCTAATTAATTTTCATCTATTTTTTCATGAGTCAACAATGTGTTTTTCGCCTATTTTTTCATGAGTCAACAATGCTTTTTTCATCTATTCACTTTGATAGTCTGAAAATTTGATACCATGTAGTGTCCAGTATGTTGCCTTTTACGAAATGATGCTGATGGAGCATGTGTGCATTGCTTTGTCAACAATTGCATATATATATATATATATATATATATATAGAGAGAGAGAGAGAGAGAGAGAGAGAGAGAGAGAGAGAGAGAGAGAGAGAGAGAGAGAGAGAGAGAGAGAGAGAGAGAGAGAGAGAGTTTGTGACACTTTGTGACTTGGATTTTCTCTTGATCTTTTGATTGCAAATCACACACCACTTTCTCAAGTTTAGTAAAACATAAAAATGTTCATAGCCTGTGATTGTGATTCTCACTTGAGAATCCTATCCCTTGAAACCTGTGATTCTTGGTCACAAAATTGACCTTGTGACCCAGCTTCTACTTTCTCAGTTCATCCCCACCTGCGGCCAAAGCAAACGTGCCCATAGGGTTGAAGTTTGTTACAATCGTGTGTATGTACAAATAACTTAACAAACTCCATTTTTTTATTAATTTTTTGTTCTTTTTGGGTCCTAACAACCCCATAAGGATGTGAACTGCATGCTGTTTTTAGTTGGAAGCGGCTTTTGAATCCCTAGATCCGACTTATATACAGGTTTTTCTGGTGATGAACAAATCAATGGTTGTAAATGCACCATTTTTTCCTGACTCAAAAAAACATGTTTCTTCATCGCAAAAAATGATCAGAGGGTCGATTCCCACTAAATCGACCATGCTGAACACATCCGTGTGGTTATATTGAGTAAAAACTTGTATTGTGAGATTTCAACTAGATTATGCATTAAATCAACTGTATTATATATATATATATATATCTGTGTGTATTCATGCCTTTATGTGTATATGGATGCCAGAACAAGGTTTATGTTACAAAGTGGTGCAAAACCCAAGACATTCTAAATCGTAATCCAAATGCCAAATTGAAATGCATTTGAATACTAACAAGATACAAACTAATACAAGTTTTGTGAATAAATGATTTCATTCATAATGAACAATAAAATGCATAAAAAAATAAATAAATACATAAAAACCTCACTACAAAGTACACTCAAGAACATTCAAAATACCTAGAACTACCATCAGTCTCTCAACCTCATTTAAGCACACACACCCTGTATATATACATAAGAGGTAGTCCCAAATAGAGCTATTGGAATAGTCTAACAACTATAAATAGAGCCGTTGGAATGTTCCAATAGCTATATTTGACTAGTCAACTCTATGTTGTCTAGTCCAAAAAGAACCTAACTAAAAGGAAAAAGAAGAAAGAAAAAGGAAAAATAATAGTTACAACTAGTTACTATATTTACATAAATACTATGTCACATGGGTGCGGGTGCGGCACTTTCAAAAACCTTGGGTGCGGCAATATATATATATATATATATATATATATATATATATATATATATATATATATATATATAGAAGGGGGGTCCGGGGGTTCCCCCCAGCGCGGCCCCCAAGATTTTTTTAAAATTCTGCAGCCCATTTCATAGGGAAAATAAAAAAAATCCAAAAATGGACCAAAATGACCCTAGGTGCATTGACCGCACCAGGTGCCGCACCCGCGTTGCGTCGACGCGGGTGCGGCACCTGTCTGGCCGAATCCTTGTGACATAGCATAAATAACATAGTGTATACATACTTTAAGTATGTCTCTATATATGTATTGTACATATACATATTCTATGTATATACTATATACATTTTAACAACATTTATCTTAACACCACCCCTCAAACTTACGGTGCCTCACTGTAAGTTTGCAATTACAAAAGAACCCTTTACATAAAATGTCTTCATTGACTCCATCAAGTTCTTCCATAAGATGTTTCCTTAGAGGGTGCTCTTGATCTTCAATCATATGCTCTATTATACAAAGGGTCTCTATGATCTTCAATATCATCAATATTTGAAAACCTGCAAATAGAGCTAACAAAACCACCCAACTATACACAAGGATATATATCATAAAACATAAAAGAAGATTTCAAAAATAACTATAGGTTTATTAGTTATATATTATGAAGAGAGGATAGTCAAAAACACAAGATATATAAAATATCAATAAGGTAAGTAAAAAAAAATTCAAAAGCATTAAACATAAAAAAGGTTTAAAAAAATAATTTTGGAAAAACAAAATCATTGATAAGAGAAACATACCTCAAAGATAGTCACAAAAACATGTATTTCAAGAAAACATAAATCCTAATTAGAGAATTTGTCCACAAAAATTCAGACAAGCACATGTATTTAGATAATCATGCATGCATAACATTCCAAGGTTTTAAGAAAATAAATCATCTATCTGATTCTATCATACTAAGCAAATTCAACATTCATGAATACCAAATGTTTTAAACTTTAAACACAACCCACAAGAGGAGAAACCTAAATTTACACATATATCCAGCATGTGGTTATATTTAACACATGAATATAAATCTTTGACTATCAAGAACAAGATCTGAAGAGAACAATTAAACAAGACAACTCACCATGGAGCTAAATTCACATGAGGAAATAAAATATTCAGGGAAAGGGTTTTTCAAAGAATAATCATTTTTCTTACAAATGTACAACAAAAACAATGAGGAAATTCAAAATCTCACATACAACAAAATCAAGAGAAATGATACTCTACAACAATAGTTTGTTTAGATAGACATTTCCTACAAAAATGATCACAACAATTTAAATTTCAATAATAGTAACATCACTAAATACTTTCAATATGTATCAACCTATGGAACCAAGGCATATCATAATGTATAAGCATGCTAATGGATCATTTAAACATAATTATTTCCCGTATAAGGGTAAAGAGCAGCGAAAAGATTAGAAAACACACGAAGAAATTTTAAAATCCTACATATAACAAAGTTTAACATCATAAAAGGAGAAATGATATTGGAAAATCCCAACAATAGTTTGGTCACTACAAGTAATCACCTCATTAGATCTCCAACTCAAAACCTCAAAATTCAAGTGCATCATCTCATACAACAAGAGATCAAACACAAATGTCAACCATTACCAAACCAATGAGCATGCACCAACAAACCGATAATCGAAACTGATAACACCAGCTACAACTATAAGAGGTGCACATACCTCACCTCACAAATGATTGTAAAATTACAAACATCAATGGGTTCACATAACTCACCACATTGATAAACATCTCTTGTCTAACAAAAAATAACACTCAAATAAGAGATATGAGTGGAGAAACCAACGAGGTAAAGAGAGATTGTAATGAAATCAAAATAATATCATCAAGAACACAAGAAAAATGATTTACAAATCAAGGCGGGGATATTAAATTTTATAAACTTTCGAAACACTATGGTTTAAAAAATAGATAACCATCACATATAAACATAATTATAAGTATTCATCATAATAACAATGCCCAAATATACAAATGAGTGATACAACACACTCATAGAACCAAAGATCAAACAACCGTCAGTTAGAGCCAAACTATAAGCCGACAATCTAAACTGACAAAAATCGAGGTTCACACAACTCACTCCAACAAACATCTCTGGTTCAACAAAAGCAACATGGATTTAGAGACCAATCAACTATCAATCAGACCCAAGACGAGTGTCAACACAACACTCGTAAACTTGATAGTTCAGTCTGATAAGATGATTTGAGGTGCACGCATAACTCACCTTAACGGCTAACTTCGACATAACAACAACAAGGCCAAAAAGAAATGATGCATCATATAAAATTCTGTGATGGACAAAACAAATGCCATAAGAAGGCGATATAAGCACATGGAAACCAATTTCTAAATAAGAGAGTTCATACATAAGAATTGATTTGAAAAACAAAGTTCTCAATCAAACCCAATATAGATAGATAAACCATGTGCAAAATAAGATATCAATTGATAATTTTTCATAAATCTTTTGCAAGCAAAGGCAATCAAGATTATATCAATAACAATGGTGAATGATCATGACCAATATTTAGATCATAAGTCTACTGTGGGACAATGTAACATTAAGGAAAAAACACATATAGAGATTTTCAAAGAATTCAAGAGCATACATAATTACCACCAATCATGAATACTCAAAGCAATAATTTAATTTAATAACTTATAGCAACATATGCTATACAAAAGCTGTGAATTTTAATACCACATATTAAACATCACTCACAATGCATCAAATATAAACTTTCTAAGAGGCACAAGTACAAGAACCCACGAGGGGACAAAATACAGTCCATAATGGGAAAACGGGTTAATATTATGTCACACAAAAATGCATTCAAGTATATGTGAACAAAGCATTCAATGCAAGAGTCATTTTCAATACGAATGACAAAGAGAAATGAACACAAGTCATATAAAAAAAATTCAAGATCGTTCTCAAGAATAATCAATCAAGGATATTTTCAAAGATTTAATTTTGCACAATGAGAGTCATTCAAAAGTATGGAGAAATTGATGGAGATGTAAATCATAGGATAAAGGTTGGGTGGATGAAATGGAAAAGTGCTACTGGAGTGCTGTGCGATCGTAGAATGCCATTGCGGTTGAAGGGAAAGTTTTATAGGACGACTATTAGACCCGCTTTACTTTATGGTACGGAATGTTGGGCTGCCAAGAGACATCATATTCAAAAAATGAGTGTAGCTGAGATGCGGATGCCTAGATGGATGTGTGGAAATACAATAAAAGATAAGATTCGGAACGAAGAGATACGTAAGAAGGTAGGTGTTGCACCCATTGAAAATAAGATGCGAGAGAATCGTTTACGGTGGTTTGGACATATTCGGCGAAGGCCTAATGATGCTCCAGTTAGAAGGTTGGAGAAATGGGAAAATATATTAGTTAAAAGAGGTCGGGGTAGGCCTAGGAAGACTTGGATGGAGATGATAGGAAAGGATATGAATGCTTTGAACCTCACCGAGGACATGGCGTTGGATAGAAATGATTGGAGGAAAAGGATTCATGTGGAAGACCCAAAATGAATTTCTTTTTTGGTTCATATCGCTGACCCCAATTGTTTTGGGATGAAGGCGTAGTTGTTGTTGTTGTTGTTGTTGTAGAGCAATGTCTTAAAGTCAACCATTGAAGCCACATAATCATAAAAATATGGGACATGAGTATGTCGATATGCGAGCATACAAAATATCCATGGTATTACCAAATAATTTAAAATTATGATGACTCAAGGTATACATCATACAAGAATCTAAAGTTCTTAATGCACACATTTTTGCATGAAATTCACATAATATATCTAAAAATCATGCTTTGACACATGCTTAAAGTCACCAATGATCATTTCGATAAAACAAAATACGTACAACAAAAAAATAGTATTTTGCAAACAACATGAAAAACATATAAGCATAGTATTTGAGATTTTAAGAAACCACATACTCTTGCAAAATATAATTTTCATGATGATACTTTTCAAAAAATACATATTCATAATCAAAACATATATTTCAAGCAAACATGCTTACGCCAAAACATATATTAAAAGACAATAATTTCCATAAATTCTAATTTTAATTAATTTGAAAACATATTCATTTTTAACATATTTAATAAATAGCCACAATATTTCAAACACATTTTTAAATATATACCATAAATATTTAAAGTAGAGAATCCAAAGAAAGTATATACTGGAATACGAGAGTCTCGAGTCCAAGCCGTACATCAATTCAAATCTTTCTTTTGAAGCACAAACATAACAAGATACTAAGACCAAGATGCCTTGCTCTGATACCATGTCACGAAGTGGCACGGAACCTAAGACATTCCAAATCGTAATCCAAATGCCAAATCGAAATACATTTGAATACTAACAAGATACAAACAAATACAAGTTTTATGAATAAATGATTTCATTCATAATGAACAATAAAATACATAAAAATAAAAAATAAATACATAAAAACCTCACTACAAAGTACACTCAAGAACACTCAAAATACCTAGAACTACCCAGCATTCTCTCAACCTCATTTAAGCACACACACCCCATATATATGCATAACAGGTAGTCCCAAATAGAGCTGTTGGAACAGTCCAACAGTTATAAATAGAGCTGTTGCTGTTGGACTGTTTCAACAGCTATATTTGACTAGTCAACTCTATGTTTTCTAGTCCAAAAAGAACCTAACTAAAAGAAAAAGGAAGAAAGGAAAAAGAAAAATAATAGTTACAATATTTACATATGTTATATATGCATACACATACATATATACATATACAAATATGTATACATACTTAAGTATGTATACATATAGATACATGTATATATACTGTACACATACATATTATATGTATATACATTTTAACAACATTTATCTTAACAGTTTAGTGCACCTTTTGTGCTTGTTGACAATGGTGTTTTTTATGTTGGTCTGATATGGCTGACCTCTCTCAGTCTCTCATGTGTACAATAGTGCCACTTCAATGGTCATGTTTGAGTCCTTACCAAAACTGTGGGAAAAAACCCTCTTCTTTGCTCTGTTGTTTGGATTACTCAAGAATCTGTTTTCAGTAGCTCTTCTATGGTACATTTGAATGTCAAAATTTATATTTTCTATTTATTGCAGGGAAATTGATTGGTTCGTTTATTGGTAAGTGCTGTGGAAGCATAAAGTCTATTGCAAGACATCCTGAGTTGCCAGTGCTTGTCTCTTCTGGTGAGTTATGAGATGTATGGTTGTTAATTACTGAAACTCATTGCCTTAACATTCTATTTTACAGTGCAACTTTATTGTCTGGAATTAGTCTATTGCAAGGGCTTGGTTTTGGATTCTTTAATAGCTCGCTAGTTCATGATGAAAGAAGGGTCTTCCCTCCATTCATTGTACTAAGGGAGATGACAGGCTTGTATGCAGGTCTAGACCAGACCATGGGATCAAGGTTCATGTTGGATCATCAAAGCCTGTTTGTGCTAGGCCTCGATTACTTTGAGGTATCATGACCTTGCAGACCTGCCTAGAGTCCATCCCCCATTGATCCTAAAAGCAGAATAATCAATTTTTTGCTTTTGTTATATTCTAGCATTTTCTTGGTCACATAATTTGGTTTATTTAATGTGTCTTGGCGTCCATAGGTGGAGCTTCCAACTAGTGTTCTTGCCTCATTATAATCAAGAACTATGTATGACCTTGACAAGTTTGATGAACAATGTGGGGAAGTATGATTAGTATTAGTAATTTTTCATTAGGTAGCTCTGAGTATATATTGCGAAATTTATTCTTTCTGTTGCTCAAATATTTGAAAAAACGTATCAAAACCAGTAGGTAGCTATTTTATATTAGCTGTGACATCGTGCTGCTAAAATTATGGGAAATTCAAGAAGAATAAAAAACAAATCAAGCAGGAGCAGGACAAATTAAATTGTTACATAAATAACTTCTGAAAATATTAGTGTCTGAGCTTGCATATATGACTGTACCTGTATAATGCACAGTATGTTCAGGGTGATTTTTTTTTTTAAATTTTTAAAGGGCATTTTTATGCTTTTTATTCACCTCTTTTCAGTCCTATGAAACTATTTCTGAGATTTTTTCTATCATTCTTAATGTTCTTGTTCTTTATATTGTATTCAAGGGATCATGGATTTATGTGTGTGTTGGGCTTCTAATGAAATACACGTTCATTTCACGTGTTCTTTCTTCTTTGATCCTCATAGTTCATAAGATAGATCATATCTCTTTAAACTTAGATAATGTTAACTGTGTGGGTAACTTTATTTGATTTAGCCAAAAAATCCCCTGCTTAGTAATCCCCGGACCGAACCATTCCACCATCCTGTCACATGGACATGGGCATGATAAGAATTATTTTTATATTTTAATATATAAAATACATATAATATTAAAGTTATTGTTAACAAATATTAAGAAAATTATGAAAATTATGTTGAATGTGTCATAGCATGTTATGTGGTGTGTCCTTGTGTGTGCCTAGACACAAGACCCTATATAGCGTGTCCTTGTGACATAGCCACCACCAGTTCAGTATTAGAATATTATCAGCCACTTTTGGGAACCTGAAGATCTGATTGATTGCTGCTATAAAATTAAGCATACTTTGTTATGACACCATAGAAAGAAATAAGATAATAATTGTTTTAAGATGTAGCTGTAAGTGTATTAAACAGCAAATAAAATTACAGAAGCCACATTTTATATCAAGAGGGATGTATGAAATGAATTTCATTCGGCTGCTATGATCTGTCTCATGCATAATACAAATTTTGGAATTACTAATGAGTTCCTCAGTTGCTTTGAGATAAATTTCAAATGTTTAGTCCCTTAACTTGTTAAGTGTTAAGGCTTAAAAATCCCCATTGGTGTGCTGCATGAAACTTGACTGACTTCTGTTACTATTATAACTTGTTCTTTTTGTTATGGCGTTTTTCTGAACTTTCCTTGTTCCGGTACTAACATATGTTGGTCACAACCGATAATCATGGTTCCAAATTTTGGAATATCAGCATTTTCTTGTCAACGGAAAATTTCATGACAATTTAGAAGAGTTTTTTTTGACAAATGTTAGGAAAATCATGGTATTTATAAATTTTTAAAATAGAAAAACATAAAGAAAAACATGAAAAACATGAAAAACATGAAAAACATGAAAAACATGAAAAACATGAAAAACAAAGAAAATAAAAATAAATTAAAATCATGAATAATGGAGAAGATGATATTTTTGGCACTATTTGGATTTTATTTTTGTAAAATTAGCACGTAAAAGATTGTTGTTAATTGAGATTGTCAATGTCCAATCAGATGTTGAATAAAGGTATCTATGATTTTCCATTCCACACTGCTCAAGGTACAAAACTATAACAGGGCAAAAGCTAAGGCTTCAATATTTCCCTTAAGGGTAATCCATTTTATGATTTATTTCTCTTACATCTGTGTTTATGGCCTTCAAGCAAAATTTTTATTGCTGTATTTGGTTAACTGATATACATGTTTGTTCTTCTAAATCAGAATGATTTGGTAGATCAGTAACTGCATTTGTCAGGGTTGATGTGTTATTTAAGCATGTAAAATTTCTTAGTGTCATGGTCACTGTTGACTTGAAAACTGACTCCTATGTAGGGTTGGATCGTTATTTGCGTTTTTGGGATGTGAAAAGCCGTCAACTTCTGGCAGCAGTAAGTTTAATCTCAATACTTTCCCTTAGGATAAATGTTTTCAGATTCTTGCAGGGAAATATAATTTTATAATGTCAATTTCATTTCCCTTAGTGGTCTTTTTTGTAATATAACTATCATGCATTAGATGTGATATTGGTTAGAAGCTTAATTTGTCATGATATATATATATATAGTTGCTACTAATGAAGGTAAGGAACTAATGAGCTAGAAATCATAGGTGTAAGTTGCATCGCCTCAATCTAACCACATAGATGTGTTCAACATGGTTTGTTATCTAAGGATCAAGCCTTGGATAATGCTTTTCTGATGTAAAAATGTGATCTTTTGAGTTATGAAATTTTGGCACATTGTGGGCGGTTGATTTTTGGACCCATTTTAAAACCTAATTACTTGTCATAATCACATGATTCAAAACAAGTTTCCTACTAAACAAACCATGTAGATCACATATGTAACATTTGATCTACAAAAAATTGAAAATTTTGAAGAAAAGAGTGATTTATACTCATTAGTTCCATACCTTCATTAGTAGCCAATATTTACCCATATATATATATATATATATATATATATATATATATATATATATATAGAGAGAGAGAGAGAGAGAGAGAGAGAGAGAGAGAGAGAGAGAGAGAGAGACCCGTAAGGTCGAACAAGGACACTTGTTCATTGATGTCCATAAAAAAACAGACTTTAGCGGTGGTTTCTGACCACCGCTAATGCCTTGGGGCGGAAAAAGAACTTTTATTGCACGATCGCCACTAAAAGTCCTTTTCATTATTGCGTGCACGTCCAACGTATCATCAAACACATACACGATCAGCGACGCGCGCACGTCCAACGTAACACTTTATGTGTTTGATGATAAAGGTTTCTCTCTCTCTCTCTCTCTCTCTCTCTATATATATATATATATATATATATATATATATATATATATATAGAGAGAGAGAGAGAGAGAGAGAGAGAGAGAGAGAGAGAGAGAGAGAGAGAGAGAGAGAGAGAGAGAGAGAGTATGTGCTACTAATGAAGGTAAGAAACTGAGATAGAAATCATAGGTGCAAGTTGTATTGACTCAATCTAACCACATAGATGTGTTCAACATGGTTTTTTTGCTAAGGATCAAGCCTTGAATCATGCTTTTCTGATTTAAAAATGTTATCTTTTGAGTTATGAAATTTTGGCACATTGTGGGCCGTTGATTTTTGGACCCCTTTAAAAACCTAATTACTTATCTTAATCACATGATTCAAAACACGTTTTCTGCTAAACAAACCATATAGATCACAATAACATTTGATCTACAAAAAAATGTTTTTTTTTTTGAAAAAAGTGATTTCTATTCATTAGTTCCTTACTTTCATTAGTAGCCAATATTTACCTATATATATATATATATATATATATAGGTGAGAGTGTAAGATCGGATGCTAAAAGCACATCGAACGGGTGGACGTGGTGAAAGGGCTATAGTGGCAGTTAGTGATCACTGCTAAAGACCCTTTTTTTTTGACAGACGTGCTCACAGATCCAATGTTACATTGACGTTTATGAGTGCACTGTTTACACCCATCTCTCTCTCTCTCTCTCTATATATATATATACTAGATATTTAATGGTCCATCCATATGACTGGTCGTGGATGAATCATGTTAATCTTTTTATGACAACTAAATAAATGGACATACACATATTTATATGTTTAAAACACATTATAACTTATTTTTAAAATATACAACTAAATAACTAAAGGAAATAAATACCCTTTTTTATGACTTAATATATACTTAAATTAAAACATAATGGCCTGTCGATATGGACTGGCCTAGATTATGTTAATTTTTTATGATCAATTAGATGAATAAACATAGAAAAATGTATGCATTTCAAACACATTTTGTTGATAACATTATGCATGGGCCTTGCTAAACCATGCACAAGTTTTTTTTATGGCTAATGGAAAAGGAGAAGAGTGATTTATGAAGATATTTTGAGAGAGAGAGAGAGAGAGAGAGAGAGAGAGAGAGAGAGAGAGAGAGAGAGAGAGAGAGAGAGAGAGAGAGAGTTATATTTGGTAACTTAAGAGTCTAAAAAATTACAAGATGCCATGCAAGTAAGACTTTTTTTTTGGGAAAACTATATAAAGAAGGGCAAACAAATTTAGTGACATTATAAGAAAACATGGTAAAGATGTCAACTTAGAAAAAGTAATAAAGCATTTAACTTTTGACACCTATTTCCCTTACTTCTGCCCCTTTTGCTTATATATAGAGAGAGAAAATATATGGTGGTTCTGTACCATGATACCATATTGTGGTACACACTCTTGTTTGCATAGATCTAGATGCGAAATGCTAAATCTAACCATACAAATGTGTTTAGCATAATTTATTTAGTATATTAGAAGGTTTTATCATGATTAATACACCATAAAATTTTATTTTTAAGATGGTGAAAATCAATGGCTCACAATTAATGAAAATATTGCTGGTTTAAAAATACTATAAAACATCATATTTGAGTCAACTTTAACATATGAAAATAATAAATAGAATATGCTAAACATGATCCAATAGTTAGATTTTGCTTTTGACACTTGGATCTATGTAAATCAAGTGTGTACCACGATAAGCTATGGTGGTACAGTACCACCATTGAACCCCCCCCCCCCCCCCCCCCCCCCCCCCCCCCCCACATACACACACACACATACATACATATATATATATATATATATATATATATGGTAATGATAATCTACAAAATGGGCACGATGCTAAATAAAACATACTACTGGATTTTCATTTTTTTTGAAATTCTGACCCCATAGATGTGTTCAGCATGATTGATTTACTAGAAATCAACACTTGGATCATGCATTTTGGATGAAAAAAATTGTATTTGGAGCCTTGAAAATTTATGAAAATTGTAGGCCATTGATTTTTGAAACTTATAAAACCTATCCATGCATCAGAATCAAATGCTCCAAATGTGATTCCTATAAAAAAGTATATAGATCACATCTGTACGGTCATAATTTCAAAGAAACACCAAAAATTCACTAGCATATTTCATTTAGCACCATGCCCATTTTGTAGGAGAGAGAGTAATGTGTAGCTTCCAGACCATTTATCTCTTACGCTATCATAGACCCTTTTAAAAAGCATATTTGTATGTGTTTTTTGCTTAAGACGAACCTATAGATGTGTTTATCATTGTTTATTCACTAAAATCTATGCTTTGGATTGGATTTAATTAACAAGATTGCTCTAGTGTGTGTGTATATATATATAGGATTTATAATCGCTACAATCGATTGCACCTACAATTGAGTTTGAATCTCATGATGCGAGTTGTTTTGACACAATCTAACCTCATAGATGTGTTCAGCATGCTCGATTTAGTAGGAATCTACTCTTGGATCATGTTTTTTTGACGAAAAACATGTTTTATGAGTCTGAAAAAATTGATGCCTTTATAGATGACTTTTGGATCTCCGGAAAAACCTGTATACAGGTCGGATTCCGGATCACATCTATGGTGATAGATGTGAGAGAAAAAACCAAACAAGGGGGTTCCACCCATTTTCTAGGTCGATTGTACCTACAATTGACTGTAGCAAATATTAACCCATATATATTTTGTGTACATACTTACCTTTGTATGTTTATATGTGCCAAGGTTTTAGTGATCTGCATCTATATCAAATGCTAGATTGCTAAATCTGGTGTACCTGGTGATTAGTGAACTAGCAGGTTTTCCTTAGTTTCTGATTTTTGCCCTCAAGTTTAGGAAACTATTGTTATTTTGTGGATCTCTACAAGTGGATGGCATTTTCTGGCTGTTGTGACCAAACAATAAGTGACATTTTTTACACCATCCAATATTTGTGGGCTATAGTCAACATGATTAGAGTATCTTACTACCTACCTTTTTTCCCCCAATGTTTTCTTAATGTATTCCTTGTTCTTGATGCTAAGATATTCCACATGCGTTTTTTTTTTCTGGTGGGGGTGGTGGAGGGGAGAGGGGAAGAGAAGAACTTTATGAGTAGGAAAATGGCCTGCAATCATTACTAGATCAAGAGCATTGCTTTCATGTAACTGCACTTGGTGGGATATAAGTTTATTATTCTCTTTCATCTCGGAAACGTACTTGGGAAGTTTAATAAGTCAAATTCTCTTGCACTGATCCTCCAATGACATGAAGCACTTAAGTTGTTTTACTTGTCAAGACTGGCTTTGGTTGTTCTGAATTGATTCTCAGCTTTATTATAACTAACAATGCTATTCTTCTGAATGATACAATTTGGAATTCAAACATGAACAGGTATTTCTCAAACAGGAAGTCACAAATGTGGTTTTTGATACCTCTTTTGTTACGCCAGGTATTCCTTTCATACACAATGGGTTATGTTCTTTTATTGTCTTCATGCAAACATTTTTGTTGGTTCGTTGTGCTGTCATTTTTTATTTTGTGGACACATAATAAAGTTGGATTTTCCTTTCTTGCTTATAGCCTGCTGTTTCATTGTATATATAATTGTTTAACACCTTGTTCTAGTTGTTTGTTCACCAAGAATAACTGCAAATATGCCTGTGAAGGTATATGTACAAATTAGTAACTGTAATTGCTAGGCTTGGTTAATTGGAGTTGGTTGCATGCTGTGTATCTAGTCTTCAGTTGGTGGAAAAGCCGCAAAGTCTTATTAGCCTTACAAATGTAGCTCGTTATGCAATGATGAACCCATTTCCCGAACCATCCAAGGTACTTCCCTTTGTCCTATCTCCAAGATCCTGAGAAAAGAAAACAACAAAGAACAAGTAAACAATATCTTTGCACTTTACTAAAAAAGGAACATTCCTAACAAGGTGCAAAATTTATGCATAATATGATAGTTACTTTAGTATGAAACGAAAAATTTAGAAAACCAAAGTTTTTAAATCATACATTATGTTAAAACAAAATGAGCGGAAGCAAATTATGCAAAAATTACAAGAATGCATAATGCATTCATAAGGTCCACCATTGGACAAATATAACCCCATAATGGGGAATAACAAAAAGATCTACTAAGGGATACCACAAGAAGCCTACGAAGATGCATAACATACATATGCTTTATTGAATGAGAGCCCAAAAAAGGCCATAAAGAGCATATGCATATACGAATCATTATATGAATTAATACTCAAAGAACTAAAACATGCTTCAAACATGTAGTGAAGTTCCAAATAAGAGAAACGAAGTCTCCAAGCATACTTTAGGCAAAATAAACCAAAGAGTTTTTTTTTTTTAAAAACATTTATGAAAGTCACACTTAATGGAAAAAGAAAAAAACATTTTACATATAAGGGTGGCAAAAACCATAAGCACTTAATATATAGATTAAATGCTAAGAAATCAACTTGATATGCATATCAAAAAGATGATTTACTTGAAAAATACAAGTCATGAATGGAATTTTGCAAATTTCAATAATAGTTTATTCATTACAAACAACTTCCTCATTAGTCCTCCAAAACCCATAAATCAAGTGTATAAGCTACTAGATCAAGAATATAAAGCCATTAAAGGCCAAAGACACACACAAAGTTGTGTAAACGAACCTCTTGTCTACATATAATAATACTTGAAATAAGTGCATCTACGACAAGAGCAAGAGAATAAATGCCAACATGGACTAAAAAGTATCTCTTGTCTACGTAAAAAATACACTTAAAACCAAGTATGTTCAGCTACTAGAACAAGAGTAAAAAGCCAACCATGGGCTAAAACATAATGCATCTCTTGTCTACATAAGATGACACTTGACATGAGTGAAATAAGCCAACCATGGGCATACATCTAAGCGACTAGAACAAGAACACAAACGCCAACATGGACTAAGATCACACACGATGGTGTGAATCAACGTGTCTTGTCTACATATAAGATCACTCAAGACAAGTGTGTTCAGCTACTAGACCAAGAGAGCAAAAGCCAACAAAGGGCTAAAAACACACGAAGGTGTAATAAAATTCTTGTCTACATATGATGACACTTAGATAATGGGCATAAAAGGAAAAGACTTTTGAGGCAATAAACTTGTAATGAAAATAAACCTCGAATGAAACAATATTTCTTTTTAAAAAAGAATACTCATAATAACATTTTGGAATAAATGCAAGTAAAATGTATCTTCAACAAGATACTACAACCGATAAAATAATATTCTTTAGAACAAATGTGTGAACATACACACCAAGAACACTTGTGAAAAAACACAAGAACACATGTGCACAACGAGCACAACATACGGAATCACAAATGTGCAAATGCACTCATAAGATTCATAAACAAATAAAAGGTTGGGCTATAATCCCAAAACATCTTGATTTTAAATGTACCTTAAAACATTTAAGGTTTCAAATACCATATGTCTATCACATTTATATATAAATAAGAGCATCCATAAGATCAATGGCCAACATCAAACTAGTGACACACTCATATACCAAATCATTCTAGAGTCCCAAGGTGCCCATAACTCACCTCAACCCCCATCTATAATATGGTAAGTGGACGATCTAAAAAGACATAACAACGAGTGTCACACTCATAATTAGAGATCATATACCAAATCATTCTAGAGTCCCGAGGTGCCCATAACTCACCTCAACCACCATCTATAATATGGAAGGTGGACAATCTAAAAATGATACAACACGAGGTGCCCATAACTCACCTCGACAAACATCTCTAATATAACAATACTAAGGCCAAATAAATGATGCATTAAATAACATGTGATAACAAACATAAATGTCACAAAAGGGCAATAAACACATAAGGAATCATTTTTCAAATAAAAGTTTTTACAAAGAGGACCGATTAACAAATTGAATCAAAGGTCCAATATAATCCATCAAAACAATTTTGCATAATCACAAATTATGCTTAATCTTCAAAAGAAGTCTTGTACACCAAAAAAGGCTTACTATGCAACATAATATGAAATATTAAGCAACATCATGTGTATGAACCGATTTGGAACAAACAAGCCTTAACTATGAAAGACATAAGGTGCAATTAAACGGTGAAGTTGGTGAAGTTCAAAAATAACAAACTTAGGCCAATATAGGCATTCATAAAGATGGGGAAGTTCGAAAAACTTATGAAATCTACTATTGCAACTTAAAAATGATAAACAATCATGAAATCTTCATAAAAGAGTATATACTCACAAGAAGATTATAAGGACCGAAAGGCTCCTTAAGGAGAGTTTGAACAAAAAAATAATATACAACTCCCAAGAAGGAGAAAACTCCATTAAAGTGGAAGAAATCCCAACAAAATAGATTCATTAACAAAACCTTATGATAAATAAGATTGTACTATGGCTTAAATAAAAAGTAAACATTTATTGAGGAAAAATTTAACACTCTTAAGTTTTATCAAAAAACATGACTTAATAGATTATTACCTACTTCCTAATGAAATAAGTACACAATAAACATTAGTGAAGACCATAACTTTTGTAATGAAATATGCGGAAAAGCAAAAGAGTGCATTAAGCACTTACAACATTCACTAATGAACAAACAAAAGGGCAAACACCAAAACCCACAAGAGACAATCACAACATAAAAATATAAATGTCTCTTATTGAAAAGAGAGAGAACTCTCTAAATGTTGAAAACATCCTTAAGAGTGTAAAGATGGAAAGAAAATCACCATATTCCATAAGACCATTTTAAAACTTAATTCAACCGGTATTATAAAAAAAAACTTTCTTAATTAAATGTTGCTCATATAAAACGGACACATAATATGAAAATTTTCATATATGCCAAACATTTTTCAAAAAATTACATTTCACAAGCATTTTAATCTTAACATACCTTTCTTTAAAGACTAAACATTCATATAAAGGTATTTTCATAAACAAGGTTAGGTTTAAAATGTAAATTCAAAGTTCCAATGGTCATAAATTTTTACCGACCCATTAAAGCAAGTTTTGAGCAATCATATATCTAATTTTTTGCCAAACAAGTTATCATTTAAAGTTTTTCAAAGAAAAACATACGAAAACGATTCAATGAAGTAGCAAGTAACTCAAAAAAGACATAATGACAAAAAAAAACACACATAAAGAAAAGAACATATTACATTCTTCATACAATACTCAAAGAAATAGAATGCATACCGAATAACTATAAGAAAGACAATAGAGAGAAACAAATACTTCACCATTTTCTTTAACAAATTCTTGAATACCATGCTTCCCGATGCACCAAAGAGCAACTCGATCTCAACCTTGCTCTGATACCATGTTAGAAAGTGAGTTGGAATACATTGGGTTCAATAATGAACCCATACTTGTGCACGTGAAGTGCAAATATACCCATTAAAGGGAAACAACACTAGCACATAATGTGCTAACCCATAAAACCCATAAAACCCATAAAAAGGGAAAAATATGACATAAAGTCATAAGTTGCATATCATTGAAGAAACAATGGACAAGGGGTAAAAACCCCATTACAATGGAGCATAAGCTCCCTCAAGAAGTGAGAAATACAAAGGGGAGAGCCCCTATTTATAACAACAAAAAGGAGCCTTGGAGGGACTCCACTCATAGACGTTGGAGCCCCTCCAACGGTCACAAATGTGACCGTTGGAAGGAGCCCAACGTCTATTTGAGTGGGCCCCCCAAGGTACCTTTTGGTACTTGAGAAAAAAGAAATAAAAAATAAAAGAAAAAGAAAAATAAAACCTTGTGAACTCTTGGGTTTATTTTGCCTAAAGTATGCTTGGAGACTTCGTTTCTCTTATTTGGAACTTCACTACATGTTTGAAGCATGTTTTAGTTCTTTGAGTATTAATTCATATAATGATTCGTATATGCATATGCTCTTTATGGCCTTTTTTGGGCTCTCATTCAATAAAGCATATGTATGTTACGCCTCTTCGTAGGCTTATTGTGGTATCCCTTAGTAGATCTTTTTGTTATTTCCCATTATGGGGTTATATTTATCCAATGGTGGATCTTATGAATGCATTATGCATTCTTGCAATTTTTGCATAATTTGCTTCCGCTCATTTTGTTTTAACATAATGTATGATTTAGAAACTTTGGTTTTCTAAATTTTTCGTTTCATACTAAAGTAACTATCATATTATGCATAAATTTTGCACCTTGTTAGGAATGTTCCTTTTTGAGTAAAGTGCAAAGATATTGTTTACTTGTTCTTTGTTGTTTTCTTTTCTCAGGATCTTGGAGATAGGACAAAGGGAAGTACCCTGGATGGTTCGGGAAATGGGTTCATCATTTGAAGACAATTGGATGAAGGCTATTTCCAGTTTCATTGCATCCTTGCCGAAGCCTCTTGGAGTCGCCAAAGCCTCGTGGAGTTTTGCCTTTTTTTCAATCTTTTCGTTTTCCTGCAAAGCTTGAGGGGGGGTGTTAAAATGTACCCATCAATTGTTGTAATTAGATATATTTTATATATATAAAAGATGATACATATACATATATGGTATATATGTATATGTATCCTCCTATTTATATATATAAAATATATATTTTCCTTTTGTTTAGCCGTAGGGGTATTTTAGTCTTTTCCTCTATTTTATGCACATTCACTTTATGAATGTGATTGTAATTTATTTTATTTTATTTTTTATTTCTTTTTTCTCAAGTACCAAAAGGTACCTTGGGGGGCCCACTCAAATAGACGTTGGGCTCCTTCCAACGGTCACATTTGTGACCGTTGGAGGGGCTCCAACGTCTATGAGTGGAGCCCCTCCAAGGCTCCTTTTTGTTGTTATTAATAGGGGCTCTCCCCTTTGTATTTCTCACTTCTTGAGGGAGCTTATGCTCCATTGTAATGGGGTTTTTACCCCTTGTCCATTGTTTCTTCAATGATATGCAACTTATGACTTTATGTCATATTTTTCCCTTTTTATGGGTTTTATGGGTTAGCACATTATGTGCTTGTGTTGTTTCCCTTTAATGGGTATATTTGCACTTCACGTGCACAAGTATGGGTTCATTATTGAACCCAATGTATTCCAACTCACTTTCTAACAGTTTGTTCACCAAGAATAACTGCAAATATGCCTGTGAAGGTATATGTACAAATTAGTAACTGTAATTGCTAGGCTTGGTTAATTGGAGTTGGTTGCATGCTGTGTATCTAGTCTTCAGTTGGTGGAAAAGCCGCAAACTCTTATTAGCCTTACAAATGTAGCTCGTTATGCAAGCTTCCTAATTGTAGGCAGTTGCCCTGGAATTTGGGAATGTGATTTCACAATAACTAAACGTTTGAAGAAGATAACACCTCCCCATTTGCAAGGAACTACTTTTGAATGAATGGAAAATCCCATGTTTTTGGTGGTTTCAATATGATCTGTCAGTTGTTGTCAATGTCTGGATATTAATGAGTGCTAGAAAGCAACTAAAACTTTTTAACCATGTTCTTTCAGTGATTGTGTAGTTTTTAGATTAGCTAATTTTTTGCTGTGATACCACCTTTCTTCAGGTTATTTGATGTTGATTTAGTTACTTTTGGTTTAGGTGCTTCATCTATTGAGCCAAATGGAGACTTGACTACGGATCAAACTGAAGAAGTAAAAGCTACAAATAACTTGAAAAGAACTTCCTCTAAATTAAATGGTTTGGAACATCATGAAATGGCTTCCAAGAAGACCAAGTTGAAGAGCAAGAAAAGGACTGACGGTGCAACATGATTGCAACTAACTTTAAATATCTTAGTTATTAGTCTAATAGTGAAATGGCTTTGGTTCGTTATATATGTACATGCAGATCACATTATGTGCAATTTTTGAAGTAGAATATCCAAGAGGAAATTAACCCCTTTATATGTTATGTAATTGTAGCAGCATATTTGTGACTTGGTAGTGTTGCCATCGATATTTTGTTGCCAAAAAACCAGTTGAATTGCTCTTCCTAGACAATGCAACATGATTGCAACTAACTTTAGATATCCTAGTGTGAACACCTCACATTTTAGATACATCTTTGCATTTGCATTGCACAAGCCTGATTATTTGTGCATTTTAGACTTAGAATAAATTCTTAGACAATATTTTGGCAAAACAAAAGACATAAGTTCGATCCTTGGTTCGATTACCCCTGGTAAAGGAGTCAGGAACGGTCGAATCTCGTACAGATGAGCGAATCTCGTCTCTCCATTTTTCTTGCAAACTTTTTAAAAACGAAGATGAGTAATTTCAAAATATTTTCAAAATTAAGGTCTAAGTGAGACCTTTGCAAAAGAGTTCCTCTTTCTCTTTCCTTTTCTCATTCTTTCTTATTTTCTATTCCCTTCAAAAAGGAAAAAAAGGCAAAAAAAAAAAAAGAACGAGAGGAATTTTTTTGCAATGATCACACTTTCGTTCGTTATATATGTATATGCATATCACATTTGGTGCAAGTTTTGAAGTAAAATATCCAAGAGGAAATTAACCCCTTAATATGTTATGTAATTGTAGCAGCTAATGCTGCCATCAATATTTTGTTGCCAAAACAACCTGTTGAAAAAAAAATGGGTCGAGAATTATTTATAACTTGGGCAATCTAAAAATGTTGAGCCGTACTAATACTCCCAAGAATAATGGTTCATGTTCTATTTATCTTGCTTGCAAGCTTTTAATGTGATTTCTTGTAAAAAGACTCAATCTTGGGCAATGTCATCGGGGTACAGGTACAGAGGGAGGGTATGACATGGAAATTAAAAAAAAAAATGTGGGTAAGGGGACACGACTATATATATATATAAATATATATTAAATTTCATATAAATACAAAATAAATTTAAAATAAACTGAATATAATTTAAATATATATGTTATATCTAAAATATATATTATATACTGAAAATATAATTATAAATTATAAATTAAATACAAACTTGAGGGTAAAATGGCATGTCCGGGTGTCGACACGGGTATGGAGGGCAAAATAGAGTGTCCGGATACCATAGATCTTGGTCATGTGAGATGAACATATGTTTGCATCTTGGGCATGTGACATGGGGACACGTATGGAGGGCAAGATTGTGTGCGGGGACACGGCAGCACCTGCACACAATCTTAAAACTGACACCAGCATGAAGTGAACGAGACACAAAATTCATGAGTCTGCATCTTCTGCTTGTACAGCACCAACCCTCCCTGCCAATGCTTCTCATGGGCACAGTGCACAAGGACAGAGGTCATGGGAATCAAAGTGACAATTTCTTGGGAGGCATTTCATTAAACAGCTTGGGCAAATGAATAACCACCGAACAGTTAATGTATCATGCAACAGAGATCGTAATCCTCTGACGACTTGGCAATGCAAGCATGGTTCGTCTACCAGAAGTAAGTTGGTTCAGTGAGGTTGACAGGGCAAGCCCGGCAAGGGTGCTAGTGAAGTTGTAGCTGTCCGAGTATCATGGCAGGCTGTACATGAGATACCGTGCCTCAAAGCGTCTTATGGTGGTGCCCATACTGAGAAAGCCAGGCTGGGATGGCATACCATGAGAACTTGTTCTTGGATTGTATGGATGGCATACTTGAGTCATGGATGGATGTTTTAGGTTTTAGTTATTTACCTTCCACCTAATAAATAAGATTTCTGCGTGCGTGTGCATGTGTGTATAGTTTTAAATGTGGCTTAGAACACTAGCCAAACGAGGGCTACAGTTTAGGTTCTTTGGTAGGCTCAATCCAACTCATAGAACCTTGACTCAGCTCGTGTCATCACATAATGTAAGAATTGTGTGCATCGACTGATTTGAATCATGCATCATTCCTTGCATATCACAACTGGGCAATTTGACAGCATTATGAAGTGATCAAAGTCGCACTTGCAAAGAAGGGCAAGCTGTTTATTTTTCTTGCAGTAAATCAAAGTTGAGTTTATTGGGAAAGTTGTTGGATGCCGACCTTCGTAAAACTTTTATATAACGGGAAGATTGGAAGGGAGATAACTTGGATTAAGAACTAAAACCAGAGTGCTCTTACAGTTTTCTGATGAAATCAACAAAAAGAGCGCTTATACATTCAATATGACACTTGATGCCTGATAATAACTTTCTAGTTATTGTATTGCAAAGAGAACTCTTGAAGCAATAGTATTGGAGAAGTGCTGAGAACTTCAATGGAGCTGCTGCAGTTATTACCATCCAGCCACCACATTCAATCCAAATAACATAGGCGGTTTTCAGTGTTTCATGACAAATAGACAAGTTGCCTAAACGTGCTCCTTGTAAACAATAACTTGTGCAACAAATTTTTCATGTTTCATTATTTCCACCTTCCATGTTGGGGTACTGAAGATGAACAACCACCCCATACTGTAAATAGGAAAAAAGGAAGAAATCTCTAAGAGATCACATAATTCCATAACCTGTACAATCCAAACACATAGATGGTTGTATACAGAAAAAACCTCAGCGGGTAAAACCTGAACCTGCACCACCAAGAACCATGTCAACTTGGGTATTTCTTTGAGAGAGAGAGAGAGAGAGAGAGAGAGAGAGAGAGAGAGAGAGAGAGAGAGAGAGAGATTGATTGCATCAACCTGAAAGGTCTGGGTTTGATGGAGGGTTGGGTAGCGAGCACGGGGGTGAGCCAGTGGGAGAAGTCCCTATCGAAGAAATCCCAGTCCGGCAGGATGACCCCTGCGATGAACAAGAGCCCCCAAACATAGACCACCACCATCTTCTTGAAGGACAATGAGTATATCCCCACCATGCAAACAATGGCAGCCAGAAAGATGAGACACCATCGGAGGACCCTCTCCAAGGATACTTCTTCCCTACCCATCATCACACCACCACCATCAAACAAGCAGAAGAAGGAAACTGGAAGAGAGAGAGAGAGAGAGAGAGAGAGAGAGAGAGAGAGAGAGACTAGTCACGAAATGAGCATGAATACTACATCGTTGGTTGTCACAATCAGTTATTATCATGTCTCCCCAACCTAGGGTTGTCAATGAACCGGTTTATCCAATATCCAACCCAATTTGTTTCTTTTTAGCTGTATTTGGTAAGCGGTAAGCCAATGCAATAATATCCCATTAGAAACGGATTCGGATATGGTTTTGATTTTTTGAAGAAATATCCGAAATTGAAGAATTTCGGAATCCATTTACCTGTAAAAAAAGGGATCTGTTATGAGCTTGTCACCATTCGAATCCAAATCCAAATCAGTTAGCCATTAAGTCAAATATGACATTGGTCACATCCTATTTGAATCTTAACAGTTTGCATCCCTAGATGAGAGTAAGTCCTTAAATTTATAGGTTTTGAGTAGGTTTTTTCCTAACTCTGGTTTTGTGAATTTCCTAACAAATCTGTATAAATTCTTGAATAATCAACAAGATTTCTGCTCCTCTTCTAACAAAAGATTTTGCTTTTTATGAAGTAGAAAATACCAGTGTCTTGGAACTCTGACCTTGTGAAATCCCCTTTGATTAGTTAATGCTGAAACTGGACTCCACACACATGCTGATGGATGGCGCAGTGTAGAATTGGTCTGGATCCAATGCACATTGTGTAGTTACAGGTGATTGACTCGCTAGACTCTCATCTTCAAGTAAATTTTGAAGATGGCCTACAAATTGGTGAGGTTCACTGAAAAATAGCCTAGTCAAACTGTCAGAGTCAGGTAATTTCTCTGGTCCATTGAATCAACGTATGGTGCTACAAAGAACGCTCACGCACACACACACACACACACACACACACACTCTGGCTTAGAAACGAGACTAGCAGTTCGCCAGTTGGCTCGGCTCAGCTCGGAAATTCAGCTCGGTGAGCTGTGCTACAAGCCAGCTTGTTTAGGTAGAGTATGAACATGGCAAGCTCGGCTAGGCTTGGCTAATTTTACAAATTATATATTTATATACATAATATCCACATTATATGCTTGAAGCTTTAAGAAACACATAAAAACCAATGTTTTTAGAAAATGAGCCAGTTCATGATCAGCGCTTGTAAAGCTCAGCTCAACTGGTGACAAGGTTGCGAGCCCAGCTCGAGCAGGAGTGCACCCTTAATAAGCCAAGCCCGAACAGCCCAAGCTCGGCTCGTTTTCCAAGCCCCTCTCTCTCTCTCTCCCTCTTTTATAGAGCGTACGTGTCTATCTATCTATGTCACAAGGACACAGACACCATTTTTTGTGCAATTTTCAATTAAAAAATTGCATATGAGGGGACACGACACAGGGATATGTTAAAGCATCCCAGTGAGGTAGCTATTTATTTAATGGAAGGTACAGTTATTCGTTGGGAGATTGAATGCAAGAGGGGCCACCTAGGGTCATTTAACTCTGGCTCTACGATGATAAAACCAAACGGTAAATGCGTAATAATGAGAGAGAGAGAGAGTCCATTAATGATCCACTCAAAGATGATAACAGCATTAACGTGATTTTTCTGTTTCCCCAAAAAAAGCATCATCCAATTGATTCATTGTTTAGCGTTCATCCAGTCAGCTGATCATAATCTCAATGGAGGCACCCTGGCCACCAAGCATACAATAAATGGCTGTTATGGTGATGACCATGGCATCCCATCCACTAATTGTGCAACAAAAATTGCAGCATCAAATTCTTTAAACCATTGGTCACCAATGTAGTGATACTGTTCTCTTTTTGAGAGGAAAAGAAAAATGTATCCTCACCAACTTGCAAAGTGAAAACAGAAGGGTTATGTTTGCAATGCCCTGTGATTCTTGAATTTAATTTCTTACGACGTGAATATAAATTGCATTCACTAACATTTTCTCAAGGTTAGTGAATTATGAGAAAACTGTAAGTTGTGAAATTGTAATTTGACAGTTATGATTGTTTTTGCCTTGAATCTTGTAAAAGTTGGTCACAGGATTGACTGTAAGTTGTTCATCCCCACGCAAACATACCCAACATGTCAAGTAAAATTAAGGATAATTTAAATGGCCCTAGCTGACTCCTGCCAAATCCAAGCCCTATCAGTGGCGAAGAATAGGTCCTGCTGAACAATGTGTAATGGCTGAGATCGGCAAAGCCTGATTCCGAAAAAATCGTTTGTTCCTTTCTTCCCAGACGCACCACCATGCTGACTGCAACCACCAGATCCAGATCATTCACCATTTCTTTGAGGCAGTAAACCTGTCAGGACCAAGGAGTAATCGCCTGAAACATGCATTGCCTTCAACTTTTAGCACAAGATTCGGCCAAGCGTACTATTATTCAGCCTTCATTGGCCTCTCTTGGGGTGCGTTCCCACAGAATCGCCTGAGAAAGCGATTCTAAAAGCCTGAAATCTCAGGAAGCCTGTGATTTCTAATCTTTCTGATTCAAAAACACGGGCGGGTTGCCCTGGGGAATGGAATCAGAATGATCTGAAATCATTCTGATTCCAAATCCCATTCGAGTTGCACCACACGGACGTACCACTCTTAATGGTGAAATCTGTAAGATATCATTCTAATAGAACTTCCTTTCATCAGTAACTTGACTTTGATCGTCCGGGCCTGAGACCAAGTGCAATGTGACTGCACAAAAAACATGTGCTGCCCATCTCTTTGAATGACACCTGTTTGGCTAATGACTATATATGGGTCACGCAAAATCGACTGGTTCTTAGAAAATGGGTGGCACCCCTTTTGTACAATCACATTGCACCTGATCCCTGCTCGCCTTGGCCAACTAATTTATTTCCTCTCTTTTGCATGGCAAGTTAGGTTTTGACGTTCTTTGCAATGTTGTCAGAATCGGTGAAACAACCGATTTCATTTCTGAATTGAATCGTCTAATTTTTAACTAGAAGATGACACATAAACCATTAAAAAATTATTTAAAAATAAGATGAATCAGCTTGGTTTCACATTGATTTCTGGCCAATGCGATATAAATCGGAGAATACATTCAGGCCGCATGGCAATGATTTGACAACAATCGTTTTTTAAAGAAAATAAAAATGATATTATATATTGGTCATCCAAGTTGTGATATACAAAGGCACTGCAACTTTAGCTAGGGCGTCAACTTGTATGACTCGAGTTGAAGAGTGTGGTTTTGTTTTTTTTGGTAGCGAATTCGGCAGGCTTGTTTTGTCCTCGAGTGAGTTTAAATAGGAGTAAAACATCTGTGTAATTTTTGTAAATATGTAAAACTGTGACAGGAATGAAAATAATTTGCCTTTTCTCTCAAAAAAATAAATAAATAAAAAATTTCTTAACAAATCCGTGCATGCTTTAATTGTTGGAGTTAGGGATGGCAGTAGTGGGGCGGGGCTGGGCTGGGCGGGGACAAGGTCTCCACCCCCGCCCCATCTCAAGATTAGAACCTCCATCCCGGCCTCCATCCCCGGCGGGGATGAATTTTAACTTCCACCCCTGCCTTCATCCCCATTTCATGTCCTCCATCCCCGGTTCAAACGAGGATGAGGCGGGGCAGGGCAGGGAAAAGTGACAGGGACGGGGCGGGCGGGGATGAGGGGGGGATCGTGGCGGGGAAAAGGGTACGTCCATCCCCGCTTCCATCCTCGTTTCATACCCTTCATCCCCGATCCAAACGGGGAGAGGCGGGGTCCCGCTTTCCCCCGGTCCACTGCCATCCCTAGTTGGAGTGTAGAGCTTGTTTCCTAACTTAATATAAATCTTAATTTTTTGCAAATTCAATTTCGTGGTAAGTTGGTTCGGGGTTGAGGGGAATGGGCCCTCTGCCTGTAAGGTAGGGGTTTGGGGGCGCTAGCCCCCTAAGCATTTTTTGAAAGGACGTAGTTCTATAGTTTTACCCTAGACCACTAGTAGATAGGGATGGCATTGGACCGGGCAAATGCGAGGGACAAGGACTCCACCCCTGCCCCGTCTCAAAATTCTGCCCTCCATCCTTGCATGAGTTTTGATTTTAACCTCCATCCCTGTTTTATGTCCTCCATCTCCAGTCCAAGCGAGGCGGGGCCCCATTTTTACCCGGTCCATTGTCCTCCCTAAATAATGTGGTCGAATCATCGAAGGATATTTTAATTATTTTACTAATGGGGATTGGGGATGGGGCAGGTGAACACATAAGTCCATCCTTGCCTCCATATATCCCCACACAGGTTTTGATTTTAACCTCCATCCCCATTTTATGTCCTTCATCCCCGGTCCAAATAGAGTGAGCCGGGGCAGGGCTAGTTTTTCCTGATCCATGTAAAATTAGTAGACTCCTCTTATTTAAGGCGGCATCCTCCTTTGTATTGTGTATCTCAATCAATAGAAGAAACATGAAAAGTAGGTAATTTTCGTCAAACCACATAAAATCCTTGTTTTTGTGTAGTTTTTTTTTTTTTTTTCTCATTTTGCTTTTTCATGCTTGTTTCTTCGATCCATCGATAGGTTGAAGGGTAGTTCACCATCATTCATATGCATGAAAGCCAAGTAGGGTCCATGGTTAACACAAATCTGAATGTGAACTTCATCATCCGATCTACTCCAAATAAAAAAACAAAAAACAAAAAACAGAAGACTAAAAATGGAAACAGAATCTCATCCAGACCAGCTCCATCTTAATGCCACAAATATTAAAAAGAACAGGCTGAGTCGAATACGTGATTTGGGGGGTGAACCAAGAAAAAATCAACCAAAGATCGGCCAGCCCAAAGCTGGCCACATAAGTATGGTGGCACAGGTTGGAACATCAGATGCTAAATTGTTCTAGTTTCAGGACCTGACCTGCTCCCATAGGCAATTGAGGTTCATCCAGATCAACTCCCAACCACTATGAGATACATCCTTGGCTTGCACGAATATGGATGACATGAGAGAATATGCAATTTTTTTTTATAACAGGAAGAAACCACCAATTTAGTTTGGACATCTTGTTACGGGCTGAGAGTTGCCTCCATAGTTACTAGGAAGCGAAATGGATACGGCATGCAAGCGTTGCATGAAACGGAAGTGGGAAGCGAGTGTTAAAAAGTAGTATGAAATATAAAGCGATCTTTTGGAAGCGATCCTGAAAGCGTGCGCAAATTGAAAAATTAAGGAAACATGAGGGAAATAAAGGGGAAGCAAAAAAAAAAAAACATAAAAAACACAAAGAACAAGAAGAAAGCAAGAAAAAGAAGGGAAAGCAAAAATGATGTGAAAGGGAAGCAAGTGGGAAGACTTCCCCCAAATGAGAAGCGAGTTTCCCCCAATCTTGGCGCTTCCTCATTTAGGGAGGCACTTCTGATAACTATGAGTGCCAAGTCGATGAGACCTTGTGCGGTGTCGTTATTGTAAAATTCTATGAGTACTCCTCCCATACCCACCAGGTATAGTTTCCTATATATTGGCTTTAGCCTTGTGGCAAGGAATGCACATGTATCTACTTGAACTCTTTATGCTGACCCATATAGCTAGGTATGTGGTGGGTGAGAGAGTATGTATCTTAAGACAAAGTAAAACAAGTTCAGAAGAAAACAGGTTTTGAATGAATTCGACTTAAAAATAAGCCCATTATATCTTCAGATTTTGTGCACAAGTTCCAGTTTTCCCTCTTAAGTCATTAATCTAAAGGGGAACACATTAAGATACAAAGTATTTGGGAAGATTGGCTTTCAAGGCACTTGAAATATCGTTAAGTTCTTTAAATATGCTATTCATATATTAGAAAAATGGTGCTCCTGAACTTGGTCGTGTGTCCCATATGATGCGAAAGTATATACGAATAGGTTGGGATTATTTATTTATTTATTTATTTGCTATTCCAAGGAAAATCCCCAAGGCCTCTAGTGGGTAATTGAGTTTTCAAATTTGACTTTGCAACAAGGAATGCCCCTGTGGATTTCGAACCTTGGTCATCCCATCTCAGGTGACAAACCACAATTGCCCCTAGCCTAAAAGGTCGAGTACTTGTGGGCAGGTTGGGATTACCTTAGCATTGCTCAAGTCCTGCTTTAGGCAAGGTTTGTTGGTAAGGTGATCATTCTTCTTCCGAGTCTGTATAGGAATTAATGCATGATAAATCATGTATTTTCTGATCAATTCAAAAGATGAATAAGGACCAAAATTTGTGTCTAGAATGTTGGCATCATTTTTTTGGGAGAAGAAAAAATGATGCTAAGTTTGTTCAAATGCATGCCTTTTCTAGACACATTATAATTAAGGGCTCGATGAGTTTGATTAGAACGTCCACCACTGAAGGGAATGCTGAAAATCTAGGAAACTCTTTAACTTTTGAGTCATCAACTCATCATCAAATTAACCTTACCATCGTTGCATTTGAGAATCTAAAATATCTAATAGTAGAAAATCGAAACTATAGGAAATGTAGGTGTTTGCACAAACATTATAGGGATAATGAAGGTGATGACCATGATAATTGGAAAACGTATATCTCCAATCTCTACAAAGTTTCACGATTCAAACTAAAACTTACATTTCAAAACTTCTTGCTTCCCTCCTTCGTAGAACTAAAAGCAAAAAATTGACAAATTATTGTTATATAAAGCAACCAAAAAGAAAACTTGCCTATGTCCACAAAAAATCCACTAGCAAAATGTGTGAGATACAATGGAGATATAAGAACGCTCAAAGCCTTAATCCCAAATACACCCAAAACTCTCTCAACCTCTAAACAGAGGTAGCTTTCTATAAAAGAAAACCCTAAGGCCAACACATGAGAAAATCACGAACATACAACTTAGGCTTATTGGTCCAAGCTCTCTGCTGCAAGCACAATAATTATTAGGTGGGTCTTCAAAATGTGTTTTGGATTAAGTCATGGATGGGAGCGGGTCTGGAATTCAAGACACCCACAATAATTATTAGGTGGGTAGGACAAGAAACAATCTTTAAAAAGTGCAGTAAGTTATTACGCCATCTGATGGACGGCCCTACATCCCTGATAGTTGTTGGTCTCATAATTTTCTATGCATCCATACCATACACCAGTGAGATATTTCATGATAGTTAGTAGCCTAATATTTTCAATACACCGCACACAAGAATGATTTTTCATTATACATGTTTTGTATTGCAGAATCAGAATACTTTATCTTGTTTGCTAGTAGACAAATTATTATAGCGTGTTTATGCCAATATTAAAGTACAAGTTGCAGTTTTGTGAAAAGAGTTAATATATCACATATGCTGTGTCCGCAGCTTTCAGAGGTGCCACTTAAGGCAGAGTGGTCATGGAGCCCCACCCGTAGTTTTCCTCACTTCGGCAAGGGTTCTTCGTCATAAAAAAAATAAAAATACTACAAATAAAATGCCATATTTTCTTATGTATTTATCTTAAGTAAATAATTATTCATTGTCTTCATATATCTGGTTGCAGTTTATTGGAAGTTACCGTTGAAAATTACTATATATTGTTGTTATTATTTTTCTGTTATATTTGCTTTCTTTTACATTTGTTAAATAGTTGTAAATCGAGAAAGCTAACAGCTTTCCTAAGCTGTCATGCGTGTATTCAGTATCTGATTTGGTTAGAATCAAGGAACTAGTTAAATCAAAAGAGAAGGACGTTATCGAGTAGTATGTCCTGTATATTTTCCTGATTCATTTTCCGCTGTAAGATTTCAGTCTTCTTCATCTGATTTGCCTTCTTATACAGTTAGATCATTGTTGCACACGTATGTGTTGCTTACTATGTCTTCTTTTCCTTCGCGAGAAAAGCATTACATTATCTCTGAAAGTAGATGTTGAGTTGGACTGAGTGTCTCCTTGTTCGACTTGGCTTCAGAAAATTTGATGTACCACAATTTCTGGTGTAATTTGTCATCTTGTAATCAGTATTGAGCAGTCTTTCACCACTTCCTGCTATTGCTGTAAATTCTCTAGATGATTAGTTCATTTTAAATATTTTCTCTCAAAAAAGAAGAAAAAGAAAAAACACCAGAACATATCCCCGGTGGGTAGGGGAGAGTAATGGAGTTTTACTTACACTGTGGACACTGACTTGGATTCAAGGTCAACGTGATATTTTTCGGGCACATAACGGGATGACCAAACGATAGTGGTGGCCCGGGGTGACTTGTGAAAGTCACCAAGTTGATGGGACGTCATGAGTTCGAAATCCTTTGCTGCAAGGTTGAAGCTAGGTGTATAACATGGATTTATCTTAATATACCTAGCCAAAAATAGAAAAAATACTAGTGGTGGTTTCTCCACGTTAAATATTAAAAAACACCAAAACCTAAAGCTGGAAACACCATGTTGTTCAAAAAAATGTTAGCATTGTAAAGTTATTTCTTTTAACACCAGGAACCCTTTAGGGCACGTTTGGAAGCGAGAAAGATGTAGGAAAAGGGAACCGGAAAACTGAAAGATTTTCCCGACATTTTCAAACGAGCTAAAATGTTTAGCTGAGAAACATTTTGAAAAAAGTACAATTTTTGATAGGAAAAACTCCTCCATGGGAGGAGGGGGTTGTTATCAGAGTGTTTTCTACCAGGAGAGACACCCCCTCTCTCGTCCCTCCTCTCTCACCCTTCCTCTGTCTTTGCAGTAGTTTGACCTACCCAAACTGGCCGGACAACAACCCCATCGCCGGCGACGCTATCATCGCGGACGACACCCCATCGCCGATGAACCAAGCATTGAATCAGCAGTGCCCTTTTCACCATCTTGGTTGGCTGCCCTGGCACCCTTGAACTATATACGAGATCGAAGAGGAAGCAAACATTTGGCTCATCGTTTTGGTGGTTATCTGCAAATGGGTGGTCAAAATTTGGGTTCTGGGAGTGAAAAGGGAGGGATCGGGAGTCTTAGGAAGACTAAGGGTGAGAGAGGGAGAGAATATTATTCAAGGAGAAGATAGGGAGGAAGTTGAAAAAAGAAGGCAAAAGGTGCCTAGGTTGGCCGCTTTGCCAAAGGCAATAGGTAAATCGACTGTAACCAGGAGGTTGTGACAAAATGCTGGATCAAGCACCATCATGGTCAAAAGAATCAGCTGAGCTAAGACTGTTACCACTGTCAATGGACCAGGCATTCGACCCGACTCGAACTCCAAATTTTCACTTACGAGCATAAAAAAATGTCAACCCCAATAATATGCAGGTTGGGAGAGGGAATACTATTAGAGGAATCACTAAATGCAAACTGATTTACTGTGAGATCGTCATAGGATATAGCTTTAGCATAATTTACAAAAGGTTTCCGAATTTAAAAGCTACTTACAAAGAACTGCCCAACATTTCAGTTATTACATTCAACTGTCGTGTTTATCTACAAATTGGGAATCAGATATATCGGATACAATTGGATATCCAATCTGAAACCAACACTTTCCAGATTCAATCCTTATAATGAGATCTGGATGTCGAATTCGATTTGCTAAATCATATTGTTTTTTGCTGAGCAAATCAGTGGTCTTCTGGTTCTGTCTTAATCTAGAAAGCTGATCCATTTGTTCAGTTGTTACTGAGCCCCAACTGTCCAGTGTGGATGATAAACTACTTTACCTGTAGCATGAGAATTTTTTTTCTTGCACAAATAAACAAGCAAAATTTTTTCTCTTTCGTTTCCAGCCTATTTTTCTCATGCTACACAAACAAGCCAAAAATTTTCTTTTGGAAAACTTCTCATATCAAAACTTCTCATAGGCAAAACTTTCTTTTCCTATGAGACTTTTTCTTGCTTCCAAACATGCCCTTAGTCTTCTGGAGAGATCCATGCTACACAGAAAGCAGTAAAAGTTGGATCAGATCCAGGTGACTTCAAGTCCTGTCTAGGGACAAAAACACTTCTCTGAGTCTGGATCCGATTGGGCATGATCCATATTCAAGTTGATTAGATATATCCACCCCAAATAAGTCTCCATCTATCTCGTTGAATATATAACACTCATTTCCAAAAAATAGTGAAATTCACGAAAGAAAAGAATGGTAAGTTTAAACACTCAAATATGCTACATTTTTAGTTCATTATAGTTGTTCTCTTACTTGTGTGTGCGTATGCACGCATGCGCACGTGCAATATTTTATATTTTCTAATATTATAAAAATTTCTGATATTTTTGCTTAAATATCGAAAGATTCAGAGTTAGACCTAAAAAAACTTAATAAGAACATCTCCAGCACATTTAACTTAAACCTTATTTCAACTTTCACATGAATTTGCAGCGCATTTATACTAAAAAAATATTGATTATTATATTAACATAATCATTGAACATCTTGATTATCCAAAAAAAAAACTTAACCATTGAACACTTGATTAAGTTTTGGCCCATACATACCAAAAGAAGAAAAAAGCATTAAAAACAAGTAATCTTCAGTTGGGAACACCGACTAGGGGTGGCCAGACCGGGGGGGGATGCGAGGGACAAGGTCTCCACTCCTGCCCCATCTCAAAATTTTGCCCTCCATCCCCAGTCCATCCCCGTCTCAAAATAGTTGTCCCCATCCCTGTCCCCGTCTCAAAATAACTTTATTCTTACTTTAAGAGGAATAAGAAGAAAATAAGAAGATGAATGGTTTAGGGTTAATATAAATAGATTTTATAATATATAAGGGTATATTAATAATTTTATTAATGGGGATCTGGGACGGGGACGAAGATGGGGTGGGAGAAAGTGTAAGTTCAACCCGACCTTAATCCTCATACGATTTTTGATTTTCACCTTCATCCCCGGTCCATTCCCCATTTTATGTCCTCCATCCCAAGTCCAAACAGGGCGGGTTCAGATGGATCCCCATTTTTCTCCAGTCCACTGCCAACCCTAGTGGCCATAGAGCCGGGTGGCTTGACGAGTTGTTGGGTACTCAGTTGTATTGAGTTAGTCTCGGGCTGCATTTTGCAGTTCGGGCCTGATTCGGGCTCGGCCCATGTGATAAATTCACATGGTCTGATAAACCGGACCTGTTAACTGGGTCAGGCCTAAAGGGCCCAGCCTGACCCTAGCCCAAGCTCGAATATATATATATATATATATATATATATATATATATATATATATATATATATATATATATATATATATATATATATATATATATATATATATATATAGAATTGAATATATTAGGTCTCATTTTTCGTTCTACCCCATAGTTTTGAAGTATTTTATGATAGATCTGACCCATTAGATGTGTTTAGCATGCTCGATCTAGTGGGAATCGACTCTTCGATCATGTTTTTTCAACCAAAAAACAGGTTTTTATGAACCAAAAAAAACTGGTACCTTCATAGCCATTGTTTTTTGATCACTGAAAAAACCTATATACAGGTCAAATTTCGGTGATCTAAAAGCCGGTTAGCACTAAACAAAACCTATTGATCACATCTATGGTGTTAGACGTGAGAAAAAATGCCAAAAACAATGATTTTTTATGGGAAAGAATGAGAAAGTGGGCAGAAGGAGCACATTACTCTCTCTCTCTCTCTCTCTCTCTATATATATATATATATATATATATATATATATATATATATATATATATATATATATATATATATATATATATGAGAAAGAAGTTGCTGCCTATGACCTTAGGTGCCTATGGCATCCTACCACGATCCAAGGAAGGGGGTTCTAAGTTATTTTTCCCAAATATGATAACACAAATACGTTCTACATGCCGATTTGCAAGGAAACAACACTTGGATCATGTTTTTTTGGTAAAAACAAGATTTTTTAAGCCTTGAATATTTATGATATTTATAAAAATTCTACACCATCGATTTTCAAACCTTATAAAATCCTACCTGTGCATTACAATCGAATGATGCAAGCAACCATTCCTATAAAATCAAACACATAGAACATATTTGTACAGTTAGATTCGAGAAAACACAAAAAATAATCCTTCAAAAGTCCTATAAGCAAAGGTAGGCACATATTGGTATATCTATGAGAGAGAGAGAGAGAGAGAGAGAGAGAGAGAGAGAGAGAGTAATGCTATGGTGCACACTAAAAATCATAGTTATAGGTTGCATCTTCTCAATCAGACCTTATAGATGTGCTTGACATAATTTAGTTTGATAGGAATCATGTTTTTTGGACATAAAAATAGTTTTTTTAAGTCAAAATTTTGGTACATTGTGAGCTGTTGATTTTTGAATATCTTAATAAACCTACATGTATGCCATAATCACGTGATCTAAGACTTGTTTTCCACTAAATAATGATTGTAGATCATATATATAGGGTCTAATCAATGAAAAAGCTCATTTTCTTTGAAAATTTAAAGCTTTTGTGGGAGTAGGTGCTCTAGGAGGAACCTATATATATATATATCTTTGATCCGATGTTGAAAACTTGTATTTTTATGATAGTTAGAAAGCTGAGATAACTTTTATGTTTTGTGTCAGAACACAAAACCCATCTAGGATTCTCGTTTATGTATTTCAAATCTAGAATAGAAGTATGCTTTGCAGACTGGAACAGGCGTGCCTACGTCTTTTCTATCTGTTCTATGCTATTTTTTAACCACATGCGCTGAAAATCGAAAAAAAAATAACAGAGATAGATCAGGACATTAGCAATCCAACTTCATCAAGATCACCTTGATCTGATGAGAAGTTGGAGAGAAACGTCATCTGAAACATAGACTGTTTGGTTGTTCTAGTCTGGAGTGTAGGCTTTTATTTTAGTTTGGAAACTAAAAAATGGGAACCCTAGAGGGGTCTTTGGCCTTGACTCAAAACGGAAAAGTTATAGGCCTATGTCTCAATTTTTTAACGATTATAAAAATGCCAGTTTTTGATGTCGGAGCAAAGAGAAATAGACATGAGAACATAAACTATTCTATAGAAAATATATATGCGATTTTTCATATATTTTTTGCGATGTCCTTTTCAATATATGCGGAGTTCCTCCTATATATGCGATTTTCTCCTAAACATGCAATTTTCTCTTAAATATATACAAGTTTTCTCCTACATATGTGAATTTTCTCCTTTATATATAATTTTCTTCTAAATATGTTATTTTTCTCCTAAATATATATAATTTTCATGAACAAAAAATCACATATATAGGAAAATCTTCACATATATTTAAGATAAAATCACATATATAGAAGAAAAATTACATATATAGGAAAACTTCTCATATAGTTAAGAGAAAATCACAGAAAATATGTGCAAAAGTTGTATGTTTAGGAGAAAAATCATATATATAGGAGAAAAATCACATATATAGGAGTAACTTAGCATATATTTAAGAGAAAATCACAAAAAATATATGTGAAAATCACATATATATTTTTGCAAAGCAGCCTCTGTTATTAGGTCTGTATCTAGGGATGGCAGTGGACCGGGGGAAAGCGGGGCCCCGCCCCACCTCGCCCCGTTTGGACCGGGGATGAAGGGTATGAAACAAGGATGGAGGCGGGGATGAAGGTTAAAATCCATCCCCGTCCGGGGGTGGAGGCGGGGATGGACGTGCACTTTTCCCCGCCCCGCCCCGTCCCCGCCTCATTCCCGCCCCAATTCCGCCCTGACCACTTTTCCCCACAATATCCCCGCCCCGCCCTGCCTCATCCCCGTTTGAACCGGGGATGAAGGACATGAAACAAGGATGAAGGCGAGGATGGAGGATAAAATCCATTCCCCGCCGGGGATGGAGGCGGGGGTGGAGGATAAAATCTTGAGGCGGGGTAGGGGTGGAGACCTTGTCCCCCGCCCTGCCCCACTGCCATCCCTATTTGTATCTCTCAGCTCCAATATAAAAAGCCTGCATTTTTATAGTCGTTGGAAAGCAGAGACATAGGCCTATAACTTTCTTGTTTTGAGTTAGAGCTGAAAACCATTCTAGGGTTTTCCTTTATGAGCTCTAAAACTAGAATAGAAGCATGCTCTGCATATTGGAACAACCGAACAATCTATCTTATAGAGGATGTTTCTCCTCAACCGCTCATCAGATCAAGGTGATCTTGGTGGCATTGAAAAGCTAACGTCTTGATCTATGTCTATTTTATTTTTCTTAAATTTTAGCGTATCTTGCTTGAAAATAGCATAAAATAGATAGAAAAGGTGTAACCACACATGTTCCAGTTTGCGGAGCATGCTTCTATTTAAGTGTTGAAATGCAAAAATGGAAACCTTAGAAGCGTTTTCGGTTCTCACTCAAAACATAAAAGTTACAAGCCTATGTCAGAACTTTTCAATGACTATAAGAACACAAGTTTTTAATATTAGATAAGAGAGATACAAATACGAGAACAAAAACTATTCTGAAAAAAATAGTCACATATTTGAGAAAAAATTTACATATATTTAAGAAATCACATATATTTAAGAAATCACATGTGCAAAGGGTAGAAAGGTCTTTTTAAGATCAGATATTTGTGTTTTTAAAGATGGAGAGAATAACAAAAATTGTAGGGCATTTTAAAAAATGCATTATATTTGCCATACAATACAATCATTTTCTATTTATTTAATATGTTAGAAGGTTTTATCATGTTTAATGCACCAAATTCATCAGATATATATGGGTAAAGTTGCACATGAGCCAAGTTCGAGGTGAACCTGGGCTGTTTGAACTTGGCCTGTTTCAAAATGCCCTTGTTCAAGCTCGGAGCCAAGCTTCAACGACATTGTTTAAGCTCAGATTGATTCCGAGCCAAGCTTGAATAACATTCTAAAAAGATAAATTTGTGGAGAAGATATGCGCAAACAACCCACCACTACACCAGACCATGCTTTTTGTTTATTGTGACCCAGAAAAATATTCAAATACTAAAACCCCTAGATTAGCATCCAACGAAAAAATCTAAGGTGCGAAATTCGATCTCAACACCTATGCGGAAGAGGCTAATGCCCAACCTAGTAAGCTAACAGTAACACTTATGAAATAAATTGGAAACACACACACACACACACACACACATATATATATATATATATATATATATATATATATATATATATATATATATATATATATATATATATATATTCAGGCCTAATCGAGCTTTTCAAGCTTAATCAAGTTCAATGACTTGATCAAACTCAACTCTTTCATGCACACAGAGCCTGGATTTGTGTTCAAGCTCGACTCATTTATGTTCACGAAAGAGCCTGAACCAAGCTTAAATGAGCCGAGCTTGAGTCAAGCTCGAACTAGCTCAGGTCATTGTGCATCCCTATATATGGAGAAGGGTGCATCGTCAGGCACCCAAAACATTTGACCAAAGTCAAACTTCTTTGCACCGCTGATCATGCACGCGATTAGAAGCACAAGTTTTTTGCACTCAAAAGCTCTTTCAAAGTGGCTGTGACTGACGCTAAAAGCCTTACAGGCTATAGTGGAAAAAACCTGAAAGGCCTTTAGCCGTGGTCATGACCGCTGCTAAATACCTTTTTTGCAAAAAAAAATTCTGCCGTTGATTCTGCACACGATCAGCGGCAGCTGTTTGTCCGACCTTCTTGTTTGACAATAAAAGAGAGAGATGGTTCAAAAATGTGTCCTTGTTCAAGTGCTCCAAGTAGGAACCGTTTTGGTCAAAGAGAGGGAAACGATGTCCAAACAGTATAAAAACCAAGATGAGATCAGCTTGTTTGGACGTTCACCCACTTGTCTTCCCGATTTTTTTCTTGTTCATGTGTTTATTTGTCTCTTAAATTGACAACCAATTTCATTCTTTCAAAGAATGCAGAATTTTCTTTTTGTTATTTTGCCATTTTTAAATGCTCAACTTGTTGATTCGTGGTATTGGTTATTCGGCCGCTGATTATATTCTGGAATACCGGACAAAAGAATTCATGCAAGAGTTCCGCCGATGAACCAACTATTGCATCAGATATCACCCCCTCTCTCTGATAATGATAGGGTGCTCTCGGAAAACCTACTCTCAATACTTAATAGAAGCTTTAGATTTTCAAATTTCTTGAACTTTTTTTTTGTTGATCGAACCTTATAGATGATCTATAAGCATTATTTAGTAGAGAACAAGTTTTGGATCATGTGATTATAGCATGCATGTAAGTTTGTTATTACCTTTAAAAATCAACAGTTCACAATATATCAAACTTTTATAACTTAAAAAATCTTAATTTTATGTCCAAAAAAGTCAATTCAAAGCATGATTTCTATTCAATAAACTATGTTGACACTACAAGAAAATTGTTAATTAGCGACGGAAATTAGCGACGGATTTTTCCCGTCGCTACTTAGCGACAGATTAGCTAGAGATAGAATCTGTCGCTAATTTGCGACGGATTAGCGAGGAAACGACTTTTATCGCTAATCTGTCGCTACTTAGCGACGGATTAGCGACTGCATGTTTTTGTCGCTACTTTTGATTACAAGAACACCATTTTAGCGACGGATTTAGAGAGGGAACTCTGTCGTCGCTACTCCGTCGCTAATTAGCGATGGAGTAGCGACAGAATATATTCTGTCGCTTTTTTGGTATTTGGGTTTCGCGACGGCTTCGCGACGGAATTTTTCCGTCGCTAAGCCGTCGCTAAATGTCGCGTAAATCCCTAATCCCATCCCTCTTTCTCTTTTCCCTGTTTCGCTGTACTGCACCCTCCCGCCGCCCGTCGGCCCTCGCCACCGTCCGGCCACCGCCGCTCGCCAGCCGCCGCTCCCCGTCCACCGCTCGCCAGCCGGCGCTCGCCAGCTGCCGCTCCCCGTCAACCTCCCGCCACCGTCCGGCGAAGTGCAGGTTCTTCTTCTTCTTCTTCTTCTTCTTCTTCTTCTTCTTCTTCTTCTTCTAAACGCAGGGGGTACGCCCCTTCCCTGCCGGAAACGGAGGGGGTTTAACCCCCTGCCGTGCTTTCCGGCAGGGGGGGTCGACCCCCTGCGTTTCCGGCAAGGGGGGTCGACCCCCTGTCGGAAAGGCATGGGGGGTCGACCCCCTGCCGGAAACGCATGGGGGGTCGACCCCCTGCCGGAAACGCATGGGGGGTCGACCCCTCTGCCGTAAAGGCACGGCAGGGGGTCAACCCCCCATGCCGGAACTGCCTTTCCGGCAGGGGGTTTAACCCCCTTCCCTGTTTTGAAAAGAATTTTTGTTGGCTGGGCCGGCTGGGCCGGCTATGGCCCTGTCATAGGCTCGCCTAGCACCCAGCCGACTGGGTGCTGGGCCTGGCGCACCTGCCAGCATGCTGGCAGTCAGCCGAGTGCTACTCGGCTGGCTGCCAGCCAGCCAACAGCCACCAACGTGAATAAAAAGATTTTTTTTTTTGAAATAAAGGGATCATACCCAGCCGATCACTCGGCTGGGCCAACAACGAGGGTTCACGGCTTGACTTCGGCTGGTCTGTCAGCCGACACCCATACCACATCGATCGTGCCATGGATTTCTTTTTGAAAAAAAAAATGAAAAACAAGGAAAAATATCAATATAACATAGTGGATTCGTAGATCCACTGATTCGCCATGGATTTCCATCAAAACATGCATGGAAATCCTACCTCTACCCGATTTCTCAAACGTTTCACATAAGAAAATGCCCGTACCTTGAGAGAAATACCCGATTTTTTTAGTTAGTGTTTCATCTTGTTTCATGATTAGTTAGTTTGTTACTTAATTTGTTTTGTTTTTGTGCAGATTTTTCAACGGAACCAACTCGTGCTCGGCCACCTGTGGTAAGTAAATGACAAAAACAATGCAAATCGGGTAAATACTCGTGGTGAGTAAGTGATGCAAACGTATCACATGTTATTTAATTTATTGAATGCAGCACTTTATTGTTCACACACTCACTTAGTTGTTGATATCTAGGACTGCTTTGTTGGAGTTCGGAGATCATGCTGAGCATGATTTTAATGTAGAAATATGGAAGTGTTCTTATTTTTGGAGTACGGAGTCCATGCTAAGCATGGTAGTAGTTAGTGAGATATTGAAGTGTGTTTGCTGCAGGTACATGTTTGCCATTTATTTGATATGAATGATTATGATGTATTGCAATGTTTGATGTAATTGTATCCATGCTTGCATGTAGTTACTTTCAATTTGATTTTGACTTCCATGTGAAATTTTATAATAAAAGCATGCTTCAAATGATTGTATCATGTCATTAATAGTTTGCACATGAAAATATTAAGTTATCAATGCATGCATCAAAATTCTTGTTATTGTTTGACATAGTATATTGCATGATAAATTTGATATTTTCTTCATCGTCGCATTCTGATTGTTTTTTTCTTAATTCGTTAGGATACTATTCGTAACATCATACGACAGAATGACTGCAAACCGTGAATGGATGTACCGTAGGATAGTGGACAATGAGTTATCGCATGAATATATGGATGGTGTCGATAGTTTTATTGAATTTGCAACGGCGAGTGTCAGTACGGTAGATCCCACAGGTCGGATTAGGTGTCCCTGCAAGATTTGTAAGAATAATCGATTTGTAGAACCTCATGGCGTTAGACATCACCTATACAGGAAGGGTTTTGTGAGTGATTATCAGAACTGGGCGTTTCATGGAGAAGAATTTAGAAACGATTTTGATGCACGGGTGAATGTGGTGCACGATAATCCATATACGAATTTGATATTTGATGCTGCAGGAACAGAACTGGGTTCTGCTATGAGTTCTAGTGATGTAAGAACTGTCGTAGATGAAGAATCACCAAACGATGCAGCTAGTAGATTTTATGATTTACTTAAAGATGCTGATGAGCCACTTTGGAACGGTTGTGAGAGTCACACTATCTTGTCTGCAGTTCTTCAACTAATGAATTTGAAGTCCGAGTATAATTTGAGTCAATCATGTTTTGACCGTTTGTGCATGATTGTGAAGAGTATGTTGCCTAAAGATGAGAAATTGCCACAAAATTTCTATCGTGCGAAAGTTATGGTCAACGCTCTAGGTATGGGTTACAAAAAGATTGATGCTTGTCCAAATCACTGCATGTTGTATTTCAAGGAGCAGGAAAACGACATATCATGCCCGTCATGTGGGCATCCTCGGTTCAAGCCAAAGACAAGAGGCAATGGTAGCACGAGATCAAAGGAAGTTTCATACAAGTCGCTCCGCTACTTTCCTATCACTCCTAGATTGCAGCGATTGTATATGTCTTCAAAGACAGCTAAACACATGAGATGGCATGCAAATAAAGTTCGACACGATGAAAACAAGATCACGCATCCTGTTGACGCTGAAGCTTGGAAGCACTTTGATCGTACTCATCAGAACTTCGCAATGGAAGTGCGAAATGTTAGACTCGGTCTATGTACAGATGGATTTAATCCATTTGGGGGTAGATCAACTCCATACTCATGCTGGCCAGTATTTGTAACTCCATACAACCTTCCACCAAGCTTGTGTATGAAACGTCCAAATCTTTTCTTATCTCTGTTGATCCCTGGTCCGACCTCACCTGGCCAAAATCTTGATGTATATCTAAGGCCATTGATTGATGAATTAAAAGTACTGTGGGATGACGGTGTTACCACGTATGATGCCCACAAAAAACAAAATTTCAACATGAAGGCCGCTGTTCTATGGACAATCAGTGACTTCCCTGCATATGGTATGTTATCTGGTTGGAGCACACATGGGAGGTTGGCTTGTCCGTACTGCATGGAGGATTCCAAAGCTTTTAGATTGAGGCATGGAAGGAAGCCTTGCTGGTTTGATTGCCATCGTCGATTTCTACCCAGCGATCATCCGTTCCGACGTCAAAAGAATGCATTTACAGCAGGCACAACTGAAATGGAAGGTCCATCCTCAAGATTGTCTGGCATAGAGATTTTAAGAAGATTGCGATACTTTCCAAATGTATTAACAGATGCCCGCAGTCCTACACCCTTCCGTGGATTTGGGAAGGAACACAATTGGACGAAAAAATCTATTTTTTGGGAACTACCGTATTGGCCGACCCTATTGATACGACATAATTTGGATGTGATGCATGTAGAGAAAAATGTGTTTGATAATGTGTTCAATACAGTAATGAATATTAAAGGAAAAACGAAGGATAATCCGAAGGCCCGTATGGATTTAAAATTAATATGTAAAAGACCAGAATTGGAACTCAAAGAGTATAATGGCAAAGTACTGAAACCAAAGGCGAAGTACGTGCTCGGACCTGATCAAATAAAACATGTATGTCAATGGTTGAGACAACTGAGATTTCCAGATGGATATGTCTCTAACATTGCTCGGGCTGTGAAGATTGACGATGGACAGTTATATGGGTTGAAGAGCCATGATTGTCATATCTTTATGCAACGATTGATACCCCTAGCATTCCATGATATGTTAGACAAACCTATATGGGGGGTATTGTCTGAGTTGAGCGGATTTTTCAGAACATTGTGCGCATCGGAGGTCATTGTATCAGATGTAAAGAATCTCGAGGACTCTGTCATCACCACTGTTTGTCTGTTAGAAAAGATATTTACGCCAGCATTTTTCGATGTTATGGAACATTTGATCATACATCTGCCATATGAACTAAGGGTTGGTGGCCCTGTGCAATATCGATGGATGTACCCATTTGAAAGGTATATGTTTTTTTATATTTGTCTCTTTAATGACAGATATTTAAAATTTGAAATGTATATTCTTGTCAGATGCATGTTCGACCTAAAAAAAAAGGTTCGTAATAAAGCAAGAGTAGAAGGCTCTATTTGTGAGGCGTACACTTTAGAAGAGATTTCAAATTTCTCATCTATGTACTTCGAACCTCATATTTCAACACGTTACACATGCCCGCCCCGTAACGATGATGGAGAACAAGTAACTGTAGCTGACAAGCTGTCGATATTTCAACGACTTGGGCATGCATTTGGTAGTTGCCGATCAAGGCTATTGACAGATCGAGAGCAAGATGCAGCACACATCTATATTCTTTTTAATTGTTCAGCGATCGACCCATACATCGAGTAAGTATATGTATATGCAACTCAATTATAAATCCTTTTATGTTCTATATGTGGATACATGGCTCGGTAATATAAGTATTTGTGGTTTGCAGACGATTTGATCTGGAGTTGCAAAGCAAAGTTTCACATCTCACTAATGCAGAAGTACAAAAAGAACGTGAAACTAAGTTTGTGGAGTGGTTGAAACAGTTGGTAAAGAAGCTAACATAAATTTTGTACTTATAAACAACACTAAGTTACTTAATTGATCGTGATCACAATAATTGTTTATGTCTGTGCGTAGGTTCGCCATGGTGATGTTAAAGATCAAGGAATATGTGATTTAGAAAATGGTCCGACCAAAGTTGTGCAATGCTACAACGGGTATATCGTAAATGGTTATCGATTCCATACAAAAGACTACGGTATAAACAAATCAACGATAAATAGTGGCGTGTGTGTCAAGGGTAGCAGCTACGGTGAAAATGAACATGATTACTACGGTGTTATAGAGGAAATAATGGAGTTGACTTACTTAGGCATGAATAACAGGGTTACGGTATTCAAGTGTCATTGGTTTGATCCAACTGCAACAAGACTCGACAAAGCTTCAGGCATTGTGGAGGTGAATCATAAATCCAGGTTTGGAACATATGAACCATTCATATTAGCCTCGCAAGCTCAACAAGTTTATTATACTTCATATTCGAGTATAAAAAAGTCAGATAGAAATGAATGGTGGGCAGTTTGCAAGGTGAAATCCAAACTATACCCCGAGTATGATCAGTTACAAGAAGATGAGTTAGCTGAAGACAGTGATTACTATCAATCAGATGATGTCTGTGACTTCGCTTATGGTCACGATGTTGCGCATGATATGCATGTCATATCTCCATTGGCTGATGAAACATTCATAGAGGAATGTGATCCAAATGATGTACCAAGTGGATGGGCAAACAATGAAGAAGAAGAAGAAGAAGAAGAAGAAGAAGAAGAAGAAGAAGAAGAAGAAGAAAGTCAAACTAGTGACAAGGAAGAATTCTCAAGCTAGTGAAAAAAATCTTATACTACAAACCTCTATTTAAATGCATTGTAATACTTGATGTGAGTTGTATTGCAATACTTGGTGTGAATGATTAAAAATTTTATTTCAATGTATTGTAATACTTGATACGAATGATTCGAATGCATTGTAATTTATCTGAATGTATTATAATTTATGCAATTAACGAATGATTTGAATTAGTGCAATACTTGATGTCAATGATTTGAATTATTTGAATGCATTGCAATGCTTGATGTGAATGACTTGAATGCATTGTAATACTTGATGTGAATTATTTGAATGTATTGTATGACATATGTTATTTGTTAGAATATGGTTCGTGGAGGTTATAGTGGTCGCTCATCCAGTAGTAGCCAGGCTCAACCTTCATCTTCACGGGCTCCTGTGATAGGTATATCATATAACTAATTAGATGCTTGATTAGTTCAAATGCACATTCTGAGAACTTGGTGTGTATTTTTTTACAGATGATGTTGCGCCTGTATACGACCCACCTACACCAGTTGATCGCACAAGTCAACAGCCAACACAGGAAACAGGGTCTTCACAGGCTGGCACAAGAAGACTCATTCGAATAGTGTATATCGATAATCGACCGTAAGTATTTTGTTTTCAATTATTGCATATCTTTTAAATATTTTATATTGATATTTACTGTGTAACAATTCATGTGCAGCACGAGGTTTGAGCCACAAGAAGTAGTACGGGAGATTAGGAATTCACTTCTTCAACATCTACCAGGACCAGTTGCTCAATGGAAAGAGTACCCAAAGGAGGTATTAGACAGATTGTGGTCCTCATTCATGGTATACAGTTGTTCCTCATAGTTAATGTGTTTCATATTTAATTTATTTAAGCAATGTCTACTAACTTTCTGAAAATATTTGTAGGCTTCGAATCGCTTTGCAACTACGGTGGAAGAAAATGATGCAAGGAAGGTGTGGCAGAAGGTGGCTGCCAATCGATTTGCAGACATGCTGCACACTATGAAGACTGCAGCAAAAAAAGCATCTGGCGTAGTAGATGATCCATTACTGTGGAAGGGCCATGGTCCTATTACTATCAGGAGAGATTACTGGGATGAAATGTGCGATATGTGGGCGGGAGATGCATTTAAAAATCACTCTGCGAAGGCTTCACAAAATCGATCGAAGATGCCCGAAGCCCATCTACACACAGGTGGATCTAAGACATTTGGGAGCCACCTAAAGAAAATGGTAACTCATCAATATATAATATTAATTTTATAAGTATAGTTGCAAATTTGTGTACTAAATCTTTTGTCATTTAACTTTGCAGGAAGCAGAAAAAGGAGGCAGTGTACCATATAAGGATGTGTTTGTAGAAACACATAAACGGAAGACCACGGGAGTCTTCGTATCAGAGAAGGCGAGAACGACAACGGTATGTATTAATTCTATTAATAATCATTGCAATATATATGCAAGTCATCATAATGTTATCATTAATTATTAATGAATACTTTAAACATTATTTTGTAGGAGGCATATGAGCAACAAATGGTAGAGCGATATGGTGAAGACGCTACTCAGCATCCATCATTTGATCCTACAGCATGGGTGACTGCAGCAGGTGAACCCAAAAAAGGTCGCGTGTTCGGGTTTGGGAGTAATATGAACACTTCACCAGTTATTGGTTCTTCCAGTTACGGCTCACCAACTTCTTGCGTCGACATAAGCTCCAAGCAGCCGACTATTCTTTCCGGTGATGATGTACGCGAGATCATTAATGAATCACTGAATAACTACTTCCAATACACCGTCGCCCCCTTTCTCCGAAATGAGATCAAGGCCGCTGTTCAGGATAGGGGATCTTCGATTCCAGGTCCCTCTCAGGTATAATCACATATATAGTTTTTTTGACTATCTTAAAGCACATCTGAGCATGGTAGAATCACATATAGAGTTTTTCTAGATGCCTTAGAACACATATGAACATGCTATAATCACATATTCAATTTTTTTACTGCCTTAGCACACATATGAGCATGATAGAATCACATATATATATATTTAACTTTTTGTCTGTCTTAGAGCACATATGAGCATGATAGAATCACATATAAAGTTTTTTTGATTGCATTAGAACACATAAGCATGCTATAATCACATATTCAGTTTTTTTACTGCCTAAGAACACATATGAGCATATTATAATCACATATTCTGTTTTTTGACTGCCTTAGCACACATATGAACATGCTATAATAACATATAGAGTTTTTTAACTGCCTTAGAACACATATGAACATGTTATATATCATTTATGATAGAATCACATATAAAATTTTTGGCTTTGCCTGCCTTAGAGCACATATGAGCATGCTATATTCACATATTCAATTTTTTTACTGCCTTAGCACACATACGAGCATGATCGAATCACATATATAGTTTTTTGCTTGCCTTAAAGCACATCTGAGCATGGTAGAATCACATATAGAGTTTTTTTATATGCCTTAGAACACATATGAACATGCTATAATCACATATTCAATTTTTTGACTGCCTTAGCACACATATGAGCATGATAGAATCACATATAGAGTTTTTTTATTGCCTTAGATCACACATGAGCACATGATAGAATCACATATAGTGTGTAATTTATTTCATTATATTTTGTTTATCAATACTGACTGTTCTTTTCTTGTGTAGGCTGCTAGCGATAATCAGGGTAGTGGAGCTGAAGGGACAGATAAAGACAATGAACAAGAAGACGCACAAAATCTTGGCGATGATTAGAGGACTGTGTTGAAGAAGTTCTATTTTTTTTATTTTTCCTAATTGTAATTGTTGAATTGTAAATAATTAAACTTCTTAGTTTTAAGGTGGAACGATTAATTATTATAGATACTTGTTATATGAATTTTTTTGTGTGGTTTGTTTTTTATTTACAGGAAATATAAATTGTACAGGAAATATAAATTGTACAGTTCTCCGTAATTAATTTTTAAATAATTTTTTTTGATTTTTTTTCGTTTTTGCGACGGATTAGCGACGGATGATTCCGTCGCTATTCATATTAATCTAGCGACGGCTTAGCGACGGAATTAAATCCGTCGCCACGCCGTGGTCGCCGTTTAGTACCGGCGGATTGGCGACGGAATATAGCGCTCGTTATTCTGTCGCAATTAGCGACGGACTTGGCGACGGAATAATTCCGTCGCCAGTTAGCGTCGAAATATTCGCGACGTAAGCATACTGTCGCCGCGTTGTCGCTAATTCGTCGCTAACATGGTTAGCGACGGATTAGCGACGAAAGGTGGTCGTCGCTAATCTACTGCTCTGTTGTAGTGTGAGTACATCCATAAAGTTTGATTGAGAAGACTTAGGAGTAGGTACTCTCATAGCACTAGGGGTGGCAATTTCTGACTGCCAACCCGCCTCTTAGGCGGGTTCGGGTTGGGCTTAAGCCAACCCGTTTAATAAACGGGTCGACCCGCGTAACCCGTTTATTAAACAGGTCGGGTTCGGGTTGGGGGTATGCCAACCCGCCAACCCGGCTGACCCGTTAAATAAATGGGTTAGGCGGGTGGGTCAACCCGCCAACCCGTCTGCCAACCCGCCAACCCGACCCGTCAACCCGACCCGCCAACCCAATCCGTCAACCCGCGAACCTGAAAACCCGTTTACCCGACCCAACCCATTTATTAAATGGGTTGGCGGGTCGTGTCGGGTTACCCGTTTATTAAACGGGTCGGGTTCGTGTTTGCCACAACTGACCCGTTTAATAAACAGGTCGGGTTCGGGTTGAGGTATGCTGACACGCCAACCCGCCAACCCGACCCGATTGCCACCCCTACATAGCACAACAGCATTACTCATATATATATATATATATTATGTGTGTGTCAGAATTTAAAAATACAACAAAAGAAACCCATTTAGCATGTTTGCATCACATACACTTTCTCTGTCTATATATATACTAGGGATAGCAGTGGACCGGGGCGGAGGCCCAAGCTCTCCACCCCCCGCCCCATCTCAAAATTCTGCCCTGCACCCATGCCTTCATCGCCGCAAGGGTTTTGATTTTAACCTCCATTCCTGTTTCATGCCCTCCATCTCTGGTCCAAACGGGGTGAGGCAGGGTGGGGCCCCGTTTCTCCCCGGTCCACTGCCTAAAGGTATTTTAGTTATTTTACTAACGGAGCTCAGGGACAGGGTGGGAGAAAGCGTAAGTCCATCCCCACCTCTATCCCGCATAGGTTTTGATTTTAACCTTCATGCCCACCTCCATCCTAGGTCCAAACAGGGCGAGGCAGGGCGGGGCTATCTAAAAATTAAAACTAAAAAAAACTGTTATGGTGGGTTTCAACCTTTAGTTGTTTTACCCCTGAAGGGGTTTGGCGTAATTGGAGAGGGCCTTAGCTGCTAGATGGGTGGTTAAGGTTTCATTCTCATGGATGTCAGCCCGTTGCACATAAGAAGGGGGGCAAGGGCATTATGTCTCTTGCTCGTGCCTAAGCAAGGCGACTCTATGAGAGCAAGTGGTGTGCCATGGGTTTATACTATCAGGAATGTGACCTTAAGTATGGAAGACTTAGCCATCACGAGAAGGTCTCTGATCCAGAAGGTAGTTTCTCCCTTTCTCATAAAATAAACCTTCAGTTTGTTTGTTTTTTCGTTTCTTTGAGAGGGATAAGAAAGTTGCGTCATCGCAAAGCTTAGGTCACTTTTGTGAGAAAAATGGGGATTCTGTACCATATACTTGTATGGCAATTGGCAGGACGCATTTTTTTTATATGGAATATCATGCCCTCCATCTTTTGTAGGCTAAGATAACCGGTTGCATCAAGATTTACTGCTGACGTGTGATGGACGTTCAGCATTTTTGCGCTAAATCATGCAAAATAATATTTAGCGGCACTTTTGAAGTGCATCTAAGGGTTTCAGTTCCACTGAGACCTTTAGCGGTGCTTAAAATGCCAAAACAAAAAGAAGAATACCAGGTGCATCCCCGGATAACCTTCAGCAGCGGTTTTGAAGTGCGGTTAGAGGTCCCAATGGAACCTCTAGCGGCACTTCAAAACCATTGGGACCTCTAGCGGCACTTGCTAAAGTGTTTTTTTTGCTTGTTTTGCATCTTTTTTACTGTTTTTTGTGAGCTGAAGTGTGATGGACGGTCCATCACAAGTGCGATGGATGGTCAGCGCGATCAAGTTTCATCAAGTACGTAATGACTCAAGTAGCTACGAATTTTCCTATATATATATACATTGTCCGATAGATGGTACATGATACTTTTTTTTTTTTTGGATAGGCAAGCTGGGGAAGAACCACCAGTGAAATTGAAAGCCGAGCTCCCTCCTTTATGATAGTGCGTCCTTACCATCCAGTTTTCTCATTTGATCTCATACTTGTTCTCCGGTTGAAATTACTCCTTTTTTCCTAGGGCTGGTATATGAACCAAGCAACTTGTGACTCGGCTCAGTTCGGCTCGTCATAAACTTGTTTGTGATCGGTTCATATAGCTGCCAAGCCAAGCCATGAGCAGCTTGTTTAACTTAAACTTGACAAGCCCAAACACAAGTTGTTTGGCTCGGCTCGGTTAGGAAGAGCTTGTATAGATAAAAAAAAATCATGTAATATATATTATAAATATAATGTAAAAAAGAATGCATAAAATATATACATGCAGAGAAAATATATACATAAAATCCAAACTATTAAGTGTAATATAAAAAAATATATATTTAAGTATTATATATACGGGCAAATATTGGCTACTAATGATGGGGAAGCTTGCTTAGCATGAGAGTGGTAAGGGACTCGATACCCCTCCTCTCCAGTTTGTTTACACCAATGGAGGCTCCACGTGGTTGGTAGAAACTCAGTGCACCTCTCTTTGTGGTGGGATGTTGCAGGTTCAAAACTAGTGGTACGTTGAATAATAACTGATGGGGTTAGACTAACCCCAGCTTGCCTTTCAAAAGAAATATTGGCTACTAATGAAGGTACAAAACTAATGAGTTAAAAATTATAGGTGTAAGGTGTATAGACTCAATTTAACACCTTGGGAATCGTGCTTTTTTGATATAAAAATGTGATATTTTGAGTTATGAAATTTTGGCACATTGTGGGTCGTTGATTTTTGGACCCCTTTAAAAACTAAATTACTTCTCATAGTCACATGATTCAAAACAAGTTTTCAACTAGATTACATCGGTAACATTTGATCTAAAAAATAAAAAAAGTTATGAAGAAAAAAGTGATTTCTACTCATTAATTCTGTACCTTCATTAGTAGCCAATATTTACCCTATATATATCCCATGTATAAATAACATCAAATGTTTTTACAAGAGCCAGCTCGTGCTAGTTTTATTAAGGGATGAACCGAGCTCCAGCTTAGCTCAGCTAAACACTAACACAAGCTGAGTCACGAGCTTAATCCACTGGTAAAACGAATTGATCTCGAGCATGCCGGTTAGTTTACCAGCCCTACTTTTTCCACATCTTTTTGAGTGTTTTTTTCAAGTCCTGCAAGTGTGATCTACATTGTTCAGTATTAGAAACCAAACTTTTTGAATGTGACATTATGATGTGTGTGCAGGTTTTTCAAGATCTTCAAAAATCAATAGGGCACAATGTATTAAAATTTCATGACTTCAATATATATATATATATATATATATATATATATATATATATATATATATATATATATATTGAAAGAACACCATCTAAGGCAAAATTCTTAGCAAACAGAGGACCATACTGAGAGCATCCATAAGATTAGATTGAGTTAGTACAGGGTGGTCGTGTCCTCGACCTGGAGTTTTACTTTGCATGGAGGCTAGCCCATTAAGTTACTCGGTTCTCCTGGTTAGTACGATCATAAAAAAAAAATGACCTGGTTCTCAGTGAGGGTTTTTCTTGATCATGAAAAAATGAAAGTATATTTAGATACCAAAAACAGAGAGAGAGAGAGAGAGAGAGAGAGAGAGAGAGAGAGAGAGAGAGAGGTCTACATAGTGATGCATTTGGTCCTTGATAAGTCTTCCATTTAGTTATTGGCACTTTAAGGTCTAATCCTTCTAGAAGTTATTAGCTGAAATGAGACGACTCCTTATTTTGGCGTGGTGGCAAATAAAATAAATTTATGGGTTCAAACTCATGTTGTCCTGTTAACACTGCTACCAAATGAGTGGAACCCTCCTAAGCCCCTTTTAATGCTTAATTTGAACATGTACATATCTATAATTTTATTAGCAGAAAAAATGTATTCCATTATGCATGTTTTATATTTAGATGGGTTTCTAGAGGTATCTAGAAATTAACAGCCCATATTACAAAAGCTTATGGTAAAATTTAACGACTATTCAAAACATATTTTTTCAGTAAACAAACAATTTGATAACTGCAACTATAGGTTGAGACAATGCAAAAAATAGTGATTAGAATTGATTTGATCTAGCTTGAGACCAACTTTGTTTTGAATTGATTTGATGTAAAAATGTGATATTTTATCATCAAATCTTAGTGCAATATCAACCATTGATTTTTTTACCTCTTTAAATTACACACCCAAACACAAAGATGCATAATGGAAAACATGTTTTCTATTGAATAAACAATGATGAACACATCTAACCGTTCAGATCTAGCATAAAACACATAAAAGTATGGTATTGGGAGTGTCCTAATGGTGACCTAATGAAAAATGTGGCAGCACAATCCCCATTCTCTCTCTCTCACACACACACATATATATATATATATTCAGTAATGCGTTCCTTGGGCCCTCTTTTTGGTTAGGTTCTTTCAAAAATTATAGTTTAAAGTATTTTTTCTCATGTCTAACACCGTGGATGTGATCTATATATAGGTTTTGTTTAGTGGAAACCAACTTTTAGATCGCCAAAATCTGACCTGAATACAGGTTTTTTCGGTGATCCAAAATCAATGGCTATGAAGGTACTGGTTTTTCCCAACTCACAAAATCATGTTTTTTCATCGAAAAAATATAATCCAAGAGTCAATCCCCACTAAATTGATCATGCTGAACACATCTAACGGTATCTATCATAAAACACTTAAAACCTATAGGGCAGAATGGGGCCTAATATATTCAGTTTTCATATATATAATTGAGTTGAAATCTCATGATACTAGTTGTTTTGACACAATCTAACCTCATAGTCGTGTTCAGTATGCTCAATTGAGTAAGAATTAACTCTTGGATCATGTTTTTTTTTTTATGAAAAAACTTGTTTATATGAGTCTGAAAAACTCAACGCATTCATAGACATTGATTTTTGAATCGCCGAAAAAACCTTTATACAGGATTTTGCCTCTTTGCTATGTCGATTGTATTTACAATATATATATATATATATATATATATATATATATATATATATATACAAGTTTGTTGATTTTTTTAACCATTTTTTGTAGGGAATCTGAGACCTAAGATTTGCCATGTTAAATTAAGAAGAAAAAAAAGAGGCTAAGTGTGGTTGGTTGGTTTGACAAAGAGACGGCGCCGAGTCACGTGCTGTTCAAGTCAGGATAACGAGGGTATTCTCGTCATGCCAACTAAACTTCGTTACCCTCGCCATTCACCCATTTCTGTAGATTGAAGTCGACCCAGAGGGTACTTGAGTAATTTCGAACATCAACAGCATCAAAGCTAAAACGGACAAAAGCCCAACGGATCAGTTCCCCTGTTTCTTGTTGCTCTAATCTAAGGGGGATCTTCTGGTTCACACGTGTGTAAAAGAATCTCTCTCTCTCTCTCTAACATATAATTATTTCAGATTTTTTTATAAGCAAAGCTATAATTAATTTACTTACAAGTTGTGACAGCAACTAATAAATGCATAAGGTCTCGCCTACCAAGCTTACCAAGAAAAAAAATATTAACTGATCCTTATGGTTGCAGTTTTTTTCTTCTTCTTTTTTAATTACATTTGATTTCTTTAATAAACTTCCAGAAAATAAGATGGCGTACTGAATAAAAAAATCACTATTCTAGAGAAATTGTTGCCTTGAAATTAAAAAAAAAACTTCTTAATTATGTTCTCAAAGTTGAGAAAATTTCCTTATTTTCCATGTAATTCAGTTTTCCTAAAGTGAACACATTTTCAAATATATAGTGTTATACTATTATGGATCATCTTAACGTGTTGTATGATAAGGATTTGGAGTATGAACATCCATCATGTTTGCATCATATATAGACACAAATATTGGCAATTTTTGAAAATCATGCAATTTTATCACGACAATTTTAATAACCAATGTAATCTTGAAAAAACAAAATATTTTGAAAATATCATCTGTTTTAAAAATATTGTATTTTCATTGAGATATTATCATATTATTCATGCAATATTATATATTTTATGTTTTTCAAGTAAATTTATATGTTAATTTTTAAATGTACCAATATTCTCCCGAGATCTTTTTAAGGAAAAAATTAATTTATCACGAGATTATCTTTGCCAAGAAAATCTCAATAACGAGATATGTGACTATGGTATTCGGATGTTGGTCATCATATATCTGACCGAATTTGAACCCGTTTAGTCAGATCTGGTAGTCAAAATGGGATTATCGGATCTTAATTCAATATCATGCTTTTCATCTGAATCCAAGTTCGAAACTGAGAAAAATCTGAATTCTAATGCACGTAAATATTGGATTTTAAGCCAGTCCGATCAGAATTTGGTTCTGACAAATCTCCATCCAACTTTGAATCCAAATCCAGATTTGAATATGGTATTAGTACACCGGTTTAAGTCGGACTCGGTAATGCGTAGATCCGACCCGACTCCGACGCGTTTACATTCTTACATGCAGCATACATGAGCAATGAGGTTGATGTAATTCTTCCTAATCAAGTTTTGCATTATATTTCCTAAGAATTCCCCATCAATATTGTCATTCGTTAGGGATTCAATTGGTTAACCATTACTTTTCTACTTTTTTTAATGATCAAGGTGCCATAATATTGATAAGTAACACTACCAGTCAAACATGATTTAAGTATTAAGTAGGTCGATCAAGTGGCAAAGGTTCATTTTGAGATTAAGTATAGGTCTAGACAATATCAAACCACGTATCCCTTGGTTAATAATTTCTTTGACTTAATTAGGCAAGCGTAATTTTTTAATTCACTATTTTAAGAAGCATTAGTTACTAACATATTTTTATGAAATATAAAAAGAAAAGTCATGGTACAAGTTGATCAAATGACATTAGTATGTCTAAAGTTTTTTAATCATCTAATCAAAAGATTAAGCCCCCTTACTTAACAAACTTCATCTAATCTCTATATAAATGCTGGGGCATGCTTTTGAGCGTTACCATGGTAACACCATTGTTGGTATAAGGCATTATATTTTAAATTTGGTAATAAGAAAAATATGTTGTTGGTGTGTGGCTATGACTGGGCTTGGAATTGGATCAGGTTGAATCCTGACCTCAATTAATGTGGGTTCATCACCACGCTGGTTACCCATGTGGTTAGCGGACTACTGTGTGAAGCTGAAGTCCCAGGATCAAATCCCACTGGCGCATAGGGGGCTGGCATTGCTTTATCATGGTTGGGGCATGTAAAGCTGGGTAGTCTTGTGCTCAACCGGAAGTTTTATCTTGCAGGGAGGTGGACCCATTAAGTGACCTGGTTCTCGTTAAGGGTTTTCTTTTCTCATAAAAAAAATGTGGGTTCAATATAGGGGTGTCAGTGGATCGGATTTACCTGGATCCGACCCAGACCAAACCATATAGGGTCCGGATATGGTGACAAATAAGAAAACCTGATTAAGATTTTGGTCCAGACCCAAAGGTCCGATCATCACAAAAAAAAGCTAATTAGCGGTGAAAATTTGCGACGAATTTTTTCTGTCTCAAATTTGTGACGGATTAGCTAGAGAAAACTATTCGTCGCTAACATTTGAATGATTTGTGAAATTAGCAACATAAAAAATTCTGTCATGAATCCGTCACTAATTAGCGACGGATTCACGATGAAAAAACTTTCATTGCTAATTTGTCGCTACTTAGTGACAAATTCACGATGAAAAAATTATGTCTCAAACTCTGTCGCAATTTAGTGACGGACATTTTTCTGTCGCTAATTCTCAATACAAGAAAAACATTAATTAGCGACGAAAATGTGCGATGGATAAATTCTGTTGCAAATTAATGATGAAATTAGTGAGGGAATTTTTCCGTCGCTAATCCATCGCTAATTAGCGAGGAAATTTTTCTGTCGTGAATCCGTCACTACTTTTCGCTTTAAACTGACCCATCTAGGGTGCGGAATTTTTCCTCTCTCATTGTGCGAAATTTAAACCGACCTCTCCGTCGTTCGATTTAAACTGACTTCTTCGTGGAGGGCCTTCTTGACTTCTCGAACGAGGACGACTTCATGGCGGAGGAACGCGAGAAAGAAGAGGAGTCAAAGTCATCGGCGCTGAAGGACCAGGCCGGCCCGACCTCTCCGGTCTCGAATGACTCTTATTTCACCAATTTTGCCGACGTTCTTAACGACAATGAGCTTTCTGTCCCAGTAAGTGGTTTTCTTTTTCGAGCGTGGCTTTTCGTTCCCAGCCTAACGATTCTGGTTTTAGGTCGACGAACAAGCGAGGGAACCAGGTCGGGAGGGCGTCAGAGAGCGCGCCAGTTTGGAGGTGCAACCATTGCCTTGTGCAGAAGACCTTGCAGTGGTGGGCCGGGCCGCTCGAGTCTAAGACCCTGTGCAACGCCTGTGGGGTGCGGTACAAGTTCAGCCTATTGTTGTCAGAATACCGTCTGACAGAGAGCATTTTTTTTTAAATTTAGCGACAGATAATATCTGTCGCTAACTTAGCGATAGATATTATCCGTCGCTAAAATAGCGATGGATTAACGACAGGTAATGTCCGTCACAAAACCAAATTTGTGCTTATTTAACAACGAACTCGCGACAGATAATGTTCGTCGCTAATCTGTCACAAATTAGCGACAGATAAAGTTTGTCGCTAATTAGCGGCCAAAAATTTGCGATGGATAGCGTCCGCCGCTAATCCACGATTTTCTTGTAGTGGATTAATACATGAACCGGGTATAGTTTGTGAAATTTTATACCAGACTCAGGCTTGACCTGAGTTCCAATTAAGACCCACAAATTTTCATGCAAAAATGATAAAAAATATTATTTTATCAAGTATGGTATGGGTCTGGTTCATTAGTTCTTATCGGGTCTGGGTACGGTTTCTCTTATAGTAGATTGGATTAGACCCAGGCGGAGACTCGATACCATACCCAAAATTCTGGTCCAAGCCTGGTTCCACCTGGGTTCGAACCAAACCCAACCCCCTTAGCTCAATATTAGCCAATGGGTTTGTGAAATTGGGTGTGTACACCTTGTTCTTGCAAGCCTTTTTATGGCAATGGAATCTCAATTAAAGCCTTTTATTCTTTTCCGTCTATGCTTAGTATGTCAACTTACTGCTGTATCAAATGAAATTGACCGAAATTATGGCTTGATCAGGTCAACTAAACTTAAGGTGCATTTTAATTCCTTAGGTCTCAAATCCAAGGGATCTCAGCCCACAAATCAGGGGTTCTAAGATCCAAGGATGTCTAGTCCGACATCCCCTCCAAATCGGACTAGAGATTGATTTGGAGCAAAACATGCCTGAAACAAGGATCTTAGATCCTTAGATCTGAGATCCAGCATTTGGGAAGAACGAGGGTGAAGACATGGGCCCAGGCCGTGATCTGCATATCCGTGGATCTCCTTAAAGATCCACTACAATCAAATGCACCCTTATGATATTGAACCTCATAAGATAGGTTTTTGCAATGATATTGGATGTTGGTTAAGCCGGTAGCGCCATGTTTCAGCCTATGACAGCATATGCTTGCCTATGTGAGCGGCAATTCATGCTTGACCCTTTAATTGGTGATTATGCAACCAAACTCTTCAATTCATGAACTGGTCATGCTTGACATGGGCTTCAACAAACTGGACCTAGTCTTCAAAGTCAATAGAAGGATCCTGCACGGTCCGAGCCGCTGCTGACCGAGCTGAGCCAGGGTCAAATTTGTCATTTCACAACTATACCCTGTGGGCTAGGCTATAGCCCAAAGCTCACTCCCATGGTGTAGGAGCCGTACAAAAACGCAACACCAGCTGGGAAAAGATTTTGTTGCAGGTTGGTTGGTGTGAGGGTGACGAAAGGTGGGCTCCAGGTTGCGTGCATGGCATGGAATGGGCAGGGACGTGGAAAACGTCTGACGATACATCATCTTCCACGTGGATGTACTTGATGACGTGTGGATGTCCTAGTGGGAGCCTTTGAAATCAACGATTTGTCTCTTGACTTCTTCAGTGAGTAAATGTGGGATTGAATTAATTCATCAGTTAAGTAATTAGCCAATATAATGTTTTTTGTGGGGAGGCAACGTTCATGGCCATGGGGACAGCAAGCATATAAGTACCTTGCCTTCTTGGTTAGTTTAGCAGAGAGAGAGAGAGAGAGAGAGAGAGAGAGAGAGAGAGAGAGAGAGAGAGAGAGAATGGGTAGGTCTCCTTGTTGTGATGAGAATGGGTTGAAAAAGGGTCCATGGATGCCTGAGGAGGACCTCAAGTTGGTTCAGTACATTCAGAAGCATGGACATGGGAGTTGGAGGGCCCTTCCCAAAGATGCAGGTTCTGCCTCTCTTCTCAAAAAATCATACTAGAGAAGCTTAAGTGGAGATTTTCCTGCCAATGGGGCTTCACAAATATTCATTTTTTTTACATAATACATTTCCTTTTTCGGTTTTCACAGGTCTTAATAGGTGTGGGAAGAGTTGTAGGCTAAGATGGACAAACTATCTAAGACCTGATATCAAGAGAGGAAAGTTCTCCCAAGAAGAAGAGCAAACTATTCTTCATCTCCATTCCATACTTGGGAACAAGTAATTATCTTCTTCCTGTGCTTACTATCAAGATTTTCTATGCAACGTTCATAAGTTTGTTGTTATCAGGGTTCAACAAGCACCATTAGGCTGAACCTTCTTGAATGGAAGTAGCACTAGGATGACAGAAGGTCATTACATTATTCTAGCAAAGGAATAACGAGAAATATAGGTTACCCATAGCTTTAATTAACATTTTACTGCTTAAGAAACTAGTGGTTTTATTTTATTTTTTGTTTCCTCCTTAGGTGGTCTGCAATTGCAACCCACCTTCCTGGAAGGACAGATAATGAGATCAAGAATTTCTGGAACACCCATTTGAAGAAGAAGCTCATCCAGATGGGGATTGACCCGATGACGCACCGGCCACGGACCGATCTTTTCAGCAATCTCTCTCAGTTACTTGCCATGGCTAATCTGAGGGACATGATGGATCATCCATGGGAGGAACACTATGCTGTTAGACTACAATCAGAGGCTGCAAATATGGCAAGACTTCAGTACTTACAGTATCCCCTCCACCCTGCTGCAGCAATGACTAGTACTGCTAGCAGTCTAAATAACAACATCACAGACATGGAAATGCTAAATTTCTTGGCATCTGCTGCTGCTGCTTCATCTAAGCCCTATCAGCTTGATGAGGAGGCCATGGGGTGGAGCTACAACCAAATGGATAGTGGTGTTTGTTCCCTTGGCCTTGCTCCTAATTCTCAGAATTTTGCTGATCAGATAGCCCCCAATCTGCACAACATGCAGCCCCCAACCAACCTTCAATCCATCAATGATACTATTCATGAATCAAGTTGCACACCTTTAAATCAAGAAGACACCATATCCAAATCTTCATTGCTGACTCCTCCCCCCTTTGGCTCCACTGAGACCTCTGTCAGCAACCAAGGTGATGCATCAAGCAACTCTGGATATGGGTCTTCTCCAATCTGGCATGAGCTCTTCCTTGAAGACCCTTTCCTTCATGAGATCGTTTAAAGAAGCCCTAGTGTTTGATGAGTTTTTCTACCATACCATCTCTCTCTAAGCTTTTTACAGCGTGCATTTTTTAACCCTTATGTATTGATACTGCAGCCACGAATGTCCCTTGTACATACTGATAAAAGCACATGATGATGTATACATGGTCTGAGTTACATTTCATGCATAATTATTTTCATAGAAACTGTTTGCTTACTATTTTATGAGTATTAATGAATGCTGTTTCCTTAATTTTCATTAATGCGAACCATCAAACAAAGAAAGCAACAATAACTAAGAAAACGCCACCTTGGTGGTTTTCTATGTAGTCAACGGGGTCCTGCGTCAAGCTGAAGGCCCAGGATCGAATCCCTCTGGCGCATGGGTGCTGCTGTTGCTTTATCACGGTTGGGGCACGAAAATCCGGGCGCGATCGCATCCTCAATCCGGAGTTTTACCTCACCGGGAGGTGGAACCATTAAGTGACCCGGTTCTGGGTGAGGATCATAAAAAAAAAGGAAAAAGAACTCAAACATATAAAAAATGTCTTCCGATCTTTAAAATTGATTGAAAGGACCAGATGCCAGAGAATAGAAGATGAAACTCTATAAATTATTAGGACATGGACAATAATTCAGATGGATACAATAAGTGAAAATTAAAAGAAAAGGAAGATGGGGTAGGGAGAGTCCTAGTATTACTGGCTCATTGAAAATTAGTTAGTTGATGGGGAAAGGGGGAAGTTGGCAAGGAAGGATCTGAGGTAGGATTGTGGGGTTTTTGGGGTTGACTTTGAGAGTCATGTCAAAATAGTGAGTAGAATGATAGGGCAATGATAGGAAGGGGGTCACATATTAATATTTGAGCACAGGGGATTGTTGATTTCTTTAATAATTGCATTCACGTCTTTTCCCATCATAGGGGTTTTGTGTTGTTCATTTTTCTATCGTAAAGGGAAAAGGGAAACAACTTATTTCCTTGTGGGCAGTTGAGCCCTTTGCTCCCTTTTCAATCAAGCAATTGACATTAGTGGACTTAATTAGTAATCTCTCTCTCTCCTGGGGAAACACTGACGCCATATCCAAGGTGAAAGATCAGGTGCAATATGATTGTTCAAATATTTGTGCCTTAAACACATGATCACCCTCCATCTTGAGGACAAGCCTGTCAGTTGTGAGGCGAAGTTCTGATAGAGGGCGATCAGGTGCTTAATGCACAAATTTTGTATCATGCGATTGCACCTGATTCGGACTAATATCCAGGGCCAAAAACTTGAGTGTGGATCAGTTCCAAGAGCTCTTGGGCTAAATTTTGTCCTAAGAACAATGGCACTAGGACACGTTTTAGCTGAGCCCCACTCCTCAAGAGCTAACACAGGGTTTCCTGGATGCCAAGACTGAGCCAAAAGCGTAAGTTGTCAGGACAGTAATCGTAAGTACAGCAGGCAAAGCCAGCGCAGCAGCGGAAACAGATCCCATCATTTGAAATATATAGGATGGGTTTCATCATACATTCAATCCTACCCATGATTGGTTAGGATGGCTAGGATTGAATGTATGATGAAACCCATCCTATTTCAACTGATGGGATTCGTTTCCCACTGCAACTAGGTCATTGATTATGAGAGCAGTTTCTTGGTGTAAATGTGAAAAAAAAGAGCTTTTGACATCCGAAGGAAATCCCACCGTCTGCCTATCGTCTTCCACTGTACACCTCAAAAGCTAACGGAGGAACTGTCTGCCTATCGTCTTCCACTGTAAACCTCAAATGCACCACTACTCTTCAACTTGCAGGTGAAGGGTTTTAAGACGGAATATGCTTCATCGACTAAACAGAACCACAAGCCACCACCATTTCGCACCAAAAAGAGGTCGTTCACAAAGACCAAAATGAAATAAAAAAACTCCCAACTAACATTATGTGGATGAAATTTTCACCACTTCAACGTCCACCCAGAAAGTAAAAGAGAGTTTTTTCAGAATTAAAACACAGTGTATTGCTTGTTTTAGGTGGTATTTTTTTCTTCATGGTGGTGTGATATCTCATGCAAAAACTTGTAAAATAGTTTCAGCAAGATGAATATGAACAACTGGTGCTTGGTCAGTTCGGCTCGTTAAATAGTAATAAATATAAATTTGGATACATTTTTATGTCATATAATGTAGCATGGAACAAATGGTTTAATGTGCTTGGCTTCAAAGCAATAGGTTAAGAGATCAAATGCTATTGCTTAATTCCAACTTTAAAAACAATGTAATTTTATTAATATGCCATCTCCAATTCAGCTCAATAGGACTAAAGCCAAATCCTATTACTTCCAACGTAATTAGAATCAATGTTTTTGTTCTCTTTTAAATGTGCCTGCTCGCTTGGCTTTCTACAAGGATGAGCCAAGGTTGGACGCCTCAAGCTCGGGTAGCTCACCAGCCCTATACACAAACACGTATATGCACGCAACACACACAAGCACAGAACGTGAATGGACACTTTCATGCAAAGGTACTTGATCCGATCACTGTAACATCTCCGGATACAAGTTCAAAACCCACGGGTGGCGTCCCTTGCCGCAAGGTGGTCGAAGCTGATTGTACTCCCCTGTCCGCAAGGGGGACCTCAAGGGTTTTATCAACCGTAGGCCAGCCAATGTGAGATATGAAGGGTTTTTCCTTTGGATTATCCAAAAAAATTAAGGGTGCAACCAACTCAGTCACTCTTGGCAGATGAGTCAATTCATGAGGAGCCGAGTCAAGGTTCAGCAAATAGATACAACAAACTTTTTCTTTTTGAAAGAAAAACAGATACAGCAACTGAACGAGCCTATGTAGCCAACGATATCATAAAATGGGCAATGGATCCTAAATTAGCTTCAAATACCAAGTCCTGTTCTAGTTAGCATTTTCTATCCCATAGACTTTTTTTTTTACTCAGAGAAACCGCCCCAGGTGCAGAGACCTAGCTGCGCTGGCTCAGCATGCTGTACTTATGGTCTCTGTCCATGTCGGCATAAAACTCCGAGGGAGTCACCAAGCTTCTGCTTACACAGGGGGTGATGAAATTTGAACCTAAACTGCCCATCAAACGGTCTAGGCCCCATCCCACTATATGCCAAACCCCTTGAGTCTTTCTATCCCATAGACTTGGAAAACAAGAAAAGGTAAATTGCTGAACGGTTTCCCACATTTTGCCAAGCTCAACCTAGTCTCCTGCATCAAGGCTGACCCTAAAATAGATGGTGAGCTTGGCCTTTGATACACTAGGGATGTACATATGTGCATGCACACACACACACACACACATCCTAATGTGCATGTGATATTCCTTAATTGTGCATATATAACCTCCCCATAGACTTAGAGTAAGCTTGCCAAACTGTTCGACATTCGACTCATGAGGATGCATCCAAACCCGCCCAAATAAGCACTAGGTTTCGGGTTATGCCGGGTTGAGAAAATGGAATCGCGAACCCCACCTACATAATTCATAGGGTTTTCATAATATTTATTTATTTTTACATAAAAATACATAATAAAACACTCGGATCAGCTGGGTTGGGTAGAACATCCAGCAAAAATCACAACCCAAACCTAACCTAGATGTTACAAAGGTTGGGTTAGGGTTGACCCAAATAACATTAAGGTTGGCATTTTTTATGCCCATACCTGGAAACCCGGGTTCAGATCAAGTTGGGCACTCGAGACAAACCTGACCCATTGACAGCTCTACTTTAGAGTATGATGTAGTGATTAAGGTGGGTGAATTCAACTTGGGGCTTTTATATAAACTTTGAGAAAATGAGTTAAATTCATAGTTCATACTGTCAACCCTAAAGAAGAAAACGAGATCTGGTTAGGTGCACTCTTGATATTAGAATATGCCAACAATTACCTACTCCTTAGCCCATATTTATGTCACCCTATGCATATTAAGACATGATTAAATGATACCCCTCAGGGTAGCTTGAAAGTATATGCAAACTTGTGATGTCACATGGAGGGAAATAAGCAATGTAGGTGACACAATTAGAGTCGACTATCAGCTTTCTTTCCCTCGAACACTTAATTTGAACAATTAACGAAACCTGTAAATTGACCTTTGTTTGATTATATATGTTTCATTCTTGACTATGGTACTGGTTGGTCTGTGTTGGCTCACCTAATCCTCATGTTCAAGTTAGAGCTGAGATGAGTTGTTCCGAAGAACATAAAGTTTAGAAAGACTTGACATTTTTTTTTACTTAGAGAAACCGCCCCAGGCGCAGAGACCTAGCCGTGCTGGATCGGCCTGTCCTACTTATGGTCGCTGTTCTGTCAGCGTAAAACTTCGAGGGCTTACCCCTCGACCTCAGGGAGTCGTCAAGCTTCGGCTTAGGTTAGAAAGACTAACTTGACTTAAGGTTTGGTTACATATGAATTGAGTTGCTTAGGAGGCCAAAACAGAAAGATTTGAGATACTAATTAGAAGGATGTAGGCTGCACGAAGTCTGAGCAATTGAATTTCTTTTAGTTTTGTATTCGGATTTAGAGTTGGAATCTAAAGGATGCAAAACCAGAGTCTGAGTTTGGTTGTTTAAATAAAATCTGAATCCAATTGAGGTCCATTAAGACAATCGGGTTTGGTCGAATCCAAATAAAAGTTATCTAATAATATCCTGAACCCAAAGTTCGTGTCATTTATTTCTGTTAAAAGTGAACGGACACGTGGCCAAATCCTGAGAAAGTAGCTTTCTTGCTCATTTATTTCAGCTTACAAATGTCCAACACCTTTATTGCTGCTTGCAAAATATTAACTACTTTAGATATTTGTGTTTTTCAAATCAATCCATACTTTATTTGTGTTTTGCAATTTGGTTTTCTCGTAAAGGCAGAACCATCAATTTGCCAATTCTTAGCGGTTATCGACGGGGTGGGCATCGGCCATGCCCTACCCGTTTATTACTAACGAGCCGGGCTCAAATTCATTTATAGGTTATTTTTTAATAAAATTAATACATTAACTTTTAAAATATAAAAAAAATAAATTAAATAAAAAAAATAAAAAATTCAATATAACACAAAACATTTAAAAGCTTTTTTTTATCATGCTATGATGTTTTCAAAATAAAAGATATATAGCTTGAAATAGATTCAACTATGGGTTTTATGCTATGAATGCAAAATCCACATCCACCCATGTTATTATGATGCTCATTTTTTTTTTGCAAAGGACAGAGCATCAAATGTATTATGATATGATGCTACGCCATGTGAGAAATTAAGGTAAAGATTAATAATTAACAAATACAAGTTCATTTGCAACTAATCAGGTAAATAGTAATAATTAATAAATAGCAATTTTTCATGCAACTAATTAGGTAAATAGTAATGGTTATCCAAGTTACTATGTAATAGTTAACTTTTAAAATTTTATATTATTAAAAAAATTAATAAATAACTCAAGCCCATCGCGCTGGCCCGACAGCCCACGGGTCGGCCCGAGCCTAAGATCATGGCATAAAACTGGCCCATGATGGGCCAGGTCGGCTTGGTCCATCGAGCTGCCCTACCCGTTGCGCACCCGGCCCTAGTTATCATCAGGAAAACTAATGGCTGTTAACCTCAAGAACGAATTTTCAAGGATTAATGAAAATGTGGGCATTGGTTTGTAAAATGGCACAAGGCAAAAAACTATTTTGCAAATGGCAAAAAAAAATCCCAATTTTATAGGTTTAAAAAAAAACCCAAAATTACATAGATGCCCCTCACTTTTATTAGAAATACCATTGCTAATCACAAGTTAGAGAATATAATGAACAATTTATTATTTACTTGACACTTTTTCCCTTTGTCGCTTAAAAATTTAGGCATCTGATTTTTTCAGGCGACAACTTACATGGCGCTTGATTTTTTCAGGCGACAACTTACATGGCGCCTGATTTTCTCAAACGATAGCTTACATAACGCTTGATTTTTTTAGGTGATAAGTACATGACCAAGGCATCTATTTTGTTGGGTGATAAAAGAGTAAAACCTTTAAGAAAAAAATTAGGTGGCCATGTTTGGCATATTTTGAGTAGTGAATAGGACATGTTTGGCATATTTATCTAATCTTGGCCAAAACAAAGAATGGTGTGAGTAGCATTTGTCATTGTCGGTAAAAAATATTCGTCAGCAAGAAAAAAAAATTCTAACAGCCTAAAAAAGCATTTCCAACGTCAACAAAAGTCATGATTTTACTGGAAGAAGTGAGATTTTTATAAAGTTTTAGAAGTGTGCAAGTGCATGACTTTGCACTTTCTGGGTGAGTTTCATGGGAAGTGAGCTTTCAAGTTTTTTAAAAGTTTCCCATAACTGGATAAAACTAAATCCAAGCTCAAATTTGATTGAGTTTCACCAGCTTACATATTTGGATGTATACATTTCTTGCAAACTGGATCAAATGGATTTGGGGCAGGCGTAGGACCCTCCTTCTTGCCCTGAACACTGGAACTGCATTGATTTGAGTTGGTCAGATATCCCATATTGTTGACAGCCGTATGTTTATCTCCTGCTGCGTGAGTGAAATCTAGTGGGCAGTTTGCAGAAACTTACTCAAGTGTTCATTTTTTTTTTCACAAGGAATCCTCACCAAGAACGGGTCACCTAATGACCCCACCCCTCAGCCAAGTAAACCCACAGTGGGGTCACCAACACCCATGCCCTTATGAAGCCCACCAGTTAAAGGCACCCTCACACCCGGTGGGAGCTAAACCTGGGAAGAAGGGGTCTGCACCTTCACATGAGACCCGTTGCCACTTGGCGACGGGCGGGTGTACTCAAGTGGTCAATTGATTAGGTTATCTTGGTTCAATATCTACAAGTGCCTATATTTTTTAGAGTTCTAACCAGGCTTTAGCCACCTTAATCACTATATAATTTCAAACTACAACTAGCACTAAAATGAAAGACTCTACTATCACTGTAAGGTTATATCTACAAGATTGCATCTCTCAACTGTTGATGATAGATCTTGCCAAAGCATACCAAAAATGGCTGGTTTCCTGTAAAAATTCTCTGTGGAGTATATGGACACTTGAAGTTTTCGACTAAAATACAGAATCATGCCTTAGTCTATATTGGATAATAATGGACTCCTACTAAGCAGCTTGTCTAGGCCTCAAGTGGCATCATCCTTCAAAAGTTTCCGATTCTGAACCCTAAAAGACGGATGTGAAGAAGTGAAATCATGCTGGAAAAGAAGAGTGATGGGATGTCCAATATAAAAACTAATAGCTAAGTTGGAGGCGGTAAAGAAAGGCCTTCAAAATAGGCCAAAGAAAATATTGGCCATATTCCATCCAGAATCAAGTCTATCAGGAAGAACTAGAAAAATGTCAAATAGAGGAAGAGGCAGGAGCTACATAAAAAATAAGACAAGAATTACACCTACAAGATGAACTCCAATTATTGAATCAAATAGAAGAGGAAATGTGGAAACAAAAGTTAAGATGCAGGTGGCTCAAGGAGGGGGATCGAAACACGGGGTTCTTCCATGCTTTAGTAGATAAGAATATTATGAGAAAAAACGTCTGTCATAATCAAGGAAGATGGGCAATAAGTGAAGCGCAAAGAGGACATAAAAAGAAAGGCAGTTGCGTACTTTATAAGTCTATTTACAGAAGAGGCCTTATCTACAGAAGAACCAAAGGGGCTAGCAGAACCAAAGGTGACAAAATTGTAAAACTCATTGATGACAATGGAGGCCAAGGAGAATGAAATAAAACAAGCAAAACTTGACCTCAAAAGCACATCGGGTTCTGATATATTTTCAGGTATCTTCTTCTAAAAATATTGGAGCACAGTGGGCCACGATGTATGTAAAGCAGTTTCAGAATCAGGATGCTCCTAAAGAGAGTTAACTAGACCAATATAGTTCTGATCCCCAAGGTGGAGGGATCCAACAAGTTTAATCAATTCAGACCAATTAGTTCATGTGATTTTGTGTAAAAGGTGACAACTAAAATTGTGGTTAACATAATGCAAGGAGTTTTAGAAAGAATAATCAGTTGCAATAAGAGGGCCTTCTTGAGAGGCAGGTCTATCCAAGACAACAAAATTTCATGCTCATGTAATGATTGACTCGATGGCAGCTGGGAGAAAAAAAAGCATTATGTTTGAAATGGATCTCGCCAAAGCTTATGATAGAGTAGGGTGACAATTTCTAGAAGGTGTTGGATCGATTTTCGGATCACATAGTTTCGCAATCATCATCATGATATAAAACAGAAAATATAACATTATAAACATCATGATCAACAGACGATCGAAACAATAACATGGAACAAACATATCGGGTTCCACCATATACCAAAATCTAGAAAGCAACATATGAAAAGCAGATGCACATAACACAATAAAAACATTAGAAGCATTTTAATATTGTGTAAAAGACTAAGGCGTAAGAAAGTACTCCCCTTAGAGAAGATCCGCCCCCACATATAGTGCAAAATAGGGTCCGACGTCCTTTGTAATACCCGCGATTTTTATCAGATAAATAAACTTAGATTTTAAGTCATTAAGGTGATACAAGAATATTGTATTGTTTTAATTATTTATTCGTAATTGGATCTTGGATAACCTATTTGGATCTTCAATGTTGGATCCCAAATATCCTGTTTAGAACTTCGATATTCCATTCGGATCTTAGATATCGGACCACGAACCTTAAATTGAATATTTAATAATGGATTTCGGTCAAATGGATTGGATTTCTCGTAATGGATCCTCATTATCGGGATCAAATTTGATATTGGATCCAAGATGAATGAGGCGGATCAACGAAGTTTAAATCAAAATTTTAATGGTAAAATTTCTATCTTGGGTCTACAACACTTTAGTGGGATTGGTATAGCCTAGGCGATGTTCGGATCCATAACATTGCATTTGGATTTTCAACATCGGAACTTCAATATTAACCTGGATCCTTGTATGGAAACCGTAAGGATCGATGTATATTTAGTTGGATCCATAATAATTCATTTGGATCCATAGTTCCAAATCATATAATTAAAACTCTAGATTTCTGGATCCAAATTTATTAAAAAGGTTTACGAAGCACAATGGATCCTGGATCCATATTAAGTTTTGTCAATTTTTGATTAACGTAAACGGATCCATATCAATTGGGGGTCCATATATATAATATCATATACATATATTAGAAATAACTAGATAAATAATAATAGCAATACAATAGTAAACATATATTAAATATAAATAATTTTTTTTATAAATTTACGTTTGGATCCATATGGATCCAACTTATGGATCCGGATCACAAGAGGGATGCGGATCCAACACTCGGTTGGATCTCGGGTCTCAGACTTAGACCCAGATCGCGCCCCGTGTAAAGAGTTATGAAAAAAAAAGGAGAGCCCCTACCCGATAAATCAATTGTTAGGGTTCATTTTTGAACCCTAACTCGTCATGAGGGGTGGCTGGGGAACGATGATGCGCAGCCGAGAGGGTGAAGGAGGTAACCACCTCCTTCCTTTTCGGAGGCACACCCTCCTACTTAACTCCTTTCTTTTCTCACCTCGCATCCTCTCTCCTCCTCCCCTTTCTCTCTAGTTCCCCCTCTTTGTTGCATCTCCGATGAGCCTTGCGCAATCCCTCCCCGACAGCCGCTGCCGACGTTCCCTTCTCCGGTAGCCTTGCCAGCGACCCCCAACAGCGTCAGCCTCCTGCTCTCGCCACCCTCTTTGCTTCACACCCATTGTCTCTCTCTTCTCTCCGTTCCTCTTGACCGTGCTCTATAGTGGAGCAGTGAACACCGGTGGCATCCCAATCGTGGCAGCCTCCTCCCTCTCGCCGGAACAGGTAGGATCTCTGTGGCTCTTCCTGTAGCTATACATATGCTCGGATGTGTGCGTGGGAAAACCAAAAAGGAAAACCCCCAAATCAAATTTTTGGAATTTGGGTAAAGGGTTTCGATGTTTTTCATGTGTGGATGTCCCGTATGCATGGTATTGTGATGTGAAAAGTTTCTTTATGGGATTTCGATTTTCCTGACGATGTTTCCATGATTCAGTAGAACGATTATCTCAAGTACTTTATGAGAAATTATCCAGTCATTCGGGTGGACTGAGTTCTGAACAATAGTCTAGAAAATATGCCATAAGGCTTACTGATATGCTTGCTCACATATAATACAAAATCTGTATCATACACATGTTGAATCTGTAGAGTGACATTAAAAAAAAAAATTAAATACATTTTTCATTGTTAGCCTGATCTTAACATGGATTGTGAGAGGTATGGATTTCGACAGAAATTGGTACGGATGGGGTTTGATGACAATGAAGTTTGAATGCATTGATTTCAATCGAATTCTGTTTGAACTAAAGGATGCAGGAAATATTGTTTTGTTGGGTACAGGGCAGCTACCATTCCGTTGTTGTTCCTCTTGTTAAAATCAATCACTGCATTATTGTAAGTAGCCAAAAAGATGTGGTAAGGTCTTATCAAAACTGAATACAAAACTCAATTAGGGAGTTTCTTTTGAAATTATAACGGTCCGAAGAGGTGACCTTGAAAGAAAAAGATATAGTTGTATGGAATGTTGGGTTGGTTGCTGGGACTTCCTGAAGCCAATTAAATAGGACTGGAGGAAGTGCCCTACATGTTCTCAATTGATAAATAGGGGTAAACGTAAGGGTTGAATGACTTAGACGGGGTAGGTTATTAGTAGAAATTAAATTGCTCCATGGCAAAACTATGTTTCAATGCTAAATTCTGGGCACAAGCTGTACGCCATATACTGTTTCTATTTCTGTCATTCCCTGTGATTTTCTGTACATAGGGTAACTGGAATAGCATGCCTTGTAAATTGCTGATAAGTTAGAGTTAACTTACTACCTGGTTAGGTGCTGAACAGTTAGTGTTAATTGAAGTCCTGTTAATGTTAACTGACCCCCATGTTATCGACTGATCAATTAATATTGATTTTGTATCCTGTTATACCTTGACTAACATATCTTGTTATCTTATGGATAGATGTCGTTAACCTATTCAGAGCACTGTTTTCTTTTATTGCAACGGTATGGCCTGTTTTCACCATACTGATTGTTAGTGCACTATTATGGTTTTCTTTCACAATTTAGAGTTCTTGAATCAGTAGGAATTTAACTTCACTTGATTACAACAGCATTGACTATAAGTTTTGTATTATGTTGCACCGTTTCGTTTAACTGCGTGTTTGGTTCAGACATATGGGTATGCTGCTAGGTTATATTATGGAAATACTTATGATATGTAGATACTCATGATCCAATGCCCATTAAGTGTATATCATCTAGAAGGTTCAAAGGGCCATTAAGATGCTTATTCTCCAATGTTCTTATGCATGTTAAGCTGTATATTTTTCTGAAGTACTTTTGCCTAACACTACATATTTGTTGGAAGTATCAAACGCCAACTAAGCTGTATATCTTGTGGAATGTTCGAATGAGAATGTGTTTGGAGAAATGTATATAGTTGTATTACCAAATCTCTAAGATTACTCTGCATGCTCAATAAAAGACACCAACAGTGTCTCTACTTGTATAGCGGAGCTTTTAATACATGCCACCCTGTGTTGGGATGTCACAAGTCAAAACTTAATGGTATGTTGAGGCAAATTGGTTATCGAAGAATAAATAAATAATAATAATGATGATGAATGATGATCTGGTAACCGAACCTATGGGTCGGTTGGTTGGGGACATATGAATGTCAAGCCAGTGTGTCGAGGGTCATGCATAGACCATCAAAGTTATGATGTGAATCCACATGAAAATGAAAATATAATATTGTTGCCCGACTGGTTTAAAGGCACCGGG